>NC_133975.1:95479683-95782714 GCF_047716275.1 Strix uralensis | reverse complement strand
TTACTGAAAGCACACAGTTGTTCCAGAGATGGGTAAAAAGTAGTGCAAAACCACGTTTTGCCTGCTTTTCACAATTTGTAACCCTGCAGAATCAATACTGTTCAAAAGATTGGCTGAATGGTCGCAGTCAAAGAGTTGTGGTCAGTGGCTCGATGTCCGAGTGGAGAACAGCGATGAGTGGTGTTCCTCAGGGGTTGGTGTTGGGACCAGCACTGTTTAACATCTTTGTTGGTGACACTGGGATGAAGTGAACCCTCAGCAAGTTTGCTGATGACACCAAGCTGTGTGGTGCGGTCGACACACTGGAGGGAAGAGATGGGCCATCCAGAGGGACCTGGACAGGCTGGAGAGGTGGGCCCGTGCAAACCTCATGAAGTTCAACCAGGCCAGCTGCAAGGTCCTGCACATGGGTTGGGGCAATCCCAAGCACAGATACAGGCTGGGTGATGGGTGGATTGGGAGCAGCCTGGTGGAGATGGACTTGAGGGTATTAACAGATGGAAAACTGACTATGAGCCAGCAATGTGCGCTCACAGCCCAGAAAGCCAACCATGTCCTGGGCTGCATCAAGAGAAGTGTGGCCAGCAGGTCGAGGGAGGGGGTTCTTCCCCTCTACTCTGCTCTCGTGAGACCCCCCCCTGCAGTGCTCTGTCCAGCTCTGGGGCCCCCAACATAAGAAGGACATGGACCTGCTCAAGCAAGTCCAGAGGAGGCCATGAAGATGATCAGTGGGCTGGAGCACCTCCCTTATGAGGACAGGCTGAGAGAGTTGGGGTTGTTCAGCCTGGAGAAGAGAAGGCTCCAGGGAGACCTTACAGCAGCCTTCCAGTACTTAAAGGGGGCTACAGGAAAGCTGGGGAGGGACTCTTGATCAAGGAGTGATAGGATGAGGGGTAAGGGTTTTAAACTGAAAGAGGGTAGAATTAGAGTAGATATGAGGAAGAAATTCTTTCCTGTGAGGGTGGTGAGACACTGGAACAGGTTGCCCAGAGAAGCTGTGGCTGCCCCCTCCCTGGCAGTGTTCAAGGACAGGCTGGATGGGGCTTTGAACAACCTGATGTAGTGGAAGGTATCCCTGCCTGTGGCAGGGAGGTTAGAACTAAATGATCCTTAAGGTCCCTTCCAACCCAAACCATTCTATGATTTGTTTTGTTCTGAACTTCATTCTTTCTTCAGTCATTTGACCTCCTGAAGATGCTCTTCCTGGCTCTACTTTCTCTTCTTCCCCTGGAGGATCTGGGGCAGTGGTGACAGTCTGAAGGATCTTCCCTTACATCTGACTTCTATGGTAGTAGAGCCAGTGTGCTAATCCTCGCTGGGAAATTCTACCTATCAAGAGAGAAAACACCTCTTGAGATGCACTGGGCCATGAGGCCCAAGGGTGTTATTCTTCAAAACATGAAGTGATAATGTAATCGTTAAGGAGGATTCAAGCAAGCAGTTTTCCAGAACCATAGCATCTTCTGGACAGGACAGGCTACAGGGCTGCTAGATGCTTGTTAGTCATGCAGTATTCATTTCTGGGAAAGCTCGGGGATGTAGTTCTTGTTCCTGAAACTTTGAGGAATGCCAGGGCAGCAGGTGGCAGAACGAGTATGCAACAAACCTAGGGAAATTAAGCACAGAATTCCTACACAGGATTTTAGAAATATATTAAGTAAAAGATTCCTTCATTTTGTTTGTCCAGCAGACATTTTTTCAGCCAACTATCCCTTTTTCCACCCCACCCTCCGTATGTCTGGTGAACATTAATAAAACAGCAGCCAATTCAGCAAAGTAATGAAATTTCTGGGACATCCTGCCTGCCTTAAAATCAATTAGGTTTGCTTTATTGCTTGGATAGGAACAGGTTTCTGAACAAACAGATGAACTTTCCTCTTTTGCCCTCTTCTAGAAGCCAGTGTTCTGTTTTTTGTTTCTTCCAGGACAGAAGCAACACCCCTGAGGGAGGGCAGAAGGAGGTTTCTAGTCTGCATTTAAATTCATTATGCCACCAAAACCCATAAACATGGACAACAGTAGGAGTCTTTAGCTGCTGAAGTGGGGCTGAGCTGCATGACTTCCACAGCGGCATGGTGGCATAAGAGCTTGGGAGAATGCAGGGAAAAGTTTATTGTTTCTCACAAATGGCTTCATGAAGGGAATTTGCTATTATCGTTACAGATATTGATACTTGGTTCTCCCTAAGCACTCTTGTAAGTAGTTAACCATGACATTTGTTTTCCTGAAATCCATACATAAACATGCAGACCCTTTGAGTTTGGGCCAAAACCAACGGGGCTGCACTAGAAACTGTCAGACACCTCGGTTACCCCTATGTGTATAATTATCCTTGTTTCCTGAAGTGGAGTCAGCAGACTCCAAGGTTACTTTTTCATGTGTGCTCAGCTGTCTTTGGGGGACAGCATGGTAGGGTTTAATACGTTGACATGCTATATTTAACGTTTTATTCTTGTCTGTTGGACAGAATGCTGGATTAAGTGAGGCACTGGACAGATCTGGCATGGCAACTTCTATGGGCCTGGTTTATTTTATAGTTTTCAAGGGATTTGTGAGACTCATAGTACTGTGTTAATGTCTGTAACGTGTTTTGAAATTCTCAGATGGAAAGTGCACATAGAAGTGTTATTTCATAACAAATCGGTGTTTTCCTGTGGTATTTTCAAGAAAGAGCATTTAGAATCATAGAATCATTCAGGTTGGAAAGGACTTTTAAGATCATTGAGTTCAAGCATTAACCAAACACTGCCAAGTCCACCACTAAACCATGTCCCGAAGTGCCACATCTGCACGTTTTTTAAATGCCTCCAGGGATGGTGACTCAACCACTTCCCTGGGCAGCCTGTTGCAATGCTTGACAACCCTTTTGGTGAAGAAATTTTTCCTGATACTCAATCTAAACCTCCCCTGGCGCAACTTGAGGCCATTTCCACTTGTCCTATTGCTTGTTGCCTGGGAGAAGAGACCGACACCCACCTTGCTACAACCTCCTTTCATGTAGTTGTAGAGGGAGATAAGGTCTCCCTTTAGCCTTCTTTTCTCCAGGCTAAACAACGCCAGTTCCCTCAGCCACTTCTCATAAGACTTGTGCTGTAGACCCTTCACCAGCTTCATTACCCTTCTCTGGACACACTCCAGCACCTCAATGTTTTTCTTGTAGTGAGGGACCCAAAACTGAACACAGTATTCGAGGTGCGGCCTCACCAGGACAATCACTTCCCTGGTGCTGCTGGCCACGCTATTTCTGATACAAGCCAGGATGCTATTGGCCTTCTTGGCCACCTGGGCACACTGCCGGCTCATATTCATCCAGCTGTTGACCAACGTTCCCTGGTCCTTTTCTGCCAGGCAGCTTTCCAGCCACTCTTCCCCAAGCCTGTAGCGTTGCATGGCGTTGTTGTGACCCAACTGCAGGACCCGGCACTGAGCCTTGTTGAACCTCATACAGCTGGTCTTGGCCCATCCATCCAGCGTGTCCAGATCCCCCTGTAGACCCTTCCTACCCTCAAACAGATCAACACTCCTGCCCAACGTGGTGTCATCTGCAAACTTACTGAGGGTGCACTTGATCCCCATGTCCAGATCATTGATAAAGATATTAAACAGAACTGGGCCCAATACTGAGCCCCAGAGAGCACCATTTGTGACAGGCTGCCAACTGGATTTAACTCCATTTGCTACAATTCTTTGGGTGCAGCCATCCAACCAGTTTTTCAACCCAGCAAAGAGTACACCTGTCGAAGCCAGCCAGTTTCTCCAGGAGAATGCTGTGGGAAATGGTGTCAAAGGCTTTACTAAATTCCAGACAACATCCACAGCCTTTCCCTCATCTGCTGAGTGGTTCATCTTGTCATAGAAGGAGATCAGGTTTGTCAAGCAGGACCTGCCTTTCATAAACACGTGCTGACTGGGCCTGATCACTTGGTTGTCCTGTACATGCTATGTGATGACACTCAAGATGATCTGCTCCATAACCTTCCCTGGCACCGAGGTCAGACTGAGAGGCCTGCAGTTCCCTGGATCCTCCTTCCGGCCCTTCTTGTAGATGGGTGTCACATTTGCTAACCTCCAGTCAACTGGGACATCCCTGATTAGCCAGGACTGCTGATAAATGATGGAAAGTGGCTTGGTGAGCACTTCTGACAGCTCCCTTGAGTGGATCCTATCCAGCCCCATAGACTGGTGTGTGTCTAAGTGCTGTAGCAGGTTGCGAACCATTTCCCCTTGGATTATGGGGGCTTCATTCTGCTCCTTGTCCCTGTCTTCCAGCTCAAGGGGCTGGGTACCCAGAGACAACTGATTTTAGGATTGAGATACGGGCTAGAGCTTTCAAGCTGTGCCAGGTGAGCTGTTGTGCAGCAATTTTCCTGCTTCAGGTAGTGTTTCAAATGCATAAGTATATGGTGACTCATTCTTAAAAAGCAAAACAAAAAGCCCTCCTCTCATTCAGACTAATGCCAGACATAACTTTTGGTGTGTCCTTGGTTACAGACCAGCTGTTTTGTCTTGCTCTGCTTACTGTCATATGAATAAGCCCTGAATAAGCATTCCAAAACTGCGATGGTGAAGTAACCATGGTACTTGCTGGCATGGAGAAGGTCTGGGAGAGAGCCAAGGAGAATGGGGATGAAGTTTTACACTTATGTGACTTGCTAAGGCCAACTGCCATGATTCTTTACCTTAAATTTGTTATAATTTTAGTGAAGCAGTTCTTTCAAATTGTACAGATGTTTGGCTGTAACTCTACCAGTCGTTGAGAAAATATATTAAAAATAGAAATAATGTAACTTGTTGCAGTCATAATGGTTTCAGAGCATAAGTGAGACCAGATTTATCTCTCCCTGTAAAACATTAAAGGTAGTTGTTATGTGAACTCTGTGGCTGTTGAATAGCTGTTCTGCTTTAAAGATAACACCTGGTGAGGTTTTCATCCATAAAAAAGGGAAGCAAATAAACCACAGAAAATAAACCTATTTCAAACAAAGCAAGTAGGCTGCAGAGAAAAAACATACACCAAGTACTGCTATCTGGGGTTAACACTGTCTAAATTTTGCCTTAATAATCTGGAGGATAGCAAGTACAGTAATGAAGTTTGGAAATGTCATCCAAATTTTATGTGTCAAAACATGATGGAAGATTGTAGCCTCATACTATAAAGGGTTCTAATTACTTTAGTGAGGTGGTAATGTTTGCTGGGGAGAAAGAAGAGGCAATGAAATGTAATCAGACAGAACATGTACTGAAATCACTCTGAGATGGAGGGAATAAGGTATAATACAAATAAAATACAGAGAGCATAGGTGTGTTTTCTTCTATTAACGCTGTAAAAGTTTTAGCTACCTACTAAATGGAGAAGAAAATGCAATGAAAAAAAATATTTTTAATAGTCTTAAACATAGTTTTGGAGTCAGGTGAGGAGAATGGAGATGGCCACTAGTGTTGAGAAATGCAGACACAAAGCTTTTCACCTATTTCAGTGGGAGCAGACGAGAAGCTAGTTCAGTCTTTGTCACAGTGGGGCAAGAAAGAGCCCGTAGAGAACTGGGCAGTGAAATCAGTGTTTGACCAAAGGAGGTGACTGAGGATGAGTGAAGGTTGCCCATTGTTATGTGTGAGGCAAAAGGTATTGCTCTTGACATTGTATTCTGCTGAGCTAGAATTTGGGGAGCCTCAGAAAAAGATGTCCCAGTACCCTAAACAAGTACAGAAGAAAGCTCTGTGTGGGGGTTTTTAGCAGAAGTATTAGACAAATGAAGTGTCATTCAGCAGCTGTGATCCGTGTTGGGAAAACCTGTCTCTATACGCTACATAAATCATGTGCATTGTACAGTAATGCAGATTATGTACATAGTACAATACTTTTTTTTTCAAGTGTTTAGACGTGAGAAAATCTGCAGATGGCAGTGGATAACGAGGTCCAGTAAGCAGTGATAGAAAAGGGATGTGGCTGTTGGGTTGTTTTAAAATGGAAATAGTGAAAAGTGTGTATCTGTTCTAAGCCATCCTATTATATAATGTGCTTATCATATGGAAAATCAGCTCTGTGAAAACACAAAGAGATTTTTTAAAACATTTTTTTTAAAGATAACAATGATGGTATGGAGTCATGCAAGAGAGAGGTAATTTCTAGAAAAGTAGATTTTTTTCAGGTGAGATTAATTTTTTATGGGCCTCCATTATGGAGTGTGCTGCTCTTGAAGAAATAGCTGTGGAAAAACTGCAGGAGCAAATATTTGAATTTGAATTCTGCAAACCCTTTCATTTCAAGAAGTGCTGTTTTTTCTAGGATACACTGTTTACTTCAGAAACTTCTGCCTCATTTCTGCTATTGTTCAAGTATTTTGAATCAAGACACAATGAAAGGTTGTTATGGCCTCAAATTGACATGCATGTGTACAAACCACATCCTTTAAAATACATAAATAAGAAGTTTATGGGTTTTTTTCTGATTAAAAAGGCTCTAGACTGATAACCCTTATGACAGAAATCTTTTGCTTATCCACAGATCATATACAAGCATAAGCAGCAGTATGAACTTGAGTTGTATGTGAACAGGATGAAACTGGACACAATGCACAACTGTAGCATAAACAGATGATTATCAACACAGTATGATACTGACTTAATCCAGCAAAAGTGCTGAATGAAAGGATGCTATAAAAATAGAGGAGGTTCATTAACAAGTATTTGGAGCTCAAACATCGCTAGGTCACTTTCTTTCCTGACTTGTGTGTTTGTTCATGTCTCTGTTTGCAGTAAGCTTCCTTCTTAATGGACTTGTGGGGGATGGTCATACAATATAAACATCACCATAGCCCTGTCTACATTAAATGGGACTGGATTTATGGCCCTCTCCTCTTAACAGGACATTTTATATAGAGAAGAACGTTTCCATCGTTCTTGAACAAGAATTCATTTACTCAGGTGCTTATATAACGCTAATCAATTTGTTATCTAAGAATCTAACAGAAGAAAACCTTTAAATAGTTCATCTCTTTCTCTGTCCTCTTTTTAATAAGCATTGCAAGTTTTCTTAATAAAGATTATTCTAATGTCAGACTGACAAAATATAGCAGCAGCTGTGCAAACTTCAGACTCATAGATCTGAGTTCAAAGCATCCTAAACAGAGAAGCAGGAACCTCTCTGAGGCAGAGAGGCAAACCCAGTCATTAAGTTATACCCAGTCTTCCTGCCAAAGCTGGTGGCAGAGGTGGGTACTTTCTGTTAGGTAGCTTTGACAGGCCAGTCAGCTCTCAGAGACTCCTCTTTGGTTGCTGCTAACCTACACCAGTTACGAGTTAACCATCTCATATTATATTATATTTTTTAATTACTATGCAAGCATTTGCTGTGCTGCCTGATCTCTGCAATGCCCATGCCAGGTGTTCATAACTGAGGAAACTGAGTCATAAGTAACTGGCCAGAGTAAATCCTTTGCAGCTGGGAGCAGAGCTGGAGCCTCTTCACTGCCACTTACGTGCTACTAAGTTTGATCTTGCTCAGCCTTTACTGCCTCTGTTTCAGGCACTTAAGAAGTCTTTGTACCTCCTTGTAATATGTACTTTCTCAGCTGTGAAGGTACTCCTTCTGCTTCCCTCTCCAGTTTTCTATGTAGATTAACTCACCCACTGAACTAGTTTTAACTGTGGTCACTGACTTCTCTCCTGAATCTTATTCCTTAGCATGCAATAAACTTTTCTTCATCAGTATTCACCGTTAATATAAGGTTAATGAAACCTGGACTGTAGCTTGAGCTTTATGGCAAAACTCTCTCTCTGCTTCCTTGTTTCCAGTTTCTGTTGATACCATAGATGATTTTTCTAAGCCTCTGCTCTAGAAGTCACCTTGCGTTCCTATGTCTCTCTTCTTTGCAGACATCAACACTGTTTCAAGTTGCAAGTTCCCAACAAAGTGAGTAGCTAGCACTTAAATTTTTAGACAATTAAAATGCTTGTCTAGCCTCTTACCTTCCATATTGGTTAATGCAACATCTTCATTTCTACTATTACCAACCCTATTTTTTTTCTCCTCTTCCAAACATACCACAGAAAATAGAATTGTTACCTTGGTGAGACCTACCTAGTCACAGTGATATTATTGTTTTAATTTTTACATATTTTCTCAGTTCCGTAACTGGGAAAATGGCCTTTTGCCTTGGTCTAATTGATAATTGTGCACCTTCATGTTAATCAACAAATTCTCAGGAATTGGGGCTATGTCTCCTGTTCTTTATTGGGAGCCACTTAAAGGTCAGGCTAGGAGGGGTAAGATTACTATAACAAAATCTGTTCTGAATATAAACAGAGAACTTCAGTCTGTGACGCTGTTAATCCAACGCCCTTTACAAACAGTGTATTTACAGTTCACTAAAACAGCCTAAAAATGGGAGAGAGAAAGAACCAGATATGACTTTCAGGCTCTGGTCTGAATTGTCTGAAGAATGCTCTGTTTGTAAGCTTAAGCCCCTTTGCAGAGAGGGAATGAACACAAATTCCCATCCTGTTTATACAGAATCACTTTTCTGATTTTGATTGGACTTCAGTATGAGTTTTCCCCGCAAAACAGGGTGGAATTAACCTAGGGCAGATTCTCTCATCAATATCTGAAGTGTCGTTTCTCCTAACATCAGAGTGGCATGACCAGAGTTGATTATCCTTGAAATGCCGTGGCAAATCCCTCTGCCTCATGCCTTCTACCAGATCCTCTTTTTTTTTCTTTTTCTTTTTTTTTTTTTTGTAATTGAAAACAAGCAAACTAAAATGCCTAACTCAAATTTAAGTGTTTGTTATTCAGAAAAGTTCTGCTAAGTCTGTCTTGGAGTATAGTATATTTAAAGCTTGGAGGCATATTGACTTCGGTGGGAAAAATGCATCACATCTTCTGTGAAAAGGTAGGGATCAGACATGATACCCATGTTCAGGCACTACAACTTTTTATGATGCTCTGAACATGTTAAAGGAGAATCATCTCAGGAGTTTGTATATCTAGGATATTATACTCTGAACTTGAATTTTTGCTTGTTTTATGAATCTAATGTAATTGAAGTGTTCTAGATTGACAACACAGGAGAATGACAGCCAGTGAGTGGCATTCAGAATCTGCTGTACAGAAGACAGTGTGTTTTCTTTGGTTCAGCCTTATCAGTATATCTACCCTGGGTAGGATCAATTAATCTAGAGGGGTTTGTTCTACGTAAACTTTTTGATCTTTGATCTCTGTAATTCCTGTCTATGGTATCAGTGCCCTTAGCTGTGATCTAAAAACAGGCCAAAAAAGAAGAAACCTTCTTAACTGCTTAGAAACTGAATACAGACTACTGACCCACTTTAAGGAATAAAGACAATTTTGACATGAGACTGCCTGAGATGGACTGCACCTTAAAACAGAGGGGGTTTTGATGGTCTCCAATGTTGATGACCTGTTGGGAGCTGCCTGGCCAATTTTATCACATCTACCCATCATATTGTGTCAAGAAGATAATAAAATACGTAATTGTCACAATATTACCTTCCCCTGGACTGATTGTTGTAACTGTTGGAAAAATATGATGGGATTTTAGGACATCTGCTCAATCAGGAATGGAAAGGATGGTAATGTATTATACCCACATTGTGGAAACATTGGAAGATACTTGTGACTAAAAGGTAAAAGGCAATATAAATAACTACCTGAGCCACCCTGCTTCCAGCTCTCACATACAGTATTTATGCTGTACTTTGATTAGGGAGAGGTATGTCCTTTGGATACATATTAACAGAAAACAGTAAATTCTTCAATCCATGTTGAAGTTCAGTGTCTCTGACAGACTCATGATTGATGGATAACTTCAACTTTTCAGATGTGGGTAGGAAGTACTGTAAAGTGAAGCTTGGTGAATGAATGGTTTCTTCCTTGAGTAATCATATTGGAGCAACACTAAACTGGAAATAACTAACCAGGTCGCTTGTCAATAAATGCCCCTGTCTCATCAAAAAAAGTGACAGACCTAGGTTACAATACCAAGGTTGTTCACTGGAAAGAGCTCATTTGATTTATCTTGGGCTTGCAAGGCCCTTTCACATTTGCATCACAGTGATGGTTCATGGTCTCCCTTATCAGCCATTTCCTACAAGTGAGCCCTGAGTCTCTGGCAGAAGTTCTTGCACTAGTCCTGAGTGAACAGTCAACCTTGGCTTTTTCTGCCATTTGACTTAATTTGGCTGTGCAGATGTCTCTGCAGTTCAGGGTGTTTAATGCTCCACAGCACCAGACTGGAAGCTATGGAGTTTAGGTTGCAAAGACACCTGAATTGGCCTTGTACAGAGCTGACAGCGGTCCAGGAGGTTTGGCTTGGAGTCTGAGCCAATAAAGCCTTGTCTAAAGCTGGCCTGCGCCAGCACTGCTGTTTTACTCAGCAAATTGATGTTTCTGGTCCAGATTGTGTGTTTGTTCTTCACTGTATGTCAGCAAAGTTCTTTCTGTTATTGTCACTATTTATTTATCTGTCTAATAATAATATAAAACTCTGTACCCATAGTCATCTCAAGATACTGACAGAAAGTCACCTAATCCCCTCTTAACTTGTGTTGATGTTTCCAGCTGGATGTGGTACATCTCGTATCAAAAACAATAAACTACTTTTTCCCTCTTTTTTCATACATTTTGTCTTACTTCTCACTTGTGATCTTATAATGGCCATCTCAGTCTTCATTTGAAATCACCAAGCAAGCTAAAAAGATAAAATAAAAGTGTAAATTAGCACAAAAAAATTCAAGGAGTTTCTTACTCATCTAAATTAATGTTATTAAATGTAGAACAAAAAGCCAAACAAATTCCTGTAAGAAATGTAATAGAGGTTGGCATTTGGGTGCTGCTGCAGGAAAGAAGAGGTGGTGAGATTTTTTTCACTATTTTTCCTAGAGTTGTTCATTTTCTTTGCTATGGCTACATTCTCGCCCTTTGAACATAACAAAGTAATTTTTCTAAAGTTCACATGTAGTTAAGATCCCTAGTGCACATAGACCAATCTGAATTTCTTAAGCATAATCTCCATGCAAGAGAATATCTAAGAGCCGTAAATGCTGCTCCCCGTAATTTTGTGAAAAGAATGACCATGTCTGATCTTTGCTTCTGTTTCTTCTCTAACATAAAAAGGTTTATTAACCTGCTGATGGTTATTTGAGGTGTGTTGTCATCAAAAATTTCAGATCTGATGGTTATAAAGCAATGTTTCAGGTTCTGAAGGTCTGTCCAGCCTTTAGTGCATCTATGCCATGCGCTGGAACAAGCATGTTTGCCTTTACTTGGTGGGGATTGGTGGGGATCCGCTACCCTCTAGAAATATAAATGAAGTCTCCTGAAACATTTTATGTCTGTTAGGGAAAAGTTTCTCTAGGACTCTCTTATTCAACTGTTGTACATTCAACAATACAGGTGATGTTGGCCATTAAGCTTTCTTTGAACACATTGTTTTCCACCTCCTTGGTAAAATCTCTCCTAATAATGTTCTTGCTAGAGAAAACCTGAGTCTTGTAGAAAGTTTGAAATTACATTTTAAGTTAAATCTATCATCTTTTCTTAACACCTGTAAAGCATGACAGTACTCGAAAAGCACATGCATTGCATCTGTATGTACTAGCTCACAGGTCTGTTAGCATTTTCTTGTTCTTGTCCTTCTTGCGTGATGCCCAGTGGACTCTAAAATATACTATACTGAGGCTTTACATAAGATAATATTGCTGTCTCTTGCATGTTAATTTAGCACTGTTGTGTTAGCTTGTCTCCAGGGGCTTTATTTTTAGGAACAGAACAAAGGGAACACACGAAAAAAGTTGGAAAGGGTTTTTGTTTGTTTCATGTCAAAAGCATTTTGCAGCCACTATTGTGGGTGAAAAATATTTATGCTGTGGTCTAGGCCTTGGTTGAATCCCAGTCTTTTTGGCCCGGCCCAAGTCTTGGAATTTAGGATTATGCCTTTACATCAACGAAGTATGAAGGACACTGTTATTTTTACTGATGCCCAAAACCAGTGAATGCAGGATGGGGAGAACACACTTGTGATGCTCTTTTACAATGGATTAATTTTCTTTCAATTTATAAACAATAATGTTGAGCTTTTTCACCATTTAGAACGCCAAAAGAAAGTGAAAGAAGGAATGAGTATGAGCTAAATAAAGATTTGAGACGCATTAGAAATGGGCTTTGGGGTTGAATTTGCAGCGGATACTTTTTTATCTGTAGAAGATAAATATGTTACTGAAACTATCATAAAGAATCATAGAATCATAGACTGGTTTGGGTTAGAAGTGCCATGGGCAGGGACACCTTCCACTAGATCAGGTTGCTCAAAGCCCCGTCCAACCTGGCCTTGAACACTTTCAGGGAAGGTTCATAGAGCTCTGAAGAATAATAAAAGTAGTAAATCATGATGGCAATACTTAAGAATGTGTGTTCCTTATGTTGTGCTGGTGAATTACACCAAGCTGATCTACTCTGTGCAGTGCTGGGGGCTGGATGGTGTTTGGATCCCTGCCTCTGCAGCCACGTGGGCAGTGGAGCCCACGACATCTCTGTCTGGGCATGTGCTTCTGTGGAGGAGAAAGTGCGCAGCTGCTGGGCTTCCATTCTGTCCTTCCTGCTGGTCCCCTCTCTTCCAGGCAAATCTGGCAGGCTGGGTGGAAGCAGCCATGTATTCTGAGGAGAACTACTCTGGTGCTATTGTACTGGTACTCCCATAGGAGTCCTTCCTGATTGGGGATGCATGATCCCAGGGATAAGGCAGTGTTCCAATATGTGTCATAAATAAGAATTGTATCCTCAGCCCTTTTCTTATTTTCAGAACCAAAGTCAAACAGAACAGTGTGGAAGACTCTGAAAAGCTAAATAAACTTTATTTTCTGTTCTTCTCACTAACAGTGTGCTATAAGTCTGATGAGTGACCACAAGATGCCACATAGGAGAATTCCCCTAGGAGGCTGTTTTTATGCTACCCGACTACTTTATCCAGCCACAGCACCATCCTCAGATCCCTTTTCTTGGTACTTTCATTGTGGTAACCAGGACATGCTGGCTGGCTGGCTGCTTTCCTGCTTAGTAAAAGCTACAAGCATTTTCTCCTGAATTACCCTTCTCATTGGACAATTACCAGGGCTTTGGGCCTCAAAAGTGTTATAGCATAGGAAATCATCATGGCCAAGCTCTTGTGAAGTTTCCTGGCCTCTAGAGGACTCTCCACTGGGAAAATTAGGAGAGACTCGGTAACAGGAAAGACGACAAAATTCATTTTACAAAATAGGGAATAAGGTACATGGCAGGGAGACAGAAAGCGCTTCTGGGAAGAGGAATTTCACAGGGTCTGGTGTTACATGAGCAGAAGGGAGCCGACTGGCCCTGCATAGCCCATATTTCACGCTGGGGAGCTTGCACCAGAAGTCTGGCTTCAGTGGAAGTATACTGGAGGCAGCCTGTTTTTGTGCAGTTCTCTGGCCAGGTTGCTGCAGTTCAGACACAATTTGGATAAACATCTGGGATTGCATTTGCTTTTCCAATTGAAACTTGAAGTCGCCCAGTGATTGCCTGGGCAGTGCAGTTCCCTGCCACTGAAGTTTTTGTTATGTTAAGGCACTTGGTTAGAGGGTTCAGGGATCTGCTTGCAGTCTGGGAGAGGACAGCTAAGCAAAAGCAGTGTTAGACTTGACTTAACTGCATTCAGGACAGTCATTGCTCTGGAGCACATCAGGGCAGTTCACCTTGGAAAGTTTTGCTTTTGTTGTCTGTGATTGATACTCATTTGAGGTTTTGATGGTTTCCTTCCACTGAAGTTATGTTTGCTTAGTCCAAGGATGTTCAGAGCTCCTCATTATAGTGCCTGAAGCTAAACCCACGTCCGAATGGCAGTACATGTTACATGCCGAGCTCTCTCACTTGAAATCCACAGCAAGGACTGAAACAATTTGCAGACTGGTCATCTGATGCTAGCAACTGCCTCCATAGGCACAGCCAAAACACGTGCCTTTGTTCTGGTTTTATGAGAAGAGAAGGAATTGACCCCACTGAATATTTGAGAAGACAGATAGCAGAGCTGTTGCTTATTGATCTTCTGCTGTAACCACTGGGTAGGGGAAAGCAGGGTACCTCTGCAGCTGTGCCTACCTGGCATAGAAGTAGTACAGTGAAGTTGCTGTAGATGTCTATCTCCATGCCTGATTTTGGACTGAAGCAAAGGAATGCTACATGATTTTCATATAATTGCTCAAAAAAACAGTGGCAAAGTTAGGAAGAAAACTCATGAATCCTGATTCTCAGGTCCTGGCATTATGCACTATGAAAAAGTCCTTTATACATGTATTGCTCTTCATAAGCAAGATCTGAAGCCAGTCAGGTATAGCAGGGCTTGAGATTTGGAGAGTGTCCTTTTTCCTGGACTCATCCACTCCTCTGTTTCTCCTCTATTCTTAAAAGACTCTTGGTTTTCATTTCTATCTCCTCCTTTTGTTTGTTTTCCTTCCATTTCTTTCCTTTGCAAGTATTGAATGTCTCCTCTGGGAGTAAGCCTAGCCACATGTGTGTGCAGTGATGGTTTATTTTTATTGGAGTCATTGCCTGTGACTGTTATTCATTACTATAGGAAGAACTGCACTAACAAACTGCTCTGAGAGCTTTTTTTTTTCTGTTGTAAAAAGTCCTGTTTTGTCCATAGCCGTTGAGAGCATCTACTGCCATCACTAAGACACTGAGAGTTTGGAGCTCTGACACTAGTACTGCCTCCTGAATGTCCTGTTGTGTCTGGTGTTGCAAAGCAGAATCTTAGCATCTCTTGGCTTCCTTGTATCTTGTCTCTTTAGGTCAGCTTTTTGGCCATCTGTCCACCTCTCTGCTACCTAAGCAACTCAGTTGTCCTCTGCTTGGGGAAGAATTTGTGGCTGCACAAAGCTAGTGCAGTCACTGACTACTGTTATAGCCTCTTATGCTAATAAAGGGTATAGCCAGAACACCACCAAACAAGGCTTGCCTGAGGTGAAATGGCTGATTCAGAAAAGGCAAGTCAATAGTAGTATAAAATGCTTTTATCTCACTTGCACTTCTAGTCTTGACAGTGGATAAGTAATCAGCAGCCTTATTTCATTATTTAATTTTATTCTCAAGTTACCACACATTTCTGTGTCACCATGGGCAAGATCACCATCTCCTATCTTTAAGGTCATGTAAGGAATTCCTGGTCCTTCTTTAAGATGAATCTGTAGCATAAATAACAAAATTATTGACAGTTAAATTAGGAGCATATGCTTAGCATAAATGTAAGTCAGAGCTCAGAGATGTAAGCAGCCTAAATAATTTCACATAAGAAATACAGCAATGTAAAATCCATGAGTATTAATTAACTACTTCCGAGGTCAGAGTGGACCACAGTGAGGAAAGGTGAGTGATCTGCCCAGGCTTACCCAAAAGGACATAGGACCTTACCCTAAAAGTTAATGCTAGGATAAAACAAACAGGCAAGAAGTGATTGATCTGAACTTTGACTAATATCGCATAGGTTCCTGATTTCTAGGGATTTGTTTTAAATATTTCAGAATGTCTGCTTCCCAGAGCACTGACTCTTAAAATCAAAGGTAATCTGTCAGAATTTGGCTGAAGAGGTTTGATCTCTTTGATATTAATTTACATTTATTAATATAAGTGTCATGTTGATATTTCAGGATTGAGATTTCTTTGAATTCTTTATGCCATGCTGAATCCATCTCATATTTTCCCTCAGGCTTGTGAAGACTTTCCCTTCATTAATTTTCTTACTCAAATCAGTGTCCTCTGTTGCTGTTTCCCCCGCAAAACTGTCTTAAATGCATCTGCATTTCTCCCTCCCTCCCTTTTTCCTAATATGAAAGACAGCGAGTTCTTGGCTTTGCAGTCTTAGCAATGTTTTTTAATGTATGGAATTTGTATGCATTACACTAAAAGAAAGTAAACAGATATGCTGCTACATTTTGGGGGGTGAGACAACAGCAGGATGGTCAGCTGCCTTTTGAGTCTGTTCATTTTGCTGTTGTTTCCAGATGTGTGCTAATGGACATTTTTAGAATGTACACACAAACTCTGCTTGCCTACTTTTCTGCACTAATTGGTTTGGATTTATGGAATGCTTCTCATAAAGTGTCTCTAGCTGCCATTGTTGCTTTTCTATAAAGTAGTAGAAAGGAAACTCATTCCTAAACAGTTTCCTCTGGACAGGATTTTCTTGTGGGGGAAGGAGAGATACAATCCATTTAAATTGCTCTATAAAGAGTTTTACTGAGTTGTGGCCCATTAACCTGGCCTTGATGAAAGCCTTTTCAAACAACTGGACTTCAGGCAACCACGTCTCTCAGGTGCTGTGCATGGCACAAATGAAATGATAGTTTCCTAAGAAATCATTTTAATCTCCAGTGTGACTAGTGTGATTTTTTTTTTCTTTTTACTTGTACAAAGGTACATCCACATCTACTCCCAGTACTGGAGCATGTTTATAGCCCCACCTCATTGCTCTCTAGTGCTCAAGACATCTTAAACTTTCCCTGTGTCAATCCACCAAGTTTGTTTTTACCAGGGAGGATATATGTGTGGGGTCTAGATGATTAGGAAGACTGAAAGATGACTGCATATATCTCTTTTCCCTCAACCTGTCCGTTTTTCCTCTTTATTCCCAATCACTGCGCAGCCTGCCCAGCCTGTGGCCTTTTCTACTGACAACAAACATACAGGTGCAGACAGTACTGCTGGGGTGGCTGAGCTTTCTCCTTCTTGAAAGGGAAAAATCTGCTTTTCCTTACAATGGGATTTGGAGGAAGATACAAAGCAGGGGATAATCACTTCCATAAGAAAACACAAGTCCCTGATAAAGTCAAACTCTACAGTGATTTTCTTGTGAAGGCAATGTGATTTGATAACATCTTATGCAGATTTCGGTATTGGTAACAGCTATACAATCTTTTGGATTGTATTTAATTTCTGAACTTCAATTTACCCAAATGCATAATGGGGTTATTTTTTCTCCACTCTGTAAGGCCTTTTTAAAATCTCCAGATTAAGTACCATATGCAAGCAAAATGCTGTTATCCTAAGAATCATTTGCGGTGGGAGATCAGTAAATTGTTTATAGGTATATCCTGTGAGCTTAGTAAATGATTGCAGGATACCTAAACTACATTTTTGTCACAAGAACTCTGGAAACATACTAGGGTCACTTTCTGTTTCTGAAACAAGGAGCCATTATCTCCCAAGGTAAATCAGAACCCCTTGTGAGACTGAAGCCTCAGAGAGCTCCAAGGTCTAACGAGTACTACTGTTTGGTGAGGCTTGGCAGAAAGCGCAACCATTTTTTCTCCTACCTTGTAAAAAGCAATCCCATTGCCCTGAAGGATGCTTCAATTTGAAGAGGGAGCAGGGAACAACCAGTAAGTATACTGCTGTGTGAAGCTTTGATGCCATTGCAGTGTTAGTGCCTGTTAGGGAACTCTTGGTTCTCTCCTCAGGCACCTTCCCAGTGGGCTGGAGCCAGCGAGACCTGTGACACTGGGAAAGAGAGCTGGCCCTGGGAACTGGGTCACAGCTCCTGCTCAAAAGTAAATGATCTGCAGAATAAGGACTGTCGCTTTTGTTTCTAGAATATATAAAATTCCTGCACACAGAGCCCAAGAAGAACCAGAAGGGAGGGCAGAAAAAACAGTTATGAGGTCTGCTGGGATATCTGATGCAAAATCAACTTTGTTGTTTTCCTTACTGGCTTTTTCCTGGGCTCTGTTGCAGCTGAAAAAACAACCCTTCTAATCTACAATAAGAAGGGAAATTCTGGCATGAAGATTGTCCACCCAGACAATTTGGCACAATCAGGGGAAAGATTTGTTTAGCTTAGCACTGGTTTTATTAGTACGTGAGTCTAACTGAATCTTGAGAGATAGTCTTTTTCCCTGTTGAATGACACTGTCAGTGGTGTAGGTTTCCTTCTCAGTTCTCAGCTACACTCTTCTAAGCGAACATGGTGTAGCTGAAGAGTTCTTCTGAAATGCGCCGTTAGCAACGATTGTTTACTGCAATAGGACAACACTATGAATTAGCAAAAAATTCCAGCAAGCCAGCATTGTTTCACTAAGGGCAGCAAGCTTAGTGAGAGCTAGACTCCTTTCACAGATCTCACGTATTTGGTCAGTAGATCTGAATTCCAAAATATGTATTGGCTGTAAATGTGGTTTTGTTATTCATTCGGTCCTTAGTGCACGTATACACATTTTGTCAGTACAAAAGATGAGATAAGGTAAATCTAGCAAAAAAGGAAATCTAAGGAAAAACTTAACACAGAGCAAAATAGAAAGAGAAGAATCTGTTCACTGATAAGCAGCTGACATACTTTGAAAGAGGCTTCAAATGGTTTCACTCGTGTTCCTCAGTCATTGCTAAGAATCAATTTCTTGTAATAGTCTCAGTAAAAAAATGGGGAAGAAACTGGGTCTTTCCAGTCTAAACAGAAATGATGTATTATTACATGTTAATACAGCTGATTTTCTCAAATATTAATTGAAATATCTTAGTCCATTACTTCTGTTAAACTCATTAGTTTAATATTAATTAAACAGTACTGTTTCATCATTTTTCTATGTCTATTTTCTATTCATTTCACCATTTAAAAATTCATTTTTATAATCTAAATGCCTGTTAACTTCTTCAGACTGTTACTTACCATAACTGTTTACTCATCTCAAAATGTGTACTCCTTTTGGTGCAACTTTGACTGCACTGAAGTGTCAATAGGAAAAAATTTCTGGTGAGGCCTAGATTTCATCTTTGATTCCTTGATTAAATAGTGCTTATTATAAATGGTGTGTCTTTCACTTATCTGGTTAGGAAACATAGCAATAAATTCCTTTACATGCATCAAGAACATTAGTGGAGTTGTATTTTCCTTTCTTTTCCTGAAGCAAAAAAGGAACCAAGGAAATCTTTTATGTTGGACTGAAAATTTTGGTTCTTAAGTTTGGGAAAGTAAGAAGTGTGGAAAGAGGTTTCTGTTTCAGCCTGCTAATAAAGAATTCTGATTCAGATCCAGGTTCAGATAATAAACCCTTTTGTATTCTCTCCAGTTTTTGTCCAGGAGTGATTCAGAATTGGAACAAGACATACAGTTAAATATAAGTGAGTCTTAGAAATGCCTGTTCTGCCTGAACTATCTGCTTCTGAGTTATCCTGGAAGACCCCTTGTGTTCTCCACATCCTCAGGTGGCTGCTTAGAATCTTAGGGAGAAAAGCAGATGCTCACCAGAAGATAGAGATGAAAAGACTTTAAATTATACATACTGTATTTGAAAACCAGAAACTTTTTCTTGGTTTATTGACCATAAAGATCCTTAGTTGCATATGGACAATCAAGGGACATTGTTAGAATGTATTGTTCCAACTCTGTCAGTTCTATCAGCATAAAAAATGGGTTGGCAGGGCTTCATTTCTTCTCAGGATGCCCACAGGACTTGAAGCGACTTCATAGATCATGGAGTGCATCCCAGGTACTGCTTTATATCCCTTTCATAAATATTTTAATCTGAATCTTAAAAAAAAAAAAAAAGGATTATTTTTTAGCTTTGCCTCTTTGAGTTGAAGGCGCTTCCAGAATCTCCCTTTACTGATGGTTACAAACTTCAAAATTTCCAGCCAAAATGTCTTTGTGGCTGCTTTGATATTGTGCCAGTGTTGTCAGTTTGAGAAGCAGTTCTCCTTCCTCCTGCTCCATTCTCTCGTTTTCCCTCTCCCGATTCACTTACACACATAGGCAACAGTCAACCTTCATTTTTGCTAGATTCATTGAGCTACATTTTTCTAGTGGCCTCTCAGATGAGCACTCCATTCTCCTCACCAGCATACAGCCCAGCTCTTGCAGTTTGAGTTCATGAGTGACCTATACTGTACATGGTATTCCAGACTAAAGCTTGCTAGTGACTTGTACAGAAACACTGTATCCCTGGTTTTGCCAGTTGTTCGTGGTGGTGCGCTGTACAGTGGGATCTGCCGTTGTCCTGGCTACATCACCTTGTGGATCAGTAATCTTGTGAGGTACTAATATATCTGGGAAGTGTTTTCTTTTCAATAACTGACTGTTTCCCCTTTTGTCTTACAGCTTCTGTGCTTATCCTTCTTTTCTTCATTATTGTTTTCCATTTAGCAGTGTTAAAAGCTTTAAAGAGTTACAAATAGATGAGGTCAGATTTATTTTGGATGTCTAAAAAATTCAAAGGAGGATGTCAGGTGTGTCTGGCATGACATCCATGTTTCATTTTATCCCATTTGCCAAGTCTTTAGATATTCTTCCCTTGAAAATTTCTTCTCAAGACCTGCATGATACTGAAATCAGATTACAGGTCTCAACTCACCAATTTACATTTTTTTTCCTCTTCCCCTTGAGGACTATGTTTACTGCTTCTCAGTTATGTTGCATCATCTTAAATTTCATAGATGTATGACAAATACTAGCTATCAGACCTAAATTCACATGCTGATTCTTACAGTGTTTTTTCGATAGAAATTATCTGTTTTCTACTGAATGCACTAAGCTCCTGAAGTTTTCTTGCCACTCAGTTGTTATTTCTATATCTATATGATATAGATAATTCCCATTATCTGCCTTTTTCAGCATGGTCCTGCTTGTTGAAAACTGATTATTTCTTCACTCATATCTAGAATATATCCCAACGTCATTTCATTATAACCCCCATTTTTTATTTCCTTTTTCATATTGTTAATAATCTCTCAAGGGTCAACATTACCTTGATTTTTGGTAATCCTTGATTTACACTTCCACTTCTTGGCCTCCAAAACATAATTTTCTTTTTTTGATATGTATTTCCTTCTATGTTTTCTAAGTTCCTTGTGTATACATAAGAACCTACTCTGTGTTCGCTATTCCAACCAGGGGATGGTTTGCACTGACCTTTTACAGTTTTTTCTCTTTGGTTGAAACACAAATCTAAATACATACTTACTTTTTTTAAAAGTGATGTTAATGTAAAGTTTGGTGTTATAGAAAAGAATTCTGTGTACTCTATTGTGAAACACACAATCATACTTTAAAGGTTATTTTTCTCAGTAAGCAAACATACAAAATAAAGCAATACCTTTGAATATTCTGAGCTGTTCCTTTTTCATTAAAAAGAAAGCTAATTCTGAGCCTCATATGTAACTGTGCAGCAGCAGCCTTTCAGAGGGGCCCTGTGATGTGCTGCTGAAAGGATGTGATTTATTATATTTTTTCATTGCTATACTTAGTTATACATATATTGTAACTGCATAAAAATGCAGTAACAGAATGTACGTAGGGTTATTTGAATGTCTATCCATTTACACGTACAACTGTGCCTAGTGCACATGAATATATAGGTTAGTATTTATGTGCACAGTACTGCACAGAATGCCAAAAATTTGACCTTAGACATCAGATTTGTAACTGTTTCATTTCGGGCCTTTCTGATTAAACATCCAGCTGTTGTGGGAGACTCTGTAGCTGAACGTTTGCACAGTTTTTCCACCCCATCCTCTCCCTCATGTTCTCAGAGCTGAGGGGGTGTGGGAAGCACCAGGAGACACTGCTTTCCTCCTGGCAGAGTCCCCCTCCTGCCGTGTCAGTGGGAAGTGCTGGCTCTGGGGATAATGACGGGCAAGGGAATTTGGGTTTTGTCAAGGTGCGTCATGGATGCGGGATGTGACGTGCCCCTCCTTTCTCCAGAATTTCATTCCAGACAGAAGGGTAATTAACATGGAAGAGGGGAAAGTGCTACCACAGCAGTTTTCCTACTTGGAGTAGTTCACAAAGGTTGTATCGCATCCTGAGGTGGTTTTGCCAGCTTCATATGACTGAAAGGAAAACGTTGACATTTGGACTGGTCTGATGTTCTCTGGCTGTATTTGTGGTCTTTATGTGCCTGCCTTTATTTTTTACTGTCTGAAGAAGGGAGACCATGTTTGGTTTAAATTCTGAAAACCATAAAGATGTTAGCTAGCTGTGGTTAATAATGGTTATGTCTGAAGAACTAGATATGAGGATTTTGTTTCTTCAGCCTGTATCAGAATCAGATGAGAAAGAGTTGCAGGACATCTAAGCATGGTCCTGTCTGCAAACTACATACAAATACAAATGAAACCTACCTACTATACAGACACTTTTAGCATTTAAATTACTTTGATTCTGCAGCAGAATTTGCTGCCAAAACCTCTGGTTACATAAGGACACCGCAGAGCTCAAACTTCTAGTGCTTGATATTGTTACTCTTACACTTAGGAATAAATGTCCCAGTCCTCTGTGTCTATGAGGTGATTCAATACTGTCTGACTTCTCAGTGAAATGTGAGCAGTTTTGGTGAGCGTGAACTTCCTTGTTTTTCTGTAGTCTCTCTTGGCTTTTATAAAACCTGCTCACTGATTCCCTGTTGATCATTAGGCACCACCAAACGAAATTCATATGCAGTGACCCTTACAAGTGCTTGAATGTTTGGCAGAATTAGAGCATGACCTTTGGAAATAATGGGGATTTTTTTACTCCATTTGAAATCAGCAGGATCTGTCATGCCCCACACCTCTAAAAATAAGATTATTACTGTCTGAAATTCTAAGAAATCTGTATTTGGCTGTATCTGACAGAGTGCTGCCTATCTTGGGCTGAGAAGGTGTAATGTCTGACAGGGCTTTGGAAATTTAGGCACGAGGTGCGTGATGGTTCCATAGCCTCACAGATGGGGTGGATGAAATCAGTGCATTGAAGGAAAGGAAGCCGGCGGGCCTGCTCTGTGTCCAAGGCAGCCACAGCTTGGGCTCTGTGATACTGCTCTGCTTGGAGCAGGTCCCTGCAGAGCAGCGGCATGGGCTGCCCAAACCCTGTCCTCGGGGGCCAGGAAGGTGGGAAGGCTTGTCCTGGGTGTGTGGCCACTGCCAGGAGTGCTGGTTTCCAGTTCCTGGCCTTTTCTGACTGTTGAAGAGGTGAGCGGAGGTTTCAGCTTTGTTCAGTAGCTCTGTGCTGGAGGCAGAGCAGCAGCACAGTCTCTGCTTCAGCCACTGCTGTCGGTGTCTTCTCCAGGGCCCACATGGGGACCATTAGATCACCATTTGTGCTGATTACACTCTGTGCAGAGCTTATTAAATTTATCATTAAAACGTCACCTTCATGTAGGTGACAGAATAGGGGTTATTTTGAGGCAAGCTGTGAGGGAGCAGTCCTCGACAATGAGCAAAAATCAAACAGCCAAGCAATAAAGCCTGGCACATTGGTGTGAGTTTGCCACTGCAGGTCCCACATCCCCTACCGTGCCAGTAAGCCCATTTCTTTGTCTCCAGAGCTCTGCTGCAGCTCATCTTCCACAGAGGATGGTTCCTCCATAGTAGAGCCAGCAAGCTTTGCTTCTGACCATGGAGAGCCAACACACCCGAATGCTGAGCTAAATTCAATTGCACTGTAGACCCTGAGGGAATTCGAGTTCCTATTTTGATACTCCAAGGACAAGATCCTTGAATAAAGCTTGACTCAGTCATTACCCCTTTTGCAAAAGAGGACATCCAGACACTTGCAGTGGTGATCATGGTGACCCACAGGTGGACCATGCTGCATCCAGGGACCGGAGGAAGAAAACGGATGGAGTTCTTGGAGAAGACAAGGGGGGCACATCTGTGGAACGGCTGACGGCAATTAAAATTGTGTTACACAGTGGCAGTTGCAGTTTTGCTCAAAATTGCCTATCTGAGTGCAACTACCTGAACCAGCGGGAATGATTAAGTTTAACAGGATGCCAATAAGACAAGCAAAACTTGCTGCTTTCATGACAGTGTTTTTTTTAGGACCTGTGAATCCTTTTAAAATTGCAGCGTGATCTATACATGCGTGTGAGAAGACCTCAACTACTGAAGTGACAGGGCTGGATCAATAACTACCTTGTTATTTCTGCAGTATGCTTTACTACTGAAAGTAAAATCCAGTGAGATTATTCTACAGATTTGAGCTCTGATCAGTATGTTATAAAGATGTGCACTTACGTATTACTTGTTTGGTTTGCAGCTCCTGGTTGCTAAATCCCCTGTTGCTCCATTCTCCTCTTTTTTCTACACCATTGAGAAATCAGGCTTGGTTCTTCAAGGTAAGACCAGAGCATTGTTTGTTTTGCCTTTTCAATTAGTATTTTAAGCAGGCTGAATGTAGCTAACAGCAGCTATTGTTGAAAATGGTTCTATTTATACCTAATTAAAAAACCACACATTTAAACAGTCTGGTTGACCAGGGCAGCCTTCTGCTGTGTTCACTGTTTTGTCTTGGATTATACAAAATTAGTTGTTGCATATTCCCATGGATCTAAGAATGGGCCCTGAAATTATTAATCAAGGCTCCCTGTTTTCCTTCAAGGTGAAGTAGAATGGTTCTGGCAACATTGCTCCTGTGGGATAGATTTCTCCAGGAGAAACATAACCATCTATCATTAATAAATGGTTCTTCTTTAGTAAATGGTTTGACATCAATAAAAACACAGGAAATTAATACCTGTTCTTCATTTTTGTGATCATTTTTGTGCTAATGCCCCAAGGTCTTAAATAATCCTCAGATTCTCTACAATATGAGGTAGTGTACTGAAAAGCTAGATATTACTACCATTGTGGCAGGGAACTAGGGTTCCTTGTGGCTATGTCCTAAATCATGTACTTTCAGACCACGGCAAAAGGGAAGGTCAGCTCTTCACTTCTTTTCCCCGTTTATCCCAATAAATCTTCCTTTAATGTCTTTACTTTTTTACAGACATTCATAGATCAATTTTGTTGAGTTGATGTCTGTTGATACGCAGCCTGGCTCCTGATTGCTGCGTCAGTTTAGCAGACTAAATAAAACTTTTTGTTCAGATAATACACTCTGATATGCAGTCATGACATTAAGAAAAGTGAGTATTGCTGTGTCTCAGGTTCCTAGTGATTGAGAATCACTGATCCCGTAAAGCACTATGAACATTTTAAGCTATGTGAACAGTTCTCTTCCTCTGATTGCCCATTTCTCACCTTCAAACAGGCTATCCCAGACCAATAACAAATTTATGTTTACTGATGACTAAATGCGCTTACATCTCTGGTGATACATAATGTAGGAAAACAAAAGAAACAAAAATGATTTATGGTGCATTTTTGCTGCCATTTGATACATCTACATAATGATAATGTGGGAGTCCATCTGGTGTTTCCTAAGCCTTTGGATACTATAGGCAGTGTATTCTTAGATGGCATTTTGGGAATTTGATCTGCTTTATTTGGTACCAGTAATTTTAAAAAGACTACAGGAACTAGAAACAGTTTTTATTAGTTTAAACTAGATGGCTTGCAGAAGTTGAGACACCAATTTGGATTTCTCTAAGTAAATGCTGTCTCGATATCAGGCATTCTTTGTACATTTTGGAAGGCTGCTTGAAGCTCTTCTTTGTGTAAGCCTTTTCTTATTTTCTGACTACACCATTATGTTTCCATTTTAGATATTTTTCTCCAAGATGGGTAGTAAGGAAGGGCATGGTTCCCCTGGTAATGTGCCCCAGACTATATTACAGAGACTTGTAAGCATTTACATGCGAGCCATCTCACTGAGTTGTACAAAGTAAATATTGCATGTTCTCGTCCCACATTTCAATGATCATTATTTCTGTGGAAAGAGGAAGTGAGCAAATCACCCAGAAGTGGCTGTTTCAGATAAGATGCAGAAATTGGCACCAGGCTGCCTTATGCAAGAGAGGCTAGAGTTTTTATGAGAGTTGTAGCTGGTGCTTCTTTCCAAAAGGAAGCTGGATGCAAGGTAAGATGTCAGTAAGGCAACTGTCCATGGGTCAGCCAGTGAGGGAGTGGCCCTGCGTTGCTGCGTGAGGGACATGGTGTAGCGCTAACAAGTGGAATCTGTCCCGCAGCCTGATTGCAAAGGCAGCTTTCCCATTCAGGCTTTGTTGTTTAATTCAGTTGGTGTCAGGAGGTGAGCACATTCAGGGTGGCTGATGGGAACAAGTGGATGGGTGTGGGAACTGGCGAGAAGCAGCAGCTGGCTGAAGTGCCCAGGATTCTTTCTTTTTACTCAGGGGGTCCCATCCCGGGACCATTAACCAATAGGCCATAAACAAATTGATATCGGAAAATGTGACTGGAAACTCCTTGATTAGCGAGGGTGAATGGGGAATGAAAGACAAAGTGAAAGTGTGATTTAACAGTTCCACAAGCAATTTCCATTGCCACCTCTGAGGGATTAGGATCTGTGGAATAGGCTAAAAATGAGGAGGAGCTCCCCCCCTTTTGTTCTGTGGGCCGGAGGATAATAAAACGGCAGGAGAGGCAGTGCGGCTAGTTAGGGATTTCACAGGCTGCTATTTGATGCAGTTTAAGGAGCCCTTCTGCTATTGTTGCAGTTAAAATGGGAAGCGGAACTGTTCTCCATTCGCAAAAATCTCCAGCGTCCTCAGGAAGAGGGCTGAGAGCAAAAGGCTATTAAGATGGTAATGCTGCCCCATTTGGAGGAGTGTATCAAAATCCTCTTTGTCAATGTAAATCGCTGCTCTGTTTCCCTGGTATCTTTGCATCTCATGGCCTCAGTGCAAGAACAGAAGTGTTCGGAGGAGACCCTAGTGAAGGCAGAACTGCTTCTCTTTTATTGTCAGAGGAGAGCTCCAGGCTGCCCAAGGGTGCCACGGAGAAAACTTCTTTGCTTTTATAAACTTGAAGTGTTCAGGGATGAAAAGAATCCATTTATTCACTCATTCTTTTATTTCCACTTGCAGACTAGAGAAATGAAATTTGATGATTGGAAAGCAAGATTGGCCAGTCACAGATTTAGCATGGGAAGTCAGTCTCCTTTCATTGCTTCAGTATGCTCTGTGCTGTGGAGGGGGTGGAGTGCAAACCCAAAAAAAGCCTCAGTTGCCTTTACACTGCAATACAATGTCATGTAATGTACTGCCATGCTGTACAGTGTGACTCTGTGATGAACCCGAATTGTGAGTGCAAAGGCCAGTCTGACAGCGAATCTTTATTTTGTAGAGATCTTAAACAGAGAGCAGAAGCCTCAATCTAAGCTCTGCAAAATATTGGGAGTTTTATTGTCTGCTTGTGTGTTCTGTTTAAGGACTTGCTGTTGCTTCCCTAATTCAATATACTGGTTAAAGTGATGAAGAATAACAGTAAAAAATCTACTTGATTAAGGGTGCAAGTCACAAGATTATTTTTCTCACTGGCAGTGATATAATTTCTGGTTTGGATTGGAAATTGTTAGCTGGTAATTCTGTTCCTGGTGTATCAGTCAGAACAGATTCTGGGCTGTTCTTGTCTCGGTGTACTTTCATTGAAGCTGAATGTAGCACATACTGGGTTAGGTCACCTGAACTAGAAGATGCCACTTAGCCATGCACACACATATGCAAAAAGAAGATCGGCTGACTAAGCTGATGTCGGTTTTACACTGTATTCTGTGGACAATTGTCTGAGTCTAGCTTTAGAAGCAGCAGCATTCTGAGGCATAAACACAAGCTAGCAACAGAGCCTAGCTATTAGCAACTGATAGCTCAGCTGTTTGTGGAAGCAAGTCTCATTCCATCTCACCTAAGTAAATGCCCTCTGTTACCAAGAGGATGGTGCTGCAAAAGAAGACAGGGAACATGGTGGCCGGTTGCCAACTGGAGAGTCTGTTGGGACTGTTCATTGAATGCTTTAACCAAGTGATTAACGTTGCTCTTCACTGAAAGAACTCAGAAGCACTAAAAACATAAGGCAAATACTACTAGTGAGCTAGGGCTTGCTCTTGAGTAATGATTTATTTTCAGTTTCAGGTTTAAAGATGGGTGGAATCAGCAGTTTATCCAAATTGATCTCCCATATATCATATGTGTTTCCTTCAGGTACCTGGTAACTTACGTTATGCTGAATCATGTCTTCTAGAAAAGGCATTCACTTTTTTTGAAGACATCAAGAAATGTGAGTTCCTGGTTTGCCTTGACAGTGTTTTCAAGTTTTAGCTTCCTTGCTACTAAATACTTGTTGTGTATTTCAGATTAGAATTTGTCTGCCTTCAGCTTTTGGCCTCAGTTCTTGTTATGACCTTCAGTGCTAAATAAAGCACTGTTGCTGTTAAGTGGTTGCCGTTTTGCATGAGTGTACTTGACATTAAGATTTATCCTGCTATGTTTTATTATTCCTTTGAAAGAAAGTTGTATCTGCAAATTTAACCTCAAAACTTTCATGTCTCATGCTGACTGACTCCCCTCACTACCAAAAGAAAGGACAGAATACCTTGTATTGCTAAAGGGAAGAGTTTAATTTCTGTGCCAGCAGGACTGGATGATTATTTAGTAGATTAATCCACCCTTTCTCCCACCCTCCTTTTCACTGCACATGTATCTGTGTGTGCACAACCACTCCCACCTTGCCTGTAATGTCTTATTGGGCAGGTAACCTCTGATAAGTAGAAATAAAAGATACATGGCACTTGGAAGAGAGTGTCTTAGGTTTTAAGTTTCACAGTACTAAGAGGGAAAAGATCTAGGAACAACCAAATCTAGGGAAACCTTGGTACATTATGTTTCATTTGTTACTATTGTAGTGAAAGAGGCTCTCAAAATAGCATAGGGTCTGGGTTGTAGTGCAGCATAGGAAACTGTCTCCAAAGTGCTATAACTAATTTATATGGCCGAAGCAAGTGAAAAGTGCCTCATTTTATTTTGTAAAGAAATGAGTAGTGAGGTAGAAAGGGAATGCTGAAAGAAGGGGCAGCATTATTTGTATTGTATTGTGTGAATTTGAACAGTGAGAGACAATGATTTACTGCATCAAAAGCTTTTATTCAGCTGAAGAACTGTAACTATAAAGTGACCTTTGTCTGGAGCAACATGGATATAATCTGTAAAATGAAGCATGGTTGTACTTGATGCGTGAATGGATGGAAGACAGATTAATGGGAATAAGGTTGTACATTGCTATTGAGATGGTAACAGATTTGCAGTGCCACTGGTGATTTCCAGCCCTATTGGAAGGATAAAGATGAACTGAAGATTGTTAAGATCTCTGTGGGGTGGAACCATTTTTGCTGTATTCCCCACAGGACACTGAAAGCCTCATGCTATTTCTAACAGGTTTGTAATAATGAGAGCAAAAAAGCATGATTGGTTTGTAGGCTAGGTCTATCCTGGCAGTAAGTAATGTGAAAAAAAGTAAGACTCCCATCATCCCAATGCCAGCAAAATCACCCGTACAGATGTAGCTGACATCAACAAAAATGTCCTTTTGTTCAGCCATTTCATGGCATTTTGGGGAATGGATTACTAAACCTGACCTAGGAATGGCATTAGCTTGGGTGACAGTGTCCTCACTAGGTGGCTTTGTGGGAATCTCTCTACTGCTCTGCAGCAGCACTGGCAAAGCCTCGCTGGAGTAGCTGAACTCTATGGCTGTCAAATGAGGAGTCCAGAGGAACAAAGCACAGATGCAAAACCAACAAAAAATGATAATGAAGAGAGGTGGAAGGAAAATATTTTAATTGTGAAGGAAGACAAGGCATCTTGAGTTTAGATCCAGTAGAAACAAAATAAACTTTGTCATTTCAATAAAATTAGATGCTTCTGTCTACCAACACAATCTTTCTAGTGGCATAGTAGGTAGACAACAGATTGATAAAGTTTCTGGCCATACTTTTTGCTGTGAGCTTAACTTTTAGGATGATATTATGCTGGATAAACCCAGTTTAGCACAAAGTATTGAATTACCTGCTTATTCTGAACACATATATAAAGATACTGAAGAGACAGTACTACTTTCTTGCACTGAAAGCCGAACACATCCCTAAATGCTTTGCTAGATTGCAACTGAGGTGCCAGCATTTATTTTTTCTTACCTTTACTAAATGTAATATGAAAAATCTTAGTGCAAGCAGTTTGCCAAATCTGTTCACGTTTACACAAGTGTGAATCAAATTTTTTTTTAATCCAGTGTTATTAAAACAATGAACTGAAGAGTATAAGTCTGTATTTGCAAAGATGTTCCCCTCTTTTCAAGTCTGGCGTAGGCTTCCTGGGATAAAATCGTCTCACTTCAGATAAATCTTCTCTTTACCAGTCTCCCTGTAATGAATTCCTGATCAAAGTGGGCTGCTCCCCTGTGTTTTCAGCACAGTGCTAAAGCAAATGGCCTTTTTTCCAAAAGGCTTTTAGCATAAGGAGTGAAGTTGTCTGTTGATTAGAGGTAGTATCTGTGATTTGTGACAGTATATTGTTCTGGGAACTGAACGTTGTCGTAGAAGACCAAGACTCTACTTTTTGGATTTAACATAGAAGATGTTATATCTTTCAAGCTACAGATCTGTAGAATAAGGTCAAATGTACCTAAAACGGACTTAATGTTCTTAAGTGAACGCAGTCATGAGTAGGAAGACAAAAAAAGTCTGTCAAAAAACATGTTTTTCAGCCAGAGTAAAGTCTCATGTTTTTGTGTGCAGTTTATGAAAGTAAAAGGCAGTTAAGTCTCACTGCGATATATCCCTTTCTCAAAGGTTATGTCTGCCATCCTCAAAGGTTATGTCTGTTCTGGTGTCACCAGTAGCACGTTTGGTGAAGCCATCACTACTGTAATTTTATCTTGTAAAACTGTAGTTAGCAATAGAGGGCTATAACCCAAATGACATAACCTTGGTAGTACATTCAGGTTTTCTTTAGCTGTAGGACTTTATGTATTCTCCATGTTAAAATCTTGTAAAATCTCTGAGCGTACAGCCTGGTTGCCAAAGAGAAATGCTGGATGCTTTATTGTTCCCTGTGCTGGGGAGGGGAGAGTGGTGCGGATACCCAACAGTTAGCTACAGTCTAAATCTGGAATTCTCCAGAGTGCAATCCTGTGTAGATAGACACATTTGAATAGCACTTCATCTAAACTAAAAAACTTTGCCTGAGGCGGGGCTTATTAGCACAGGGATAATGCTTTGCAAATAGAGTTCCCGCTGCTTTGTCCCCAGTTTTTCTTTGAAACTTTCTCTGTTTCCAGAATTGACACACCTAGAACAACCTCAGGTATCTCTGCATCGGATGTGTAGGCTTGCCCTGTCTTTAAAACTGGACTAACCACAAATTTAAATGATCTTATCACATATGCTTAAATCTGTCTTGATAAGATGGAACAGGAATGTATATCACTTTCATAGAAACAGACACACATGATAAACCCTCCCAACAAACAGGTTTTTATTTCAAAATTTTTCTCATTAGAGTCATTCCCTAAAATTAATAACATTGGGCTGTTACTGTATTTTCTATAATGTTCATTTGAAATGTTAACATAGTGTTAATGATTGTTGTAACACTTCTCATTGTTTATGTTGTAATGAAGCTGGAATCTGGTCCTTTGTCATTCAGTTATGTGAAGACCACTGAAAAATTTGTGAGATAAATTTCAGGGCCAGATTGAGTTAACCAAGGGTTATAGAGATGAGAGGCAACAAATTTAGTCAGCAGTTTGTTAGAGCATGGTGTATCAGCCCCGGCTGTTCCTTGGTTTGCCACCTGAATAACCCTAGAGGGTATGCCTTAGGGCTCAGCTGAGGCAAGGCAGTGCACACATGACTGCATGGGTGAAGAGAAAGCACAGGCAGATGATGCTACATTTAAACAGTTCAACAAGAGACATTGTTGCTGAAAAGATTCTACTTTACTGTTCACTAAATCTCATTTTCATTTAAACTTCCTAGCTTGTCCATCACAGAAACAATCGCCCATGTAGTCCAGGGCCCTGTGAAGGTGCACTCTCCAGAAGCAGCAGCAGCAGAGGTGTGGAGTGACATTTCTAGAAAATGTTGTGGGACTGTCAGAGTGCTATCAAGCAGTCTGCTATAGGGTGATTTCTCAGAGTGCTGTGTGCTGTTGTGGAGACCTCAGCAGAGATGTGCCTTACTATTGAGTGAATAAGCTTAGAATAAGCAGGCTGATGTCCTGAGTCATCCACACCAAGCATTGCAATCCTGAGTGAGCTTAGGGATGAGACTCTTTTGCTTAGCAGCATATAGAAAACATCACATCCCTCCTTCAGGCTGCGTGTGTTTGATGAAGGACTTCAGTCTTGAGACATGTCAGGTGGGAACTGCACACTACACCTTTTAATTTCTTCATGCCGTATTTATGCTGTGAGTGAATTACCCTGAATGAGGTGTTGGGCAGCCAGACACATACACTGCAGCTGCGAGTCTGTAGACTGTATCCTGTCTGCCATGGCCATTTGCTGAAGTTCACAGAGGAGCAGAACATCCTGTTTGCTTAGTTTTCTTTTGTCTGCCCCGTACCAGCACAGGGAGAATTATTCCTATATATCTTTTCTTTTCTGCTCTGAAATTGGATCACAGTACTCATGATTGTGTTCAATAGCTGGAAATGCTGAGGATATCCGATTGCTGAGGTCTCTTATTTTAAACACCACATGCCAGGAAAAGTATGTGGGATCCCACCAGCTTAGCACTGGAGGGTGCAGGATGCATCAACAGGAAAACCAAACAAAACATGAAGTGAAATTCATTTGAAAAGGGAAGGGACTCATATACCACCCATCAGCAGTGTTTAAACTCTTCGTATCCACACAATAGGCCTTTTATTTTCCTTCAGTTCTTCTCAATATGCAAACTTATCTTAAATTGATTTTTAGAGCTGCAGCTGTCACTAAAGTCAGTGGGAGCTGTAGGTGCTTGTTACCTTTGAAAATCAAGCCAATGTATTCTAATGCAGTAGCAAAAGCCAAAACCTCTAAATTAGGGTGGTTAAAGCATAACTCTGATAGCTCTGTAATGTGATCCCAGCCACCTTCATATTTGATACAGAGGCAGGGCCTCATGCTGTGCACACCAGAGCTCAAAGGTATGTTGTTTCTTCTTTGCCTTTCAGCCCTCCTTCCCCTACAACTTTGTGGCCTTGCTTCATCACTACAGTCCTTCCAGCTGAGTAATACTGAAAGGGACTCTATTGGAGTTTAACAGAACTAACGTTTATTCATCCATAATACTTTCTTTTCCTTGAGAAACAGGTTTGCTCTCCCTTTTTCTCTCGAATGTGCATTAGGCTGGACTGGGGAATGAGTGGTCACACAACTGACCCATAGCCTCCCACCTATTGTAGCAGCAGCGTGGACGAGCAGCCACCTGAGGCACTGATTTTCATTTGGAAGATTTGTTGTGCCCTAGGAAAGGTTCCTAAGCAGTGGCCAGCAGTCAGAGCAAGTCCAGATTTCTCCAGTGTAGAATGAACTAAATTCCACTGTCGTGTCTGAACGTGAGGGAAGAAAGGTGTCCGTCCAGCTGGTCCCAGCTGCCTGGGCTTGGGAAGGACACCACTTACTGCTGTATCACTCAAGGGCACATGAAACTTCAGCACACAAACTGAGTCTGCAAACTCGAGTCCTCTTCTGGCAGAGGGGCTAAATGAGCTGGCCTGACAGTGTGGTGCTAATTGAGGCCGACTTGCTTCACACTCTGTTCAAGAATGTATCTTTCATGGACAGATCCTTGCAGAAAAAGAGTCTTGGCTGAGGATGAAGCTGTCTGCCCCGCTTTGCTCCCCTTCCCAGTCACCACTGGGATAACTGCATGTGCTGACACCTGTTTTCAGTGTAGCCTCTTGACTATACCTAGGTTGATGGTCCAAAGAGGACTGCAGAATTGTCATTAAATTTGTTCACCTGTCCTTCCCATAGTGTAAAAAGTGAGCGATAATTTAGTAACTTGTCCAAAACAATTACTTGTCCGAGAAGAGTAAAAGTCTGCAGGAATGTGCAAATGGTAAGTCTGTGGTAAATCAGGTTTGCCACCTGCCTGTTATGGATCAGAGGATATGGATTTTGTTGAATGACTAAAGGCCTTTCTGTTCATAAAGTAGGAGATGTGACAGGGAGGGGTCTGATGCTGATTTTGATTTCAGGAAGTGTGGTCAGATGCCTGGATGTGTTCAAATAAAGTATATTCCAAGCCTAAACTCTGTTCCTCATGTGCACTTCCTTCAATAGTTGCCAAGGATTAAGTTGTTTTGGCTTTCTTTGGTTTTGGTTTTGTTGGTTTTTTTTTTTTTTCCCTAATGCTCAGAATCAGTAGCTTAACTTGTTCAGAGAAAGATAGTTTAAATGTCCTTCTGTTATTGCTTGCCTCTTAGACAGGTAGTTTTCTCAGTTTGTTGATTCTGTGTCTTCTTTTTTTTTTCATAGTGCCACATATTATTGGTAAAATAAAGAGACTTTAAAACAGAGGAAGTAGAGGTAATGTTGATCTAGAAACACCAGCAATTGAAAGGACCATTCACAGTTTCCTTCAAAACAAAACCAAGCGGTAAGATAATGCTAACTAGGGCTGGGTGCCCAGGAGAGCATCATAATGAAGCATCCACTCTTATTGTTCAACTCGGTGTTTGTTCTTCATGTGAACAAAAGGAAGGAAGAACTCTGCTATCAGGCTAGAGAGGAAGGAGTCTTTGTTGCCCTTGGCTACCCTAACTGTAAATGTGAGGAAGCACAGGGCACTGCAACATAACGTTTCTACAATATTAGACAGGGGAAATTGGTAGTTCAGGAGGTTAAGGGCGGACACTGTTTATCTAAAGACTAGGCTTCCCTTGCATGACAGCCCCAAATCAGGTTTGTCAGTGCTAGTATTTATTTAGGTCATGTGAAGTTTTAAAACCCTGGTTTTAAACCCTGGTTCTTCTGCTTTGCTGTTTCTCTGCCATTTGATTTCTCCTCTGCATTGTTGTTCACCATCAGGAACAGTAAGAGATGCCATTTCCTTATTGAGTGTGACAGGCACCTGGTGTCCTGAGTGTAAAGTTCAGTTGTGTTGCTGAAGCATCAGGAGTGTATCTGAGTCAGGCTTACTGTACTTTTCTGCTCCTGCTCCACCCATAGAGTTGTCTGCTGAAGTGGCAGAATCTCTGCCGTACTCTCCGCATCCTTCAAGTCACAAAGCTGACACACTGTGAGATCAATGACAAAGTCTACCATGCTTAGAGTCATTGTTTCAGGCTTTCAAATGACTCAGACAATGATTGTGTCATCAGCTAAGATCAGGTTATGATTTAAAGATATTTCTTGCAATCATGAAAGTTTGCTTAGACTGCCTTTGCGTTAGTCTTACTCTGGCTTTGTCTAGTCCATGTACCAACTCTATGTATCAAGAGACACTGAAGAAACAGATTTACACCCCATTAGAGGCAATGCTGGGGTGTTGGGGTGTTTGAAAAAAGTGGGTGTGTATTTTGATTCTGATATAAAGAGTTCATTCCTTGTATATGATGCTTTGAAATTTCTGGACACAAAATGAAAGCAGACCAAAAATTCTTACCAGCTTTGTCTTCACATTCAAGGTGCACCTCTGCATTGATTTCTTGTTAATTCACAGGTTACTGTGATGCGTGACATACAAAATGACGCTTTCACACATTTCACACAGTCTATTTCCATAATTCCAGAATCAAATTGCAGTCACAACTGTACTGGTTAGCTCAGATAAGGGATTTGTTTTTTCCAGCGAGTAAGACACAAGTTTCAGAAGACTGCTTGCAAACTTTTTATAATACAGTGGTTTCATAGATTACATGTTTTGTGAAGACTCTACCGACATCACTGTGGATAGAGCAAGAACTTTAATTAGAGAAAATAGCCTTGTTTTGTTTAATGCAGGTGTTCTGAGAGCATGTTGATTTGGCAGAGTAAAAGCATTTGGTAAGAATACAAAGAGAATAGGGAGAATCCCATGAAACTACTGAGAGGGTCAAGTGTGAGGAATATTCTTCAAGGGGTCATCATATGTCAACTATATACAGAACTGATGAAGGCAGGAGAATTAGGTCCAAGCTCAAATTAGATATGCTTCTTGTGGTTCTGGAGGTGATCAGCTTGTGTGTAAAACCATGCTGGATACAGGAAGAAATAAACCAAATACTCCATATTCTGTTACTGGTATTGTGGCTCTGTAAAACCACTAAGTTCAACACAGAAAATGGAAAGAAAACTCTGAATGTCCTGGAGAATAAAATTAAGAACTAGAATGAACTCAGACCACCCACCAAAGTAGCCTTCTGGAAACAGATTGATCTTTACTTCACATAGTAGATGTGAAAGCGCAGTAAAATGCTGAAAACCCAGATGGAGCAGTGGGGGAATGACTCTGCTCATGCTTAGGTTTTTTATGTTACTAGCATCTTAAAGTGTGGTGGTTCTTTGAAGAAAAAAAATCCAAGATTACATTTAGCACATACTAGTCAAGCCACAACAAGTATACTCAGTTTACAAATACAAATGTTTTGGGTTTGCTTTGTTTTCCTAATTGCGAACCCTAGGAAATACTTGTTTCCTAAAAGCTAAAAGGGCTTCTTTCCTTCTCACATATCATCATGAGTGGTTTTAATGGAATAAATTGTGTCTTCCATGCCAGCTAAAACAGTTGTCTTCAGTTATGCACATCATGAAGGTTTACATATGCAGTTACAGTTCCCCTACTTGGGTGTTAAAACAAAACTGAAGAGGCACAGAAAAAATTGAATTTACTTAGGTTTTCGATGGCCCATTTGCTGAACAGAACTAGCAAGGCTGACTAACTTACATTCATTAGTGCAACTGAAGACAATAGATGAGCTTCTGAGTACTGTCAGGGAACAATTATCTTGAATAAAAGTAGGTGTTGGTTTGATACATCTGTAATTAGAGCTGCCAGGCACTGTGAAAGGGGTTTCCTTTCCCTCCCAGAGCTAGAGGGCTTGGCAAAAACTCCTTTGAGATGAGACTTTAGAAAGACTTCTTGGGAAAATGACAATCCTATGACTTTCTTTATAGAAACTGTTTTTGTGACCATGTGTCTGTCTGTCTGTCTGTCTATCTATCTATCTATCTATCTATCTATCATTATTTCAACTTACACAGGACATAAAAGACCGTGTAGCAGATACCAGAGGATTGGAAGTCTGGTATCAAAGCCATGCCTAATGGAATTGCTTCCTGGTGGTGGAGTATCTCTGACAGACTTGAGCAGAGGTTTTAATTGAGTGGGGGTCCCACTATAATAGATATGAGGAGTGGGGGTGAATATGGCCATGGTCTAGCTAGAAAGAAGAGAGGGAGGACTGTGGGGAGCACAGCTGTGTGTTGCGCTGCAACAGCACGTGTCTTGTGGGCCGTTTATGGATGAGGCTAGACTAAGCCCTTGAAGCATTCCTCTTCCCACTGCCTCATTCTTCTACCTCCTTGGAAGGAGAAGGCTATTTCAATACCATTTTACAATACAAATCAAAAGACATCTCTTTGATATAAGGAAATTGAGTGTGATTTACTCCTTTTCCCTGGATAGAGGCTTACCGGAGCTCACAGGGAGCTACCCTGGACACCAGGAGAAAGATAGAGTCTTCATGTGGCTCCTCTAATAGGGTTTCTAATCAATGGACTGGACTTGATAACAGAATCATCTGCTGTGGGAGATAGCCAAAATCTGCCTGCAGACAGGTAGAAGCCTTTTACAAAAGAATCCTGGTAAAAAGACTAAACCTGTTACCAGGAGGAAGCTTTCTCAAGTGAACTGATCTGACAAAAGAAACAAGAATAAATGAAGCAGTGTTACTACAAAACAGTGTTTCTTAATGAAGCAAAAATGTTTTGGTTCCACGAACTAGAAAGAGGGATATTGGTTGGTACAGCAGGAATCTAATGGCATCAGATTCACCAACCTGGCTGTTTACTTGTAGGGATACGTTCACTGAACACTTCAAGCACTCCAGGAAGAAAGGCGAGACTGAGGACTTCATTATGTTTTATTAACATTCTCTTTCCAACACAAATCACACTGAAGAAGACAACAGATAAATCCTAATTTCACTTTATTATTAGTTGAGATATGCATTTATTACAAGAAATGGGAAACAGATTACACCGGCAAACACATCTGGCTTCAGACTGGCCTCCAAGTCATCCAAAAAGAAGCACAAAATATGGCGTTGTTTACTGCCAAGCACTTACAATCCTGCACAGCTGCAGGGGTGAGAGGCAGCAGAATAAACTCTCAAGACAAGCTGACAACAGCTCCACTGCTGGGGTGCCCCTTTTGCAGACGAGACAACAACAGATGAAGAAATCTTGAGAATGACCCAGAGCAGTGCTCATTAGTGAATGAAGCGCAGGCAGGAAATGGGACAAGATTCCTTTTGTCATAGTTTTTCACCCAGCTGTCCACCCGTCCCACAGCCACCCACATGCAATCAAATATAGTCATAGTCAAACTCCAGAAAAGTTATACAAATAAAACCTCCAGTGATTGCATACAGACCCCTTCAAAGTTACATTTGCCCCATTAACAAGGAATGAAAAATTGCTGGGTTTAACCCAAGCACGTTTATTATTGCAGTTGAGACTTACTACGAGGGGTTGTATTCAGGTAAAGCTGATAGGATTGTGTAATTCCTCTTACTCATGTCTGTCTGTCCATTTCTCTGCATATGTACTGTTTATTACTGATTACTAGCACTTTTACTATGTCTGTTGTATTTCCTTCTTCTGGCAAAGCTGTGATTTTTACTTTATGCAGGTATATACTCTCTTTGTTTGTGTAAATTGTAAATGTGTGTGATTCCCAAAATGACAGCATTAGCAAGCAGAGGAAAACATTTCTGGACTTCTGAAATGGATTCTCTGAGGAACCAAATTCTAATTTGAGATTTTTAAGTTATCATAATGACATTGAGACTCCAGCTTCTTGGAATCTTTTGTTCATGAGTAGAGTTCACTTAAAATCTTGCTCATAGGTTATTAAACCCCCTTTTTTTTTCCCCTTGTGGATTGAAAGCAGTTTTTTACCTGTATTTTTCAGCTGGAGTTAACAAAAGTCTGTTACAGACAACTCTGTAACTCTCCTTCTTCCAAATGGTTGCCATCCTGCTGCTCTCCACCAGGACTGTGACTGCAGGGTGCTGTGAGTAGTTACACTCACTTGCCGTTTATGGACCCTTCGAGTTTTGCTTTGTTCCTCAGTGGCAGTGGCCATTTTCAAACAGAGCAGTTGTGTATGAGCTGTTCATGAGATTCCTTTAAAGGGAAACTTCTAATGCATCAGCACGGAGGTTGAGCATCAAGAAAAATGAGTGTCACATTTGCAAGTTATTGCAATTATTTTAAAAATCATGGATTCATGCAGTCTTGAGCCATCCGGTATCCTATGACTGTGTGTAGAGTTCCAGAGTGACATAAAGCAGACAGAGAATTCAAGCTGTCATAAAAACCCCCCAAAAGTCTAGCCCCTTCCCACCCAAAATTAAATAATTTAAGATTGACATTCCCATTCCCAATGTTCAGATCCTTAGCAGTATCATATGATACCATTTTCTAAGTGTTTAAAAGTGTTATTTTAAAAAATCAGGGCACAAGGAAATTAATAAAGAAAACTGATGCTGGGAGATCTGGGACTGAGAGAACATAACATTAACTTAGAGTGAAGTACACTAATAGCATACTGTACTAAGAGGTGAACAGGAGTAAGTCTGGGTAATTCAGAAAGTTGAAGAAGAGATTGCCCTTTCTGAGTCAGGGGAGGATTACGGCATTCAGCTCTCCTTCCTTCTGTGAGACAGGAGGAGAAGAAACAAAGATGTCTACATGGAGTGGTTTGATACCAATAAGACAAAAGCATTTTGACCATAATTGTATTAGTACTGGTGTATAGCAGTACTGACAGCCTTGTTGACAGTCATCTACAACTGCAGTCACGAGAAACAGCACTGCAGGGAAGTGATTTTCTTCTGTCATCCTTTACCATGGTGAGAAGACTGTTGTGTTAAAGCCTCTGAGCTCTTGTATCATACCAAAAATAATTCTCCCTTTTGTAGCAGACTAGTTTGCCTTTTCTTTTTCATACTTGTTAGAGCTAATCTAGAGTAGGTTTTCTGGACAAAAGGAGAAATAATTTCGCATTATATTGGCATGGGTTTTGTTTTTCTTTCACTTGCCCTGAGGAACCCAGAACTGGTTGTTTAAAGGACAACATACCCATACGCCTTCTTTATCGCTTGTTCTCCCAAAGTGCCTCAGCACTGCTCTGAGGCAACTCTCTCTAGGTTCAGCACCCCTTTTTAGGAATCCCACTTGAACCAGTCCATGTGGGTATCATGGTATTCTTTTATACTCACAAGTACCTACAAGGAGCTATAAGACCAACTTATTCCACCTTACCTACCAGAGAGACATGAGATACAAAGAGGTCATAGTTTCTAATCAAAATGATTTTAAGTTTAACTGGGAAGGGGTGCTGCAAACTATCAGAACCATCTTTGAGGCATCTGGTTTGCTGCTTTTGGATTCTCATTAATATCTCTTCTGTGTTGTTACGATGGTAATGGTAGCTATCAGACATTACTGCATCTCCTCTTACCAGTGTGTCTGGGTGCAGTATCACTAGAGCTTTTAGTTGTGTATTTTTCCCCCCGCAACTCTCATTTCTCATCTTTATTTGAATCACAGGCTTGTTCAGCAGGTCAGCTAATGGAGAGCAGATTTTTTACTCATTCTGGTTCTTTTTTTCCCTTTTCCCTCTATTTATATAACACACAATTTGTAATCTTTTTAAAACCAAAGAAGAGAGAAGTCTTGAGTTCATCTAGATTAAAATCAGCTGCAGCCTATTAATGGACTCAGCCCAAGACTGAGACTTTAGGAAACAAAAACACTGGACTAAATTAGACTGAACTGGCCTCTGTCTCCTGGTGAGGGGATTCATATAGCAAAAGGAAAGGGGGAAAGGGGGGTAAAGGGAGAGGATCTCCATGTGGTTTTAATTCATTTTGATTCTCTTCCTGAAGCTAATTTACCCAACACAAAGGCTCTGTAGTGGGCAGCCAGCTTTTTAGAAGTTTGGCTTTCACTGATAAACAACTCAATTCCTGTTCTGAAGGTCTGAGATAGCTCAGACCTGTGTGTAATCAGCCAAGGTTTAATGTGAGTATTTTGGTACAGGGTATTTCAATTACATATTAGAGTCCTTTCATCATCTGTCAGAGTGTATCCTGAAGACTCTCAGATAATTGATCTAACTCCTCCATTCATTCTCTCCCCAGAAACAGACAGTGAATTGTCTCATTGAAGAATCAGATCAGCAGACACATGGGCATGTGTAGCCAAAAGTACTTCCACTGGCATAGCACTCTCAGAAGGCAGTTCTTAGCTGCTTCTGGGCATAGGAGCCTTTGCCACCGAAGTAGCAATGATCTGTTTTCTGCTGAAGGGAAAATACTCGAGTGTTCTATTCATCCCCTTTGCCATTAAATCTTTTTTATTGCATTCTTAGCCCCATTGGTGTGTGTAGTCCTCTAGCAACATTCAAGAAATTATGTCTTTGCCCTAAAAAAGCCAGACAGTGGGTGGAAAAGTGAAGCAAACAGTAAATCATTAGCTGGAAATTATCTGAGTGATTATGTTAGGCACAGACAGTCTTTGGTTACAGTTTCCATGTAGTTAGTGATGATAACTTGTAATCTAAGCAAAACTAAAAGGCAAATGGGGAGATTAATGGCGGGACTGAGATGGAGGAGGGAGTAGAACCGGGCCTTGAAAGGAAGGGTTGACTGAGACAGTATCTATGGGTGTATGGTTTCCCAGTGCTTCAGTCCCATGTGCAAATATTTGTTATGGTAAATGAGTATATGCAGGGCACATATCTATCGCTGACTGGCTAATGAGCCACAACAATCAGTATCAGTTGTTCACTGCTCTTTTAAATGTGCCCTAGGAATGAGTAATATTAAAGGAAACATGGTTTTAAGATTGAGGTCTGAAGATACCTGACTACAGCTTTGTTTTGTGCAATAGTGGACAAAAGAATTTCGCCATGTCCTTTTCTAATTTACAAAGATATTGAAATGTTCAGCATTATATGTAGGATGCTCCATTTCTACAGTGTTAAAGGCCATGTATACATACCAGATAATCCAGGTATTGCACAGTTATCCAGAAAGCCTTATATATCCTTGTCTGGGCCTATTTTTCCAATGTGAATTTTGCATTTTCATGGTTTTCCCACTCTATGAGTCATTTCAAGTAAAGGTTTAAATACACACGAAATCCCTTATACTTTGCTTGATTTAAATAATTTCTCACATTTATAAAAGGTCATCTGGAGACCAGTTTGAGCAGGACATGGTTTTTCCATGGGATTTTCATGTAGTCCTTCCTTCTCCTAAATACATGCTGTACCTCCTCCTCAGCACCTAATCCACATCCTGTGTGCCACAGTGCCCTGAAAACAGGCCAGAGATGCTGCAGAGCTTTTGGGAATTAGTCTGGTTTTTTTAAGGATAAATCAAGTTTGATTTGATGTACTGGTGCTGTGAGAAAGACTATTTGAATATTGAGGTGAAGGACTAGAAATCTTCTTCACATTTCCTGCCCATATTTCTTCTTGACAAAACTTAGGGAATGATACATCTGAAATAAAGTGTCCCAATGGCTTCTGGATACTGTTAGTAGTCCCAGTTTCTTCTAGGCCTTCCTCAAATGCTGCTATAAGCGAATTGGTCTACTGTCTTTTTCAGTTACTTTGTTTTGTTCTTTCACTTTTATTCTGTCAGTAGGTCTTATTATTTGTCTAACACTCAGGCAGATTACTTCCTCTCCTCTCTCCAACACGTAGATACTGATGACTCCAACAGAGGTGGTTAAATCTTTATTCAGAAATAACAGAAAGTAATTAGCCATCTAGGACTTGGCCAAGGGTAAGGTGTGGTTAAAGGATGAAATTGAAGTCTTTTTCACCTGCTTAATAGGTTTCAAAGATTTAGTTTAAGGCTTAAAGTAACCTATCAGTATTCTGAGAGAGTAAGCTAGTTTTGGATGGCTTTGAAAGGCTTTCTTTAAGAAGAAACCTGTTCCTGGTATGCTTTCCTGCCCCCCAAAATAGACAGTTTTATGTTTTCTCTGTTCAACATGCTTTGAGTGACATCTAGCAAAATACCGAAGAAATAATTACAGTAGTTTGATGCAGTAAAAATTATGTACTTAACATTGGCTTACAGTGAGCCTCACATGTTAGGATCTGCTTCATATGTTAACAAAGATACCATATTCATCCCCAACACTTACAGGAGCAGAGCTGCACTACTCATAGCCCAGATCTCCACATTTGGGGCATCTGTTCCCATGCTTCCCTTTGTCTTGTGAGGTCCAGACCCTGTGCAGCCTGTGGTTTTTTGCAGTCTTTTGTTTTTAGCAATTACTAAACAAAGAAGTATTTAACTGTAGCCTTATTTAGCTTGAAAGGAAATTCAGTGCTAGATCTACCAGTTTCAATAGGTTTTAACCTAAGACACAACAAAAAACCGCAATCTTTTTCTGCCATTGATTCAAACCTGAAGATACCAGATATGTTCAAACAAAAAACTCTGGGGAGAAGGATGGGGTTCAGACAGTCCTTTCAAGGCACCAAGCTATGATGTGGAAGTTATTTTTGAGAAACCTGTTTTAGTGTGTTTGCAAGCTTGGGCAACTTACTATATTGCTTACTCTCAGTTCACAATGTAAAAGTTGTCTTTACAACCATAAAGCTAGAAATATGCTTTTAAAAGTGAGAAAAGATTTGAGAGCACAATATTCAGTTACATGAAAGTTTTATCTTGATATTCTACCCTGACCCTGTCCAGTTTGATCCTTCCCTGTCATTCAAAATGGTGTAGCACTAAGGTCTTGATCCTGGAGATTCCCAGGGATGTGACACAGCAGAGGGGGATGTATCACCTCTGAGTACCTATACCAGGCTGAGCTCTAGTTACCCATGCACTATTAAGGGCCCACAACACTTGCTCACATTTTACCTGTAGAGAGGAAAAAGCTCACAGTTTTTTTACTACGTAAAATTCTCTGCAGAAAGGAAGAAAATGGAGGGAGAGACATCCTGCTTGCATGTTCTTCTCGTGGTCCTGTAGCTGGCCACACAAGAGTGTGTGCAGCCACACGTGCCTAGGCACCCAGAGCTTAGTGCTCTTGAGCACACGTGCTTTGATGTGACTCAGAGTAAGTTGCACTCCTCTGGTCTGGTGGCTGTTAACAGAACAGGAAGCAGGGCCTGTTGGGAGGATTTATTTTAAGAAGCTCTTGTACAATTTTGGTTCCTTTAGGCTGCAGTGTTCATTGTCAGCATATGGCTGCTCTCTTAGGGATGCTCTGAGTGAGTTGTACAGTCGTCATGGTTGTTTCTCATGTGCCTTGCTGTGCTCCAAACTTGGTGTGGTTTCAGAGTGCTCTGCTGATGTGTCAGGTCAAGCTTCTTGGGTGCCTCTTCTCAGATGGTAAGCAGCAGTAGTTCACCCTGGCTGCTGCCAAACCTGTTCAACTTTCTTTAGAACTATTTCTGCTAGCGTAACAGTCTACCAGTATTTTACCATGAAACATATGCTTCAGAGAGCTCCAGCATGTACAATGCTCTGGGGAAACTATGGGCAGAAGCCGCTGTACAAGGTGCACATTTGCTTATAGTCTGAAACTAGGTTTAAGAATAAAAGACAGAATGATATAGAAGAGCATCCTGTAATATGATATGTTTTTTACAGAAATACCATTAGGAGGATCTTTATAGTCATTGCAATACTTTACCTGTGATGCTTCTTAACACTTTCTGAAATAAGAGGGATTTATTATTTAGAGAGATCCAAGCAGCAAAATTGTCCTTAGCCTGGGAGTTTTGCTGCTGGTTTCTCTAGCAACTGTTGGGGAACAGGCCATGAGTTCTTCCTTATCGCCACTGCCTGGTGGGTGGAGAATGCATTTGGAGTTATTTTGGTTTGCTTTTAGCCTGTTGGTGAACATTGGCATAAAGCCTGAAGCAAAATGGTGGAGGAAGAATTAAGTCATCAGCTTCAGTCATCACCAATTTTCAAGGAAACTAAGATTGCTCATTCTGGTGCATTTCCAGGAGTTGGATGTATTGTGCATTGCTCTCAAGCTTTTCATGCTGAGCATTGCTTACTTTGTGGATCTTTTGTATCCACAGGCTCCCAAGCAATATAGGCTTCCCAGTGTGGGTCAAATTCACTTACACTCTCTGTCTTGCTTGCAGCACTTAGTTATTTGTTTCTATTCCTTAATTACTAGTTCTAAAAATCTGTCTCGTAACATTCAGAGAGAAACAGGCTAGTCAATAAAGGCAGAAACCAAAGAACAGTTGGCTGTGTTAGCAGAGCTCTGAGAATCTAGTCATGCTGGTTTTCTGAGTGTACTTAGCATTTCACTTTGATGCTGTGAGTCCTGTACAGTGAAGGGTGAATACAAAAGTAGAATGTTGATACTAGTCCAAAACTTCAGATGTTTATCATTCGTTATCTGAATTTCACATACCTGCAAAACCGGGCTTGAGGTTCCACAAGAGAAGTTTTCTTTTGAGGTTTTTGCTTTGATTTGGGTTGGATCTATCCAGAAAATGTCTTATGACATATTATTTGAATTTTTTGCAGTTTTTTCTCCATCAAGAAATAAAGTTCCTGAAGTTCTGAGCCAGAGGAAGAAGGTGAAATAAGATAGATGATGCTTGTGTAGACAATTTCACACATGTTCAGAGGTTTAGTCTTCAAATTTTTGCCAAGTTTTGTATAAAAGTTTGGTCTGGCTCTGATGTCATCCAAAGTGATTCATCTGCTTCTCACTGTCTCCCAAGTGGGTGAATCACTCTGTATATCTCCAAGATGCACTATCAACATACACAGAAAGAGGTATGCTAGAAAACATACTGTCCTGAGGTCACACCCTTTCCATGTAAATGACAATCCTTTTCTGGTTTTCTAGGTAGTCCACTTTTGAGTCCCTCTGCCTACAAAAAGGTGAGCTGAGAAGAAGGCCAGCTTGCCTGTCAGAAGAATAAGTTTCTTTCCTGATATCAAGCACCATAGTTGGGAAGATTATTTTCTCCTTCCTGCTAAGTCCACTGGCAATTCTGTTTTTTCCTCAAATATTGCTTCCTCTGGAAGAGATGGTCTTGTTTGGGACAAAACCTCATTTATTTCCCCCTACCCCCACTTTCAATTTTTTTGTACTAGATAAGAAAACTGCATCATTTGAGGGACAAAAATTTGGTTTCTATTTCTACATTTGCTTTTCTCCCCAACCTTTTATCTGTTGACTGATTTGCAGCCCTTCCTTCCCCCCCTTGCTGCTAACTAATGGACTTTGGTATTAAGCCAGCCTTTCAGTGCACACACCACCATGCCAACGAGAGTGTGTGCAGCTATTCTGTCTGCTTTGGAAGGCTACAGATGCAGCCAGAGCTAGAACAATTCCCGTATTGATCCTGCACTTGTCAGTTAATCCGTCATAAGGCATGGGAATCCTAGCCCCTTCCACATCTGCCTGCATAACTGCAGGGGGAAAACCAATTCTCTGAAGCTCTCACCAGGGAACAAGAAAGCAAAGAGAAATGGGAGCTCGCTGGGAGAGAGGGCTGTAAGCTGCTGGGCCGGAGGGCCGTGAGATTGCCTACCTGCTCCACCCTTTCCCCCCGGCTCCTTTTCATCCTCCTGCAGGTCAGCAGGATCAGGTTTATGTTAGCGAACCATGAAGCTTATCAAATAAATGCTGCAGCAGCAGGTGTTTGGCTGTCTCCACAGGCCAACTCTAACAAGGTTGATATTGTGTCTGTGGCCAAAGTAATGCAGTAATTACTTTTCTGGGCTTGGAACCCCCAAGAGGTTTCTGGGAACCAGTTAGAAAAACAAACCTTGCTAAGAGCAGGGGATTTTTAAAAAGGAACAGTGGTGCTCTCTGTGCCAGAAGGAAAGGACAGGCATTTCGAGTGCAGCATCCAGTGTGCTGCCCCATCCCCCTGTAGCTCACTCACATTACAGGGGCCCAGAACAGAAGCAAAATGCTTGAGTCTGGTTGCTCTCGTTGGGACGGGCAGCTTATTTTGGCCCATGCTGGCATGTGGAAAGGCAGCTGCCTTCTTTAAAGACGTTAATGTGGTACTGCAAGAAGAGCAAACCCGGGGTTAGGGGTGCCCTTGAGTGTTTGCAATTCCACCTATATAATTCAATTTGACGTACAAATCAGGACTTGCATAGCATAGCATTCCCACTGCTGTCTGCTTCTTGCTTTTGAGCATTTCTCTTGTAAGCTATGAGCATAGAAACTGAGTTACAGACCATGACACAGCCTAATTACACCAAAGGAAGAATGAGATCTCAGAGCTGTGCCCCTTTATCTCAGGTAGTCCCCTCCAGGCTATGGAAGGGAAAGTTAGAACAGGTCTGTACAGTGATGGCATTATGAGGCAGCAATCTTCATCATTCTTTTTGAAAGAATATTGATCATTTAGACCAAAGATTTTTCCCTGTAGCTGATTATTCCACATGATAATGCCTATTACTGTAAGGTCATTTAAACGAGGTTTAGTAATTGCAGAAATGTCCTGAACTACTGGAAATTTCTTCTGTTGCTCTATGGTTGTCCAGGAGACCAGAATTTGAAAGTGAGAAGAGGAAGAAAGCAAAACTGATTAGACATTCATAGGATTGCACATTAGATTTGAGCCTCATATGTTTGAAAAAATACTTTTTTTATAAAGAAAAAGAAAATTCTTGCTACCTATAAGGAATTCTTTAAGCATCCCTCTCTGCTGTTGTATCAAGCTACAAAGCAATGGCTTTGTAGTGATGAATGAATTTTCCCAAGCTAGGAAAGTTAGCATTTCATTAATGTCTGGCAACGCTTTCCTATTTGTACTGTTAAGCTATATTTTTGCATATTACCTTGTATTATGAGGACCTGGTGCTTTGGTGGCAGTCCAAAGATACCGTGCCATTCACTCAGTGTTCTTAAGTGTTTCTTGCTAAAGTGTTTTGTTCTCAGTATGTTGTTGTGCCGAACATACTGTAACTGAGTGTGCTGTAAAGCCCCACTGTGAATGCCAAGGCATGGTAGTCCCTAGTGTTTAATCTTGTGCTAGGAATACTGTGCACTTGGAGGCAAGTGCTATGGGTAGGTCAGACACTTGCTTCTTCAAGGCATTCTGTGACTTTCCATAAACACAGCCTGAGTGCAGAAAGTAGTGAAGAACTCCTGTACTAGGACTGCTGGGAGCGAAGATACTGTGATTTGCCTCGGCATTATTTCTTTAAAGTCTAGCCTTAGTCTGCTCTTGAAAAATGGTGCTGGGGTTGCTTCCACAGCAATTTCCCCATGTTGTAAACACAATACAGATCAACCAAAAATCAGGCAGGATATGTACCTCCTGAGATGGGTAAGATGCTTATAGAGCTTACTACTTTAGGACACAGCTGCACAATATAGACAGTTTTGTTTAATGTGGTACTTTGATTTTTTTATATATATTGTTGAATCACTTGTGCAACATTTAGAAGGACACAGAAAACAGCTTAACGAGGACAGATTTTTTTCATCATGTATTTTGCAAATATTCAGGAATGATGTCTGAAAGTTATCATTTGGAGGAAGCTTGCTGCAGAATTTGGCATACTTGGCTATCTGTACTGAAGTCTCAGATTCTGGGGGGAGATGAAGGCCCATATGTTTATTTTTCTGTAAAAAGCAATGGCCAACTATGGCCAACTATAATAAGTCATGTATATATTAATACTGGAGAGGAGAGGATCATCAAGAAGCTGTTCAGGACTGATCTGTATGGCAATGTTAAAAAGAGGCTGAGGCATGTTAGGATTGGTGTTGCAGTGACAGAGCTGCGTCTGAGAACCTCACACATGACTTATCAGTGTTCACCTGAGTGTAACCAGACATGAACCAGAATATATTTGCTATTAATATTGCAGCTGTGATTTTTTTTTTATTTTTTTAACTTTTGTGATTAGAAGAATGCGTCAGCTTGAGCGTGTGTGTGTGTGTGTTCTGGCAGTGGAAGGATGAAAGTGCTTACAGTTTCCATATGAAAGCAAGAGCATACCTTCTTTAGCCCCAAAGCAGTTACAAAAGTACTTCATAAAGCTGAAGAAATAATGGCAAGGAGGAAAACAAGTGGCAGTGGATTAGACCAAGGTATTTTATGTACTGTGATGTTTTGTGTAGTCGTCTGGAAAGAAGCAGAAGAGACCTTTTGAAGATCGTTGATTGGAAACAATCTTTATTACTGATCAAGTTCACCTTTGTCAAAAAGATTATAATTTTCTTTTACTCCCATGGCACAAAACTGATTCAAAGACTTGACCTGATAGATCAACTGGTAAATGGCTCATTAGATTAGATAAGGGAGCTGGAATGTATTTGATGTTAATATTACATCCCTACATACCATATGAAATCTCTCTTCATCTATCGTCTAGTGAAATATATTACCTGAGTATAGGATGTCATCTGCATGTTGTGTAGTTTCTGAAGGTTGGGAATTGGCTTAGATATTACTTTTGCTTTTACTACTTTTTATCCCCAGTAGGAAAGAATGTTGGTATTGGCTATAAAGATACGAAAACATGCTGAAGTTTTCAGGAATTGGTAATGGACAACAGAGTTCTCACCTAATAGTCAGTTTAGATTAAAATCTGGGCTATATCAGAAAGAGGAAAAAGGAACTATGCTAACCAGCCTGAAGAGAGTGGATCTCATTCCATTCTTCAATGGAGCAAGCTGGCCTTTTAACATAGAGATTGCCAGCATGAATGGAGTCACATGAACCCCTGCAAAGACTCTCCTCTAATATAAAGTACCTAATATTGTCATTTCTCGTCAGTTTCCCAAAACAAGGTGTGATCTACTTGACAGGATGCTAAAAGCACATCTGTCACTTAAATTGACTCACTCTTATTTTCCTTGATTAAGAAGTTCTATTATTCTGTGGCCCAGATTCATCAAACTTTGTTTTTCTGTAGCCCATTTCCATTCATGGCTTATGGTCAAAACAGGAGTTTAAATCTCCAGAATTAATCTTAAGCCCTTAATATACCATGTGATTTCTGACCCAGCGAGAACTTGGATCTCACAGTAACATATAGAGCAAGAAAGTGATCTCAGTCTTCCCATTTCTTGTCTGACCCTGCCGAGAAGCACTATGGAAACACATCAGAGCAAGAGTGATGCAGTTGCTGAAGATGCCATCAGTGTTTCCAATGGGACTCCTAAAAAAACAGATCAAACCAAAACAAAGCCTTCTTTCTTGAACTATTGATAAATTGACCATGAGAGTTAACATATTTTAGATGTAATTTAGCTTTTCACAATATTTTCTAAGTAACAATAGTCATTGATCAGCTACTAGCATGGTATATGCATATATTTTGTATTTGGGAGCCAGTCTTGATGTGGCTGTGAAGTTTGCATAGAGGTTGCCTAAGCAGAGTTTCCCTTCCTGTGGGCAGCATTATGTATTGAGCATCATTTAAGCATCATTTGAACTCTTGGTGTTGCTTGAATGACTTGTCATATCCCTCCCAAATGCTTTTGTATTCTCAACATGGACAAATATTATTTTAGTGACCTGCTTTCAATTTAAAAGTGATAAAATGCCCTTGACAAGATTATCATGAACTAATTTCAAGTGCTCATATATTCCGAAAAGTGAGTCTGAGGCAATGGTTGGAGGCTCTTACTAAAATATGCAGATATGAACTCTTAGAAGAATTCACTGGGGAGGCTCTCTTGAACAACTGCCTGTGCAGAATTCTTCTTGTCATCCCCAAGACAACTGGTTACCACTCTGATTTAAAATCTCTGGAGATAGTGAGACAATTTTTAGGAAACATTTTCAGCAGAAAATAAATACTACTCAGGCCTTTACGTAGGTTAGTCTGATTAGCCTTAGGAACGCATACAAAACAATACGGTGCTTACTGTGAACAGTGTGAGACTCAGTCTGACTTTGAATTTTAAAAATTAAAAAAAAATTTCAGAAAGTTCTAGCTGGAATGCTGAAAATTTCGCTGTTGACTTTTTAGAGTGTGAGCCATCTTATAAATGGTTCATGCTGTTAATGCTAAATAAATAGGAGGTCTGAGGTCCATCGTATGGGAAACATATGAAGTCTGTAGTATTAAAAGGAATACCTGTGTTTCTGGAAATCACAGACTCAAAATTTTTTTGTTATGCTATTGAATTTGTCTATTTTCCTCTCTTTCTGAAGTTGTCTTGCTTAAAAGTCACACTTTAGTCCATTTTTCCTTACATGTGTCTTTTCTGTGCTAGTTTTTGAGGAAGTGTCAAGAGTATTGAAATATATGTACGTATGTACGTATGTATCTATCTATCTATCTGTATTAGTAAGACACAGGTAAATAAAAAATTCCTTATGTTTTTTGGAATAGTGTCTTAGGCCACCTTTAAGATTCCTGTTTCCCAATTATTTAATACATTGGAAGTTTAATCAAGGGGTATCAAAGGATATGCCTTTGGCCAGGGGAAAATAGTTTGGCAAACAAAAGTAGGTATGGTAGAGATAGGAGGTCTTTTAATATGTTTCCATGGGATGGGATAGAAAGGAAGTGAATGCAAGAGAAGAGAAGGGAAGGGAAGGGAAGAGGAAGAGAAGAGAAGAGAAGAGAAGAGAAGAGAAGAGAAGAGAGAGAGAAAGAAGAGAAGAGAGAGAAGAGAAGAGAAGAGAAGAGAAGAGAAGAGAAGAGAAGAGAAGAGAAGAGAAGAGAAGAGAAGAGAAGAGAAGAGAAGAGAAGAGAAGAGAAGGGAAGGGAAGGGAAGGGAAGGGAAGGGAAGGGAAGGGAAGGGAAGGGAAGGGAAGGGAAGGGAAGGGAAGGGAAGGGAAGGGAAGGGAAGGGAAGGGAAGGGAAGGGAAGGGAAGGGAAGGGAAGGGAAGGGAAGGGAAGGGAAGGGAAGGGAAGGGAAGGGAAGGGAAGGGAAGGGAAGGGAAGGGAAGGGAAGGGAAGGGAAGGGAAGGGAAGGGAAGGGAAGGGAAGGGAAGGGAAGGGGAGGGGAGGGGAGGGGAGGGGAGGGGAGGGGAGGGGAACCATAAGGGAGAAAAAATTAAAGGACTGTACCCAAACTGAAAAGCCACTGGGGAGAGAGAATCATCTGAGAAACTCCAAAGGGTGGGGAATGGAAAACTGGAATTAGGAGGGGACCTTAAAAAAAGTCAAGCCTAAAGCTTTGTCCATGCTGCCAAAAAATCTATTTTGCTCAGTTTTGGCTAAGCAAGATAAACATTTTTTCTGGCGTGTATAGGTGGTGGCCCAAATTTGTTTGTTACGAGTAGGTTGAAAAAAACCTTCCAAAATGCTTTTGCCTAGTCTGGTGAATTGTGCTAAATCATATTTTTACTCTGAGTCAAAAAAATTCGGCCCCACAGAGGCCGGCCAAACACCAAGGCAGATCAGACACAGTTGGATTTCACAGCTGTTTTTAAATTCTGTGGTTTTAGCTGTGTGGATGTGGCTTAACTGCAACATCCCGCCAGAGCTCTCAGGGAATGAGCACCCCGAGGTAGCATTGTCCTGCTCTGCCAAACATCAGGAACAGCATAAGCAAGAGAGATTCAGCACTCAGTGGTCTTGATGTCTGTCGTGTAAAATCACGACAAAATGCCTGGAGCAGACTGTCACACAAAGAAACCAAGGACACAGACAGTGTGAGTGTACTTGTTCTACAACAGCATGCCGTGTGCTTGGCTCGGTTTTGTACAACTGCAGTGTGGCTGGGGCCTGAGGTGGATCAGAGACCTGCTTGGAGAGGGGGGAAAAGTGGCTGAATATTGTCTTTGTCCTTGGTTTCACGATGGTTTGTTACTCACTTGGAGTTGGCCTAGATGGCACTGCCTGGTGTGTCTTCTCATGGAGCCATTCTGCTGGGTGAGGATCACCAGGTGCAAACATTGGGCTGTGGCCACACAAGACCATAGCCAGGTTTCAGGCTGTAGTAATGCTGATCTCTCCACTCATGGTCACCAGCAGGTGGCCTACCAAAGGCCAACTTCTGCGTCAGTTCTGGTGCTCATCAAACCCCTCCATGAGTTGTCTCAGGGAGCTTAGAAATCTGTTCACTTTGTACTTGTGGGGTAGCCCTTTGCCACTTCTGCTCCCTGAACTGACTTCTTGTGGAGTAAGATGAGCACTAGCAGAAAAGAATCAGCAAAGCTGGATGAAAGAGAGATGGAGGACAGCATGGGACCATGTCTTTTGCTAGCCATTCATAGTTACAGTGATTTGGCTCCAGTGCCAAACCATGTTTCAGGATGGCAAACCCTCATCTGCAGGTGTTGCAGTGGTGGAAAAGACTGGTAGCGCAGTCTCAACAAAAGCTGTCTGTTCCCACTTTTTCCTGTGAAACAGACAACTTCAGGATTTTTTGGAAGCTCTGACAAACCTGTCAGTGTAGTAAACTAATAAAATGTGGCTTGGTACAGATCTGTACCTTGTGGTTGGTTGACTGTATCTACAGGTTTTTCTTGCAGTTGGCATACTTAGAAGTTCTCTATGGATTTCATGGAATCTAATAATGGGTAACTTAGTAAGCCAACCAGGGACATTTACAGGAGCTCTCTCCTCTACTTGGCCATCTCTTTTAAGTAAATTTCTGTAACCTCACTTGTGTTTGAGAATCTCTATCGTTTGTCAGACTTGGTTGCAAAAGTTATACATTGGGATACAGAATGTGATTACAAAAGTGTTGTCTGTGTAGAAAACCAGACTATAAAAGAACCTGATAAACAGTATTAGGAGGAAAATGACACCACTGTATTGTTTGACTTTAGTGATTGCAAACATGATTTTAGCATTTCTTCCTTCAAGCAATGTCTAATGTCCTACTGCTTCTATTCAACAGAACGTTGCAACTTGAACCTGTTTGTTTTAGTTGAGTTGAGAAAAGACTGGGCTTGTCAATGCTAATCTAACTCTTTTTATGTCAGTTCCAGTGCATGCAGAAGAGCCAGTAAGGATCTGTTAAACTGATTCCGGCTGTTAGAAATATGGTCTGTATCCCTGGTCCTTAGACAGCTTTTGAGGCTCACAGTGCTCCATGGGATGTAGGGCATTAGTTTTGGGCAGCTAGCTAAAGACATCTTCATCTTATTCAGCACCATTTTCTCTGGCGTGCCTCCATTGAAAGATAATTGGAGGAACAATGGTGAATTGAACCACTCAGCCTGATTTTTCTGACAGTCTGAGTACCTAAAGATCCTTGTGCTGTTACTGGTTGTTTTGTGATAGCATCTGTGACCCCTATTCAGTATCCAGAGCTCCACAATGTAAGGCACTGTGTACACACAAATAAAAAGATGGCCCTTGCCCTTGCTGACTTCAAGTAAGGTTTATGGTTCATCCAGCAACTCGGTATGTCAAACTAAACACCAAAACTCATGGCCAACAAAATCATAAACCATTTGCAAACAGACTCAACTTAAAAAGACCACATGAATCACCATGTAAATGTTGTACACTGGAAACATTTCTGACTTCTGATTGGCATGTTGATAAATTCCTGCAACCAACATCATGTGACAAAAGGGCTAACCCAACATCCAGCGTTTCCTAAGTGGTCATAAATGGGATCACACTTCTTTATGAGCTCTCAGAAAGGGAAAATGTATTTTTAAATTGCTGTATTGGCAAATAGGAAGGGCGGATGGGGAAAACCAAGAGCAACATATTTAGTTGCAGTAAGTGCCCAAAACCATAGGACGAACACCAGAAAGTGCTGCAAACAATTTGAGCAGTCCATTTTTCTTACAGAATTATCTAGCTATAAGCCATTCCCAGTAGATGAACAGTGCCCACCAGTCTTTGCCAGCCGAAAAGGAGAAAAAAAATTGCACTGAAGTTGCTGTGGTCCTTTTTGGACTTACAGTAGTTTTGCAAAGCAGTATTCACAGTCATTCATTCTGTTTTCAGCGGTGTCCTTGACCGTATCCCCTGCCAGTAACAGGACCTTTAAGTCCGAGAGAGAGCGAAACAACTTTTTTTTCTTTTTTTTTTTTTTTTTAACCAACTAGCAGAGGATGTGCTGAGCCAAAATAGAAATAGCAATAGCAAGGTCAGGTCAGGGCAAGGCCCTGCATTTCATTAGCCAGGCCTGGCTAGGAGTGATTAAATATGTACAAGAGGCTTTGAATAGATCCAGGGAGGAGGGATCACATTGTGGAATACAGAAAAATCATTATTTGGTGCTGTCAACTGACTAAATACAGGATGGTACTTAATTAGAGAGATAAAAGGAATTTATTTTAACTATTTTAATTTTGTGGAAGAGGAGGATTTTTTTTATTTTCTGTTGAGTGTTTTGTAAGAGGGGGAGAGGTGGGTCTGGACAAAAAGCGTGAGCCTGGCTTAACAGAACCCAGATAGCCTCAAGGTATGTGTTGTCCTAGCCTGCAGTTCTCATGAGTATAACTTGATGAAGACCCAGTAGAAAGGACAAAATTATATTGGCAATGGAATCAAGGCCCTGTTAAATTTTGGAGGCGCTCCGGTTAGAAACTGATGACCTTCTGTGCACGTTGCACTGTCTATTTCCTTAGACGTGTTTGAGAGAGAATTTGAAAAGAATGGAGCTTTGAAGCCAAATAAAGTACTGTGTCAAGTGGTGCTTTGGCTGCCCAGCTTGAATTTGCTATTGGGGCTGCCTAACTTAACTGACATTTTATAGCTGTATTGTAATTCTTCTATGACAATCGCATTGTTGCTTAGGCACCTAGGCACTGAATGCCCACAGTTTGTAGACCTTTTCCATAGAAACTAGCAGCCCAGCTGGTCGAAACTAGAATACATTTACATTTGTCCAGAGCACTAAGAATAATGCCTTTGCAAAATTTCTAGGGGCTATTTTCTTAAACCAGCCCATAGGAATTTGGATCTCAACTTTTGAAAGATGATTCCTGCAGCAGCATAGCGCTCCTTAGTGTCATGTTGGAAGGTCATTTCAGAATCAGCTGGGGATTTCTGTATACTCATTTTTGCATGATTCTAACTTAAAACATTGTGAAAGCCTAGATGTTGTTACAGTAGTGCAATCTCTGTGTCTAGACACTAGTGTATTTACACTGGTATCATACTGGTATCTCACTGGTTCTTGTTACCTAAATACTGTATTTTTCCTTCTGGTCCAGTATGTCTCGATGACCTAAGAATCGTTTTCTTGATCTTCTTTGCTCTATTACAGTAAATATAAAGCTTATAAAAAATCTTTTGCTCTTCTGAAAGTCATTTGACAGTGGAGCTGACATTAATGGTCAGTTCACTGGCAGAGCAATACAGTTTGATTTATATGTTTTCTTGCTAAGATGTCAGATTGACAGCCCTGGGAACAGAAATACTCAGCAAATTGCCCAAACATGCAGCACACTGCAAACTTTGCCAACCTTTCACAGCGATAGTATCTTGATCCTTGAGCGTGAGAGCATATCTAAGCCTTCAGAGGGTATTCAGTGCTGAACCCGATAGGGCCTAAGAAGTACTTTTTGTTAGATCTCTTCATGATTCACTAAGGTAAACAATGACCATGAGTTTCTTTTGTGTAAAGCAATTGAACAGCCAGCCTGGCAATAACATCTCTGAGTCAGAATTAACAAGGGCTACGTTTCAAGCTATGGTAACTTTACCCTGAAAGGTTGCAGATCCCACTTCCATGCCATGAGTGAACACTTGCCCCCTGTCATTGTATCTCTCCCTGCTGTTTCACTACCAGGAATGACCAGTTGTGGGTCTGCAAGTTTAGGTCGCACATTCTTCGAGATTCTAAACTAGGACTAGTGCAAATTTAGACTCTGAGGGTTGGTCAGAAGCAGTATTGGTCAATAGATGGTTGCTGAATCAACACTGCTGTTCCCATGTACCCGTCACAGCAAGTCCTAACTGCTGACTGATTGTGAAACCCCTCGTTCTTTCCCTGACCCTTCCCACATCTGCTCTTCTCCTCCTTTTCAGGTTTTCCCGCCCCAACTTCTCTCATCCATGCCCTTCCCCATTTCCCTTCACCTTCTCCCCATCCACTACTTTTCAATTTTTTTCCCTGCTCTTCTCAATTCCAGTCCTCCTGCATGTCCCCATTCCTGCTGCTTCCCCTTTCTCACACTACATTTTTTTCTTCATCTGTCCCTACATTTTTTTCATGTATTCATCTTCCTGCTACTGCCTATCTCCCCCTCCTCATTGTCACATGGAATAAGCAGCAGTGTTATGAAGAGGGGGATGCTATTGGCAGCATTGTATTAATCTGTCCTGCATCTGTTTTGTCCTCATAGTTTCTTGTTACCAGTTGCCTTAATAGTGACGTAGTTAATATATCAAATTTTATTCTTTTTCTTCCTTTTCATTAGAAATCTAGGAGAAGGAGAGGAGGCGATAGGGATGTGCTTATTTGTCCTTTTCTGCTCTCATGAAGCCAGGGAGGTTCGACTGGCCTTTTCTGTGCATAAGAAGGGGTAGAGGCCCTGCTTTGAAAAACTTGGCTTTTTCTTCCCTTTAGGTTTTTTTTCCAGACCCTTTTTTAAGTGAATGGAGAGGAGTGATTTTCTTGTATTGCCGGCATTCTTTTCTTTCTCTCCTCCCCTCAGCACAGTCACGTCCCTAATTAATTGAATTCCCTACTAGACCTTTTGTGAGTCATTTCAATTACCCATTAGTGAAGCAGCCTGGGATTTCTGCTGTGTTTTCACTCATCTTCCTGGAATTTCTCTTCTCCTCCCTCCCCCCCCTTCCCCTTTTAGTCACTCTGGTCTGTGAAAAGCATTAGATGGACTTCAGCGCCGAGTGCCTATATTGTTTGCAGGCCCAGCTGCATACTTCCACACTCTGCCTTGTGCGTCACAGCTATTCATCTTGTTTTGTACTTGGCTCTGCTACAGATGCTGTAAATATGGTAATTTTAGATTCCCTGATTGGAAAGGGTTGCAGGGCGGGTCTAAGTGGTAAGAGCACTGTTTGATTTACACTAGTTCATTCTAGCTTCACAGAGTTTGGGGTTTTAAGGATACAGCTGAAATGAAACATGGTTTTAAGGGCAGTTTCTGTTTTAGGGTTAGGAGAGGGATAAATGTGAGGTTAGCTTTGTGTACTGACATGCAAAAGTGCTGCCCCAGAAACTCTAGGGAGACTGTAAAGAAATAAAACATGAGCAGGAGGTACCTCCTCAGATTATTATGTAGGATGCCTTCACACATGGGTAGCTGCAAAATGTGGATGGATCTGAAAACTGCAAAAATGGAAAAAGTCCAAGACAAAGAACTGTGAAAGGCAAATCTGGAATTTGACAGAAATGCCATCAATACTGAAGTGCTGTAAAGTTATGGCAATCCCTGAAGAAAAAAAATCAATGAGCAGCTTATTTCTAGACATTTTTTTGTGGAGGACTGCAACAGGTAACATGCATTATATTTCTGAGGAGAACAGGGCAGTGATAAAGCCAGCTTGCTAAAATTATGATGGATGCAGTGAGTGCCTGAAATCTGATGTCTGGAGAATCACTTTTCTATTCTGAAATTAAATTTGTACAGCACATGAATCTTTCAGGCTCAGGGTAATTCTCAAGTGATACAGGGATGCAAACAGCATCACTGGGAACCAGCGTGCCGGAAATGTGCCCCACATGTCCCAAGTTACAAAAGTAATTTACAGTGCTCAAGCTATTATGATACTTTCATATTATTGCAATACTTGTTCCTGCGAGGTTAGAGTATTTCATGAGAGAACTGACTTCTGATAATCAGGCTGTTTTGAGAAGTCTCTCACGGCCTCCCAGGGGGGACTTATTTGTTGGATTGACGGGAAGTGAATTTATGAGGGTTCCCTGCACATCGGTATTCATGGGTACCTTTTTTTCGTCCTAGCTCTTTATCCAGTCAGAGGAAGGGAACAGTGTGAAAATACCACTCAGTACAGACACATTAAGATGTTTGTAGGAGACCTACTGGGAATTATTTTACATTTTATGTCTTGAAATCTTGCCCCCCTGGTAAGCAGAAGTGGATTTCAGAGGTTCATTCTGACTGGATATGCAGCAGACTGGAGTTCTGCTACTTAACAGAGTGACATTATTCCAAGTCAAAACTGAGACACTGTAAAAGAGAGAAAGGAGCTAGTGAAGAGTTTCATATATGATCCCCTTTTTCTTCATGGGGCGTGCAGCAGCAGGGCCTGTATCATTTTATCTGAAGTTATCAGGTCATGGCAACACCTTTTTTTAGCTGTCTGTGGTGGTGTTGTCTTTTCTTGCACACACACTGTTGCTAGTATCATGTTACAAGGTTTTGTGACTTGGCAGGTCTTACACATTTTTATTTCTTACATATCCTCTTAGGTTAAGTCTTCAATTGCAGAGTTAGCCTGGTAAGGACTGCTACCCAACTTCTGGGCTGAGAGGCATCAGCGTCTGAAATGGAGCCTTGGTCCTGCTGTCACTTTGCCTGATAAGGTGTCCAGCATGTGCCGGAGGATACCAGCTGTGCCAGGGATACTGATTGAATTGCCCAAGCTCTGGGTGGCTTTCTGCACCTTTCCAGAGTAACTCTTTTCCTTAGAGTACTCAGCAGGACAGAGGATTTCTCCTGCACTAGACTGAGGAAAGAAGCCATTTGCCACAGCACAGAGCTGGCTTCTGTAGCACTGGGAACATAGCACATATACTCTTAAGTGAAAACCCTGTTAGCCCTTCCATGCCAAAATATATCTGAAGTTCATTTACCTTACGTGGGATCTAAATTCTCCTCCTGTAATGTAGATTTCTTTATCTGATTTTTGCCGCTGCATAACACTGCTTGGCTCCTACAAATTACTGCTGTGTTTTACTCCAGAGCTGTTTGCGTCTTAGTAGCAGATAAAAACCTGACACCAACTTAAATAATGTAGTTCAGTTGGTTAGTAAAGGAGCTGCAGAAATTTAAGTTTATTGTATTCCTAACCTCTCTTGGAGTCTTCACAGATAGGCCTGTATATGTAAATAAATCCACAACTTCTAGAAAATATGGTCCATTGTGGAGCTATTTTGGACTTCCAGGGTTCTGGGCTGTAAAATGCACTAGAGCTTGATAGGTTCTCAATTACAGGCTATTTTCATTACTTCAACTTTTCTGAGAGAGCAACAAGAAAAACGTTGATTTCTCGAACAACTGAACAGTGTCAGAGTTTTCTGTTATTACTTTTGATACACAAAAACTAGATTTATAATATGTCTGCTGAATCCCTCTACACTGCAAAAAGCAAATGATAAGGTTATTTTAATTCCCCTTGTCTCAGGACTATCCAAGGAACTGGTTCAATTGCTGTACACGTAACACATGCTAGTGGTTGCTCCAGTATATGCCCATTTATAGCAGTTCCCTAACAGCGCCTTCTCCCTCAACTATCTATCACTGCTTGTGCTCTAGATGAGGTGCGCTGTTGGGAAGGGGAGTGTAACATGGGCAACATGAGAATCACAGTGTGCCAACACAGTTTTCAAGGAGCTTTGGTGGTTATCAAAGTTATGGCTATCTAATATTTAGGTTATGGAAGTGCACCCATAAGATTAAATAGATAATTAAATATCATCTGCCCAATCTTTTCCATTGCATGCTGGCAAATTACCTGCTGATTTTGAGGGAGAAATGGTCCTTTGGATGGGATTTGCCAGGAGAAAGGGAAGGATACCCGTGTGTGCAGCCATAAGGTTTGTAATTTATCTGTGCTCTGTGCAAGTGGTTGGTTACTCTTCAGAGCTGTAGAACTGAGGTCAGGATAGCCCCATGGTAAGTGAGTAAGTATGCAGGGAAAAGATGTGTAGGGTTAGCAAAGGATGTAAGGGAGATCAAAGAGAAAAATGGGACATTCTAGGAAAGAAATTACAATGTAATGATGGGGAAGATAAAACCATAATAGATGTATTATTCTTTGGAAGAAGGAGAAGGCATCAGATTAGGATAATCACAGAGATCATGGAGGAGAAGATGGTTAGTAAGGACCAAGCATTTAAGCATGACTCTTCAGGTGGTCTGCTGCCAGGTTTGAGATCTAATGAGGTTGGATATATTATCAAATTAAGTGAGCACATACATGTAAAATACATGTTAAAAAATACTTTGCAGAGCTGGACTCAATACTGTGTAGTGCAGAGAATTCTCAACTCTTCCTGACCTCCCTAGCACCTTTCAGGAACTGCTCAAGACTTTGTTTTGTTCCCAGATTCATTTTGCTTGAGCTCTACCCTCAGCCTCACTGGCAGCTCTTCCGAGGTCCGAGTTACTTAGTACACATGGCAGCTTTCAGGGGTTCAGGCTTCATTCACATGCCACTTGGAAGTAGCCTTGCATGTAACTTCACAAGGTGAGCCCATTGCTAATTCGTCCTTCCCCTACCTGTTGCTGCATTGCTGTTTGAAAAGTGTCTCTTACGCAGTGTCCTTAACTGGGTTAGTATTAGTGTGGGTTAGTATTTGAGCCAGTTTAATCCAAAATTTCCTAAGTCCCAGTTCTTCTACAGAACAGATGTCTAATCTAGACCAGTCCATCTGTTGGGTTGCAAATGGCAGGTTACATGCGTGAAACACAGTGCATTTAACAGGGCATGCAGTTTACAGGGAGAAGATGGGGAAAAATCTCCTTTGAATTTATTCCCTTCCTCGCGAATAACTTGTAAACAAATTATTTCTTTTGAAAAATAAAGTATTAATTGCATCACCTTTTTTTAATCTATCTAAGCAGCTTGGTAGCAAAGGTATGGCCTAGTCATCCATTTCTGCATTCCACAAACACTCGGCACTTGGAGAGGGTCAGTTTGCATTCCCCTCTCTTTCCATTATGTTGTGTGCTTAGAGGGGTTTGTGTGGGCTATCGTGCTTGGCTCCCATGAGATCCCACATCTGGTAGAGGATAGAGTGTATGACCCCACTCCCAGCCTCTTCCTTACCTCCAGCCTCCCCCCAACATCTGAGAAGGTTAAACTAAAAGCAACATCTATGATGGCAAAGGTCCAAGTTTGAAATGTGTCCATTGTATGTGTTCAGTTCAAAAACAACATATCAAGGCGAGTGCAGTCCTTACAAGTAGCACCCCTGGGCCTTCTTTTATTCCAAAGCAGAGATATTTACCCAAGGAAAAGAGGGAAGTGACGGGGTAACAGAGTACACATGTTGTGAAAATATGCAGGCAGAGACTGAAGAAAAAATAACATTCTGCCACAAGTAGCTGCCTTGTTCCTCAACTTTTTTTTTTCCTTCAGATTAGAACCAGCCATTTCTTGTGCTCTTTCAAGCACCTTCTGTGGTTTCCTGACAGCTGGCTGGAGAGGATTGAGATCTGGCTTGAAAAATGGGCCATGGGTCATGTTATTTTCAAGAGAGGAGAAGCAAAAATTCCCATAATGGTCAAAATTCATAGGTTTTGTTTTGGTGAGCTTTTTTCTAGAAAATCAGTGGTGGATATTTTAATATATAACTTCGGTTTTAAATTATTAATAAGGAACAACTACAGAATCAGCTCTTCACTTCGCTTTGATTGATTTATAATGGCAAGCAATATTTTGTGTGGAGTTGCAGCTTGTCCTTTCACTCTGGAGTGTGAGAGGGAAATGTTAAGCTTCATAAAACAGTATGCTGGGGTTTTCTGGAAGTATTTTGTTGGGTTTTTTAATGATGTGATAACACTTCTCTTGCAAAAACTGTTTCATTAACAGAAAGATAAATCTGAGCAACAGCCTGCAGGCTGGTATTCTTGCTTCTGGCTCTCCTGAGCCTGAATTGAAAATACCAATACATTCCCAGCTTTATGTTCAAGCAGATGGTTTCTGTTAGGAGTTATAAACCTTTCTGGTCTTTTGTTCTTTGGTGAACAAGTTCCCTTTTTTAAATATTTTAAAAAGAGAATACTTAGTTCACAGAAGTGCTAACTTACTTGACCTGAATTTTAGGGCATGAGTCTTCCTCTTGGGAACAGGGTTCACTACCCCTGCAGCCAAAGGCCATAGCCCAGAAAGGTAGTGCTGTCAACTGCGTTTAAGGAAAGAAAGGAAAGAAGGCAGGAACAGGGCGAGAGATAGAACAATGTCAGCAAGAGGCAGCAAGTAGAGAAATTCAACTATCATGCCCTGCTATATGGGAAGAGCCAAGAAATCCAGCAGAAGTCCTACTGTCTTTGGGGCATGAGGGAGGTGAAGGTGCTGACTGACTCTTGACTTTTGAACAGATGGATGAAGAAACAACCCCAGGCAGTGACAGAGCCTTCCTGGGGCAGGTACAGCAGCACTGGGAGTGGAGGGACTGCATGAGTGAAGAACTGGGACCATATCACCTGACCAAGGCATGCTCCACATCAGCAACTCTGTCCTTCAGGATGTCTTCCAGAGCATCTTTCTTCTCTTTGCTTTAATAATGTGTTACAGTCCCTTCTGTAGAAGAACTAGAACGGGGTCAAAGGAGAGTCTTGTCAGTATGGTCCAGTCCATCCATAACATTTCTAGGGACTCATTTAATGGTAATTTTAATGAGTGTTTTTTTTCTTTTGCGATATGAAGACATTCTCTTAAGAATTGCAATGGAAGCCCATTCCATACAGTTCACTGAATAGAGGAGGGGTTTTTAATGGGTAACTCAGATAAAAATAGTCATCTGTTCTTAATCACAGTTAACTCCTTTAGAATGAGAATAAGAAGCATAGTCTAATGGGTTGGTGGAAACTTAGGAGCTCTTTAGTTCTAATGCTGGCTCAGCTCTGGACTTGCTGAGTGACAATGGATAACATGGGTAAACACTTTCAGCTAGTAGTTAATAATATTGAACTACTTTGTGAAAATGTGTGGGCTAATTAGTTAGCATCTGCAAAATGTTTGGAAGATATCAATTTCCATATTTCTGCTAATTATTTGTGACAGTGCATCATACTGTGTGCTGTAAAAGAGATCTGTTAAATTAACTACACAGATGAGTGCATCTCTTTGGATCCCCTCATGTCCATGCTACCAATGATAAAAGCCCACCGATAAAAGCTTAAACTGATTGAGTCCAATTTTCTCATCACATCACTGAGTTGCACTGATTTATATGAAGCTATGCCCTTCATTAATGATTTGGCTTACTGTGTCCAATGTATTTATAAACAAAATTTATAAATACAAAATTTATCAAGTGAGAGGGTCTGCTGTCATAACCTATGTCTATTTTCATTAGGGATTTCTTCACCAGAGGTACAAAAATCATTGTGAAAGGGTATGTTTTATAGTCTTCAGCTGTAGAATGCGTCCTTTCAGTGATATTAACTCTCCCACATTCACACCAGAAAGTTGACTTGGCTTCTGGAAGTAGTATTGAGTGCCAAAACAGATTACTCCTACTGTGTAACCAGTTTTCACCTGTTTTTGTGTACGAAGGCATTAATGAAAGAATACTTCTTGGAATGGTTTAATGGTTAGAGGAAGGTAGTGCAATTCAAGGCTTTGCTAGGCAATAGCTTAGGTACTCTCAGGGACTGTTTGCAAACCACAGCAAACCACTTTAACTACCTGTAAAGCACCTTCTCTGTCAGAAAAATGGGTGTAAGAATATTACCACTTTGCAGTCTTTGTTACTCATAAGCTGTTTGCAGAGACTTAATGCTCTGAATCACTGGCTATTCTTATTGTAGTATGATTTTTTTTAATGTCTCTTTTTATCCTAGTTTTGGTATGATTGGCTATCATAGCAATAGCCCTGTTTTTCATATGACATACTGTACTCACTATTGTTTGAAATTGCCATTAGAACACTTGACAATAACGTTTTCTTTCCAAACTGGCTTGTATTTTTTCCAGAACTGATTTTTTTTCTTTTCCTTTCCTGTTTATCTAAAGTAGCTGAAGGAAAAGGACACATTGCGTCAAGGCTGATAGGACAAGAATTAGACCTACTGTATGTGCTGGTTGTATTCAGGCCTACAAGCACTTCCTTTCTCCTCCCCATACCCAAAGCCAGCTCTGCTCCATTCTTTGGGGTGGACAGGATATTGAGATTTACAAGACTTCTACCCTTTGAAGTACTGGGAGACCACGCTTCTTTCACATTTCTTTACAAAGCCTGAGGAAAATACGTACAGGGATCGTGAGGATGGAAAGCTTAATATTGCCTGCATTTCAGGTAGTGTGTTTGCCCTGGGAGTAATAGCAGAGGAATACAAGATTTCCTGTGATTCAGGGCTTGGGATCAGTTACAATTTAAAACTTGGTCTGGGCTTAGTGCGGAGCCAGATTCTGAAGTGATTTAGTCCTCCTGCATCCATGTTTACTCCTGTGTGAGTATGGACATAATGGGAGAATTTTCCCTTGTGAAGTTGCAAAGGATTTGTAAACACATGGAAATCCCACCAGTTTAAGATTTACTGAAACTGGTGCCGCACCCATGTTCCTCGTCTGTTTCAGCTACATTTCAGTAAGTGCTTACACAAGGGTTTGCAATAGTTTAAGTAAATTGGATATAAACTGTACATTTACTTAAAGCAGTGTAATTTTCCTACATAAACAAGAACGAAGTCAAACCCCATGGTCAACCCCCTTCCTCTGGACCCATCTGGAAGGCGTCACGGAGCCCAGTTACTTAGCAGGGTTCTCTGTCAGCCGCCTCCAACCACTCAGCCATGGACAGGGTTTGTGTGTACACTCCCCAGTATGTTTCAGGGTGGAGGGTAAAGGTGCATTAGCTCAAACCACTTGTTTCAACTGATGTGACAAATCCTGCCTGAAGTGTATTAGGGAGCACTCACACCAGCGGCTCTGCCAACTGCTGAGCCGGGTGGCAGTTAGAGGCAGCTGGAGGGCAGCAATATCTCAGACTAGGACAGCTGTTTGCAGAGTGAGCATCTGCCCATCGCCTAACTTGCACACAGGCTAGGTTCCCTTCAACCAGCTTATTCACACTTTACTCCTTACTAAAGAATTCAAAGTTGATTTAATTTACAAGTCAAGGAGCATCAACTTCTATCCACTACTGTGCCAATATTCAGTCTGTCACATGTCAGGAGATTTGTCTACTGTAAATTATTTCCATTTCCCAATTAGTGCAGAATATTGAAGAGAACAGGTTTCAGTTCAAAATCCAAAGGGACTCCACTTTCCATTTCTCTTCAGGGTAGTTTACTCTCTGTAATTCTAATTCTGGAATACCATCGCACAACTACTTTTCAGTTTCACTCTTCGTTTGGTTTTGCTTTGTTTGCCATTGCTAACCAAAAGCCTGTTTTCTTTCCACTGCCTTCAGTGGAAGTAAGTGGGGCAGAGTCCAGTTGCCTTTGTCGTAACCAGGGAAGATCTTTTATAAATATCTGTAGGAGCTCATGGGCTACATTCAGTAGCAACTGAAAAGTGGACCAAATAGTTCTTTCTGCATTTCCCCAGGGTTCAGCTCCATAGCAGTTTAAACTGCTCAGTCTCTGTGCTCTTAATCCTTCAGCTCCCAGCTGTGTGTCCCCTTCTCCTTCTCTTGCACTGGCACTTTCCTGACCTGAATAGTTGCATGAACTGGCTTAAACTGGCTGAAAAACAATCCGGGGGGATTTTTTTTTAGGCCACTTAGCTGAGACTGGTTGAAGGTGCCATGGAACTGCATCTTTAGGTAATCGTTCATCAGTTCCTCTAAGCTTTCCCGTTACGTAAGGGAGCACTGGCTGGTGCTGTTTCCAGGACACTTTCTGAATTTGGTGGCCTGTGTTTCACATCTGACTTACAGATGCAATTCTCCATGCAGCTAGGACCTTCCATAAAGACAAAGCAGTATACATTCTTAAAACCACTTTAAAGAGTGTCCTAAGTTAATTGCTGTATAGGCTGTTTAACAGCATGATGAAGGGTTTGATTTTGGTGGGATAGTACAATTCTTCAGACTTATGTTAGGCATTTTGCTCTGTAAGTTTGGGCCTACTTTGTCTCTAACAGTTACTAACAGTAAACTAACAGTTTGAAGGCATTTGCCTTTCAGAGGAAGTCTGTTGCAAGAGCAGGGGTTAGAGCTCTGTTTGCTGTAACCCGTTTGTTTCACCTCCCAGCAGAGAACTGTTGAGCACTTTGATTGCTTCTCCATAACAGATCCTCACTCCATATTGACATACAGGATTGCAGAGCAGCGTACACATCCAGGATGGGACCTAGAACTTTACTCCTGGTTCTCATCTTTAGTCTTTCTAATAAGTCAGTGGTCCTCCTTGCAGTTAAGTAGGGAAAGGCTACGGTCAGGCCTGGAAGCTTCGTCACTGGTGTCAGCAGAGGAGTCGCAGACTGAATGGTCAGAGCCCATACACCATTCCTGTCCTTAGCCTTCATCTGCCTGGTTCAGTGGCCATGCACTAGCAAACAGTGGGGAAGCTTGTGCTGGTGGTCATCCATCATGTGTGTTTTGTAGTTAGAGAGCTCCTAATCCCAGCATTCTTAGGGCTTTTTATTTTTTAGCAACACTAAACTAATTTGCAGGCAGAATAGAATGAGAAAGCTTTGATCAGGCAATCCTGGTTTGTTTTAGCTATGTTTTCTCCATCTGTTGAGTAATCCCTGGCAAAAGGAGGGTGATAAGGAGTTAGTGGATGGCTGTGTTCGTAAGCACGGAAGCACGTATCACTACACCTGCAATACCAGAAAGCATTTACAACAAAGGCATTGTAGACACATCAAAGCCCAGGCAGTGACCTCCAAATGAAGCCCACAAGTTAAGACCAGTGCAGATACAGGCATAGAATTGCCCCTGTTATCCAGGGAGCAGGAAGCATCTGGGTGTATTGATGTGTCCTAAGTGATCTGTTAAGGAGTTTAAGGTTCTTGTGGACATGCTGGGTCATTCAGGCATATTGGAATTGCTGTCACCTTATTGTTGATGGACAGGCAGCCATGATTGTTGCAGTTGTCTTATAGAAAAGGCTTTTTCTAGCCTTTAGGAACTGTTCAGTCACTGTAAGGCAGTACCAGGGAACGGGAAGTTAAGCTGTATCCCCTGTTTCACAGTACTGCTCTGGGCATCTTGAAGGAACAAAAATGGGAAGCAGCAAGGAGTAGAACCATGACAGTGATGGACTGGGAAACTGTTGAAGCAGAGGAGTGTGGGAGTGCCAGCCACAGTGAGGTTTAAGATTGGGGTGGGATAAGGAGATCCACATAGGAAGATACAGCTTAAAGCGACTCGTCTCCAGACCTTAAATGTACACCAAGGTTTTTTAATCTTGCTGTTTCACCATTACATAGCAATTGGCTGACAAGATACTTGCTTCATTCCTCTCCTGTCTTTAGAAAGAACAGTGTGGTACCTATTTGTGCAAGCAGTTAAAAGTATACATCTTAGACCTAAAGCTATCTGAACTCTGTAAATACCAGCATTTTCCTGTGATGGAAAGTTGGGGGGGGTAATGCAATTTGACATTTTAAATGAATCAGTGTTTGACAACACTAAACCAAAACCTGGTATTTTGGCTCTAGGATTTTCCATCTAATACAGCTGGAACTCAGTAAATTTTGCAAAAAATGCCACGTACGGCAACAACTCCAAATCTTGATGTCTTTTCACTGATGGGCCTATTCTGTAGAAACATTAAGGGCATCTCATTTATGAATCCTCTGAAAAAAGCAGTTCAGTAGTTCAACCCAGAGCAAGAGGGACTTCTGGTGAACTATAAGGCAAGCATTCTATCTAAATAACAATTTAAATTTTAAAGGTCCCTTTGGTAAAGTTGTATCTACTTCTTCAGTACAAATGAGTTCATGGTAAGGGCATCTTTTTACTTTCATAATAACTACATTTGTTTCTTTCCCCAAGTTTCTTTAAACTTTTGGAGTACTCGTGTATGTAATTTGAGTTTGACCTATTTCTAGCAATCACAGAACTTGCTTCAGACTGGCTATTCTGAAATGCTCTGTTTTGATATTGGCAGCATTGAAACCCTTCTCATCTTTCCCCTAAAACTGGAAACTGTCTCTTGATTTGTGAGGGGTAAGGAGTGGCCTGAAATGATAAAATTGTCTTAGGAGACTATAAAATTTATCATGAGACAGAGATCTATTAGCATGTAAAATTTTCTTTGGCTTGATTGCATCTCAAAGTTTACCAGAACATACACAAATAGTTTCTAGTTCTAAGAAGTGTGTAGACCTCAGTTTTGCATATGGCTGTCTCCCCAAACCACAAGTCACTAAAGAATGTCAGTGTGATGTTTGGCTGGTTAAAGGAGGGCAGCACTCCTAAAGCAGGCTTGTGGTTTTATCCCTGCAGTAAGAAGACTCAAACGTTAGAGAGATTATTTTCTTTTACATGTATTATAATTTTTTTTCCACAGGCTGAAGTAGCAGCACCTGTGTAACCTTATTTAACTGCCTTCACACATTTTCTTTCCCTCACCTAATATTCTGCCAATGTGACAAACTTTCCTCTCTTTGAACTGCAGAACACCGTGAAAGCTGGTATTTCTCAGCCTTGTCCAATAAGGTGACTGTCTTCTATGTGCAGTTTATTGGGAGCTGTCATTTTACTAATACTGTAAGAACATGACTACTATCAAACAAGAATAAATCTTACAGGGAAGCTGTTACAACTTGTTAAAAAAGGTTGATGTTTATAAGGATCTATTGTTTGCTTAGCCCTGAGCCTTTCCCAAGCATGGATCATTACAGATAATTTGCTGCTGCTCTTTGATTAAGAATTTTTTCTCCAGTAGAGGCTGTGAGGAACATATATATATCCATACACTTGAATTCAGTGTTAATGAGCGGAACCTGCAGTTATGTTTCCTTACCTTTATATTGACAAAAGTGAAAAATAGTATGTTTTACAACCTTTAAGTCCTTTCCCATCCTCTGAAGGCCTGAGGAACATTCATTCAGGTTTTGGCTTCTCAGGTCATTCTGCTAAGGAGAATGCCAGTTAGGCTGGGGTATTTGAAACCTGCATATAAGTTCACCAAGGACTACAGAGGACTGAGACTTGTCACATACTTAACTTCTATTCACTGTGATGCTACAGAAAAATTATGATAATCACAGTTTGCACCCCAACCAAGGAATCTTGCCTCCATTCCAGTTTATATTCCACTCATAAGAATATATCCTTTTCCATCTCTACAATGATGGTAGTTCACAGCAAATGATCTGCCATGTGGGTAAGTGGCATTCAGTTCCTCACTGGCTGCTCTCTACCATCTGGCACAATTGCTTTGCTTTCTGTTACTTCTTACCCAGCCGAACAGAGCTGACTGTCCCTGGAATGGCCTAGAATTGATTTCAAAGAAATGCAGGTCTGTGAAAAGATAGGTGCAAGTTCCTAGCAAGAGGAGGCAATTCATAGCTGAATTCAGTCTTCTTTTGAGTCCAAAATACCTGCCTTCCAGTGACCAGAAAGTCTTATTTTTACAGTGAACAGCCCTTTTGTTAGAGCTCTTAGTAACACAGGGAAGGGAATTTGTTAAAATACTAATTTTATTACCACACTATCACTTTAAACATGAGCCAACTCTATGTTTTCCTGAGAACCAATGAGGCTTGAGATTTTTTTTTAATTAAAAACCAGCAAAGGTGGGGTTTGTATTTCCTTTCCCGTAGAATGCATTTGAAGCACCTCTGTCTCCAGCTGGCTATGGGACCAGAGCCAGCCCATAATGGTTTCAAGCCCAGTGTGTGCATAGGGAAAAGGGTTTTCACCTGATTGATGACTCTGAAAGCATTTGCAGTGCAGACTGCTGAAGCTGGTAGCACCGAAGTTGTTTAGAAGAGAGAGGAGGTGGATGTGTTTTTCAAAACCTGGCAATTCTTCCCTGACAAGTACAGTAAATGGTGCATGAAGGGTCTCATTTCATCTGCTTGTGGGCACTCTGCTCCATGAAACCTTTTGAAGTGGTTGCCAGAGGATGTAGCTGAGATTGGTTGAACTTCCTCGAAGTCCTTTTCCCTGGCCCTACAGGCATTCTTTCAGCTCAGCTGTCAAAAGTTGTGTTATTGTGACCATCCATTAGGACTTTGTAGGAGTAGTCCTGAAAATGAATTGTTCACCCTGATACTGCTTAAGAATGCAAAGCAGTGTAACATTGAAACATCTTCCACAGTCTCGTATCCTTTCCAACTTTGCATAACATTTACTGCTTCCCAGGTATCATATTGCTCCAGTTTTAATCTGGATTTTTTAGGAAATTCATAGTATCTCTACCTGACCTGTTATACAATAGGCCCATTGTAATTTCCTTAGGTATGATAACAACAATATTGTCCAGAGTGACTTAATCTTTGCTTTAGGACCTGTGATCTTGCAGTCATCTTTATAGCACCTCGCTAATGGGAATGCTTCCAGCATTATGCTGGAGAGGGGAAAAGGAAACATCTTTGTAAAGGAGTCTGCTCTTAGTCATCACGTGTGGGTAGGAGTGAGGTGTATTATGTTCAAGGTTCACAGGTTCAAGGAGCAGGAAATAGGATAGGGTGTTAAGCAGAATGTGAAATGGCCCCCAGGATTGCACTTTGGAGGAGTTGATTTCTTTTTGAGTGGGGAGGAGAAGGCATCCTGTAGAGCACTTAAAAATATGAAAAAGGTAGAAATATGGAGACCAGAAAGGGGGGAAGGAGACTGAGGAAAGAACAAAGGGCAAGGTGGTGCAGACCTTGCTCACTGGGATGTGTGTCTGTAAAAATGGGTCTGGGTATCTGAAAATATGCTTTTCTGCAGGTTTTCAGGTTCCTGCTTCTCACCATCTCAGAAGTTGCATGCATGGCCTGTTTCATGATAGATTAGTGTTTCCATGTGGAACCGTAAAGCGCAGACATGCTTGAAGATGGGCAGGTGGCAAGAGAAATTATCTGAGCTTTATCAAAAGCCAAAAATTCAGGGAGACAGACATTTGGTTTCAGTTTTGGGCAGATGCTCAGGTCAAGTCTTATTTTGTCCAAACCACTTCCCCTACCCTTAGGCGTGATATTTTCAGAGTGAAAGGACGGGCAAAGCCTGGGGAGATTCCAGAGCACAGCTTGTTTTGCAGCTGGCTGGACATGGAATTCATCAGCGACAAAGCAAGACTCACTCTTCTCCTGTGGATATAGCGAGAGCTTGGACTTGTGCACGCACACAGAAGCATGCACATGCATGCATGCGCACACACCAGAACAAACCAGTTCTCTCCTGTCTGCTGGGGAGGCTTCAGTTACAGTATCTGAAGCCAGAGATTTCATTTAAGCCATTCAGACTCTGAGTGCTGTAGCCCTGCCTGCCTCCTTCCTCCCTCAGCACCCAGCCAGAAAAATCCTCCCCCTTGCCTCCCTCCCTTTCCAGCATGCACAACACAAAAAGCAAAAACCAACCCAAGCTTGCCTTTGCAGCTGGGACTTATCAGCCAGAACACACACGTGTAGGTCATCCATGGGAACTCGGTGAAGTGCTGGATCAACGAGAGCACGGGGGGGGGGGGGGGTGGGGTGGCAGGGCAGCAGGAGGAGCAGGGCCGGATTCTTTTTTTATCGTTATTATTATTATTGTCTGCTCTTTTAGAAAGGAAAAGGAAGAAAGATTACAGCAGCTTTTCTATTAAATGAAAAGATTAGCATGCCGTGGATGCTTTGCTGGGGCGTGATGAGATTTGCAGCAGATGAGTTGGTTGCTAGGCAATGCTAATGAAAAGCAGGCTTTCAAAACTTCTGTGCTGTGTGGGCCCAAAAGTTATCTAGCCTCCCTTCTGCAGCGCCCCCCGCCCCATGCAACCTCCCAAATATTTATAAAATCCTCACCAGGAACAAGAAAGCCAGATGCTGGGCTGGGCTTTTGACAACTCGCTCTTCCTGAGCTGCCTGGGAGACACACATGCACACATGCATGCACATACACACACCCACACACAAAACTTTGCTGATTTTCTTTTCCTCCTTATGAAGGAGGAGGTAATTGAAAACAAAACAACAAACTTTAAAAATAATTTAAAAAAAAAAAAAAAAGAGAAGAAGGAAAGTGAGCAGTGACTCCCAAACCAGCTCGGTCTCCGATTTCGGAGTTCAGTCAGAGTTTAGGGCTTGCATGTGTGCGCGTGTGCATGTTTGGGGGTAGGTACGTGTTTGTTTTCAATTTCTGTCCATGCGTTTTCAAGCTGGGCTCTAGCTCTTCCCCTCCTCCCATCCTGCTGCAAGCCTCCTTTCCCTTTCAAGGCCTTCCGACACAATGAGCTTATTTTCCCATGCTCCCTGTGAAAGCTGGGGTATGTGCGTGAAAGCTGCAGCCTCGGAGGTCCCTTTTAAATACAGAAATTGAACGTTGCTGAACTTGCAGACAGGGTTTCTGCTATTTTTACAAATGACCCATGTCTTGCTCCCCTTCTCAGATGTATCAGCATTCTTAGATATCTTACCATCTGTCTCAATTGGGTTTTTTTAAGTGAATTTAATGTTGGTATGACAGCCTTGAAGACTGGTGTTTGCTGCTTGTTTCATACTGTCCTTATTGCTCTGGCTAGCGTGCCTCAATCCTAAAGCAAAGTCCTTTCATATCAGCAAAAAAGGATATTTCCATAGTCAGTTATTGGCTAAAACTGCCGAAGAGGGAGCATTTAACAAGGTCTAATTCAAAATAATGTAATCGAGTCATATAGCCCTGTCATGAAAAAGCAACACTTTGAAGTTATTGAGCTACCCTGGGCCTCTAGGCTGGGCAGGTGAACCTACAGAAGCAGTCCCTCACTGCACTGCCCACTTCGAGATTCAGCCATCCCCTGCCCCAGTATATCACGTTGGATGTGAAGGGCTGTAGTCTCCCTTTAATGCCAGTGTGTATTTTTCATGAATGCTTTTGAGGAGGTAAGAGGTTAGCATGAATTAGAAACAGAATTTAAAATTATTGTGAAGAGCAAATACAAGTCTCATATGGTGGTCCCATAAAGGTAGGCCAAGTTTGACCATTAACGATCTTGGTTGAGGTCTGCAGAAGCCAGTAGCACTTGGCTTAGTGAAAACAAGAGCCTGTGGGGGTTTTGTGGGATTTCTTGTTTTGTTTTGTTTTAAGACACACTGGAGCAGCTCTGTTTTTCCTGGACTCTTTCTCACTGATGCCAGTATGAATTGTTAATCAGTAAGAAATTTCTCGGGCAGACAGATTTTGTGGAGCTGCTGCAGTGACCTCTTTACACTGTATTTCAGATGGCAGAGGCCTGTATGTTCTTTTTTTTTCCTTTTCTCCTTCTTTTTACCATCAGCACTGTTTTAGTCAGTACTACATGTACATGTATAGATGAGATATTAAACCAAGGTCCTGATTGTGTGTGGTCATTAAAAATCTCAAGGCATTCCCTCCAGAAGTTAATCTTTCAATTATCAGTTAGGGGAATTCAATTTTGCTTCCATAAATTCTCCTGCTGTTTCAATTAAATAGGGATGGCCAATTTCTAAATGCTTGGGAATACAGCCAGCTGCTGTGCACAGACTGTGGGATGACTATTCAGGTAACGCTCCATTATTTGAAATAAGAACTTTGGTCCTGCAGGACACGTTACAGGATGTGTTAGGGAGTCCGGTAGGGGCAAAGCGAACACATGCCCCCCTCCTGTCCTTTGTCAGGCCAAGCAAAATGCCTGGAAGACTTCACGTTTTTGAAGCCTGGCTCCAGGCATTCCAAGGCTGCACAGACATGCCTGCAAGGTATTGTTGACCATTATAAAGGGAAACTTATTTTTCACCTTTTTCCTAAGCTGTTGTGTACTATTGTCCAGGGTGGCCAACTGCAGCCCCCGGCTTCATTTCAGTCATGGATATGGGCATTCCTTTGTGTAGCTTGGTCTTTACTTTGATATTTTCTAGAAGAAAAATGATGTACAAATGCAATATAGGGTCATGTCTGGAAATCAACATTATCTGATGTTCTATACTCTGATATCAAAACCCAGTATATGCTGTTCCCACATGGTTTTGCTTCCACCAGAGTGGTGTCCCGAAAGCCTTACATGTGCATGCCCACTGGAGTCACTCCTTGTACTGTATGTCTTTGCAAGCAACCAGTCAAAGTGCCACAAAAATACTTTGGTTTGTGATGTTAACAGAATTAGGTGATAAATGTAAAACATGACCAGTTTTCATTCACATGCAACTACGTTTTTCACTTTTGCACTAGCAAGTACTGAATTTTGACCAGTCAGGTCTTACCAACATGCTGGTCAATAGGAAACCCATTTGATGGTCACCTCTTGTGACCTCTGTGCATGCTATATCTTGTATTCACATATACAAGAATTCATAAAGGAAGTGCTAACCCCTTCAGGAAAAAGGAGCCATACCTTGTGATTTATCTACATTTACTTGTGGGAGATAAAGTTGGGATAAATCTGGTGAAGCATATTCTCCTGTAGGCTTCAAGGTGTTTGATTTGTTTAAAAAGTAGCTGAACATTTCAAGTGTGCAACTGAAAGCAGTCCTGATAGCAAACTTTCCTTCATATAAGGCTTGCCTGTGTGCCCGCTAGAGTCAGTGAACTTTCTAGGGAGTACGATAGAGTTCATTAAGGATTTGGGGCTAAGTGCTAGCAGTGCAAGCAGAGCGGTATTTGCTGACCAGGAGATAGCAAAATGTTTAATTTTGCCCTACAAGAAATGCTGTGTAACTGAAATTTGCTTTGCTGGATTTCTGGTTCCACGACTGCTACTACCATCCCTACTGATTGTTTGGAGAAGGTCCTCTGCAGATTCACACACACTCAATTGATCATGAATGAAGCTAAGAGCAGTTATTAATCTTACTGCCTGGTTGCACTCTAAACCGCCTTCTAATCCTGCCTCTGTTCTCTTAGACAATGAATGCAGTGAGATGAAGGCAGGATCAATGCCAGCATGGAGCTGCCCTTTTTAGTAGTTGTCGTGGCAGAGTTTTATACATCAGCAACAGTGAGTCGTTCTCAGTGTACTGGGGGGAGAAGGGAGTGAAGATGAATTAAAAGGGTCAGACATCGTGCTCCTGAAGGGATGGCAGGGAGTCCCATCCCAACTCTTGGTCTCTGGTGAATTTTTGGGTTCCTTGTATTTAATGACTGACCTAACGAGACATTACAACCCTACTGCCCTTTGGAGATCCATGAAGAGCTCAACACAAGCTAAGAAAGGGTGCATTGTGTCTTTGATCCACTGGGCAGTATTTCACAGGCTGGCAGATTTAATAAAATCTCAGAGGAACCTCAGCTCATTTTTTAAGAGGCTTAACATTGAGTTAAAAGTTCCCTTTACTCCTGCATTGTTGGAGACCATTCCCTTCTTGTGTGCTGCCAGAGGACCTGCAGGGAATTGGGGCTTCATGAGCCCAGATTGGATGTAGGCAGCTGGTTGAGACTGGTTAGAAATCTGCAGGAGGAATAGCGGTACACAAGAAGCTTCCTAAGCCTTTTTGTGTTTCTCAGTCTTTGAAGTCATCTGGTGCCTCACATGCAGTGTAAAAACTTTGCTCCACACCTGAAAGGAAAACCAAGCTACTGAAAAGGCCTTTTGGTCAGTCATTTTGAGCTGCATGATGTGAAAAAGCTATGTCTAGTACCACTACTTCTAGTAATGTTATTTGTACCACCATCAACATTAAGTTAGGATAACTGACTCCACAACTAGAAACATGAACAAGTTCGCTATCAAGAAGACCTTCCCTGATACCATGTTTATAGAGATAGCCAGAAAGCAAGTGTGAAGGTGGAGAAGATCTTACCAAGATTGATAAATGGATCTTTGGAGCTTCAGATAATGCCATAGTTTCTTGTTCAAAGCTGCTAATCTAATGGAAAAAGCAAAAGGTGGGGAAGAAGAACAGAGCACCAGGCAGGCTGGAGGAGATCCACTTGAGCAGCAAGCTGTCTTTGATGTTCAGTGCTGAGGACTGGCAGCATTTGGGCCAGGAAGCAAATCACTATGTGCCATTTTGGAGTGCAGACCTAGAGCAGGTCAGAGTTTGAAAACTGATGAATACTGAAAACTGCAGAGTTTGTTTTTGAACATCTGATCACTTTAACCACTACTCTGCTCACTTCTGTTATTGTTATGGAGGTGCTGGTTGTAGACTGCATGGATAATTTCACAGCAAGAGTTCCAATCTAAGCCATATGTTGACCCTTCAGTCTAACTTTATATAGAACTATTTCTAGGAAAATGTTAGTGATTAGTTTAAGGGAGGGGAAGGATTTTGCTTCGATTTTCAAAAGTGCAGGGTAAATACTTTTGAAGTCCCAAGCACTCAAATATTACCCTTTTTTGAGAAATAAAGTACAGTTCTCATGGTATTTCAGTCACCACTAACTCCAAAATAGAATCCTTTACAAACTCAGAAATTCACTGCTAGGTTGCTGCCCACTCCCATGGATAATGCAAGCTGCTGAAGTTTTGGATTTGAAACAAAAATGGAATCTCCACCCAAGGACTAGTAGTTAAAATTTTTATTGTCATCAACTGAAGTTTGGCTTTCTTGGTAGATAAAGGTTTAACATACTTTAAGAAGCTTCAACATGAACAATTAGTCAAAACTGGCACCTGAAATGACTGGAAATGGGGAAGGGAAGCCTCCAAACACTGCTTTATAAGAACTTTTGCCAATTTATACTTCTCTTGTAACATAGCAGCTGAGGCCCTCCTTTCATTGATCCTTGTAAGATCCAGCAGAACTGTGCTCCCTTCCTGCTGGCAGATGCAGATCCTGCAGAGATGAACAAAATACAACCTCCACAGATATTTTTAAGATAACTCCCTTCTTGAGAGAAGACAGCAGAGGGGAACAAATGCTTTCAGGAAGAAGAAATTGCTGTTTGGAACTGATATGTCTAGGGGAACTGTTGAATATCAAGAAAAAACAAAAGAAAATTAAATGAACTATCACAAAGGAAGAGACAGTCATGTAAAAGGCAAAGATGATTTGTGAGATTTTGCAATAGCCTCCTGAGGGGAGAAAAGCCTTTTGCTTGAGACATTTAAAATTAGACTGGACAGAGCAATGGAAATTCAGCGTATGGTCCCCCTTGGGACGGAGTGGATAAGCCACTGGGTCTCCCTTTGCATGTTCCCTTACTCTTTTGTAACTCTTCCTGAATACCTCCATTCCAAATAATCATTTGTCTTCCCTGGGCACCCATCCTGGCTTTCTGTTCGTCCCCTTTTCCCCTTTAAGAAAGGAGCCGTGTTTGATTCATGGTGTCAGTTGTCTTCCAAGCTCTGCACTGATCCCAGGGGTAGGAGCTCATGGGGCTGATGAGGGTAGGAGTGATCAACTGCAGGCTTTCCTGTTGCTGAGCTTGCTGCAGGCCTGACCGTTTTTAAGACTTCAACAGATGTTTCTGCTTAGAAACTATTGGCATCTTTATGGACTGTTTTTTCCATTCTTCCCTCCCGGGCCATGTCCCAGCAGCAATGAATTATGTAAGACTACATTCTAGCCTTTTCTTTATTAATATTTCTGTAGACACATCTCTACGAAGTACATCTACAGTTCTCTCTCATAGTTTTAGATGCGTCGGCTTTCTCTTTGACCAAAACACCCACCTACCCTTAAAAACACTTACCTGCCTTTTCATCCTCTTGTAGATACAGATGCCAAAAATACAAACACTAGAATCCCAGCTCCTGGCTTCAGATTCAAGACATCTTTCACTGTTCATACTGTGGTCTTAATCGATTATTTCTTGTGCTGTGGAGCTGCCTTTATTTGTCTCTTACTGCTGGTGCTTAATAAACAGTAATTAATAATAAGTAATGAAAGGAGATTTAGAAACTGCTGCTAGAGTTCAAAACGGCTCCAACAAGCATCATCCCCACCTGGCTTAGTGGTTTAGCTGACAGTTACTAGAAATGAACAAGTTTCAGACAGTCTTGAGTGGAATAAATGCACTGGGCGGGTTTATTTGCACTGTTGATAAGCACGTGTAATCCCACAAATTACTCAGTGTAAATTATGCAGGGCACCTGATGCAGTCTGGGTAGACTTAACCCTTTTACATTTTACAGCAAAACTTCAAAGCTGAAAACTGGCTAGATTAAGTTTGTTAAAAAGATGATGTAAGTAATATGTGCAAGACCACATGCAGATTACTTTAACTCAGGAGACAGAGAAACTTTCTGCATTGGAAAATTTGGCATGGTACCACCAGACTACTACTTGATCTCAGACGTACTGTAGTAGCAGAAAGAAGCTGTTTCCTTCTTTGGGAACACACTACTAGAAGGAGACAGAGTAGTCACAGCCAGTGTGCCACAGCCAACTGTGGGATTTTCATGCAGGCCTATGTCTAGGTATTACAGCAAAGGGTTGCTGTAAATCCTCTTGATGCACTTAGCAGCTGAATTCCCACTGGAAGAAAAGCACATCTTTGCCAATATAATACTCTCATTGTTCACCACCTGAAACTCTTTTCGTGACTGTGCTGCTCTGACAAGGCACAATGTCATTGCAAGTGATCCTCTTGGCATTTTACCCTTTCATGAATTTAGTGCTGATATAAAGTTGCTGAGTAGATTACTTCCTTTTATTTACAGTGTATGTATAGTTCTCCAGTAACAGCCAAGCAAGTCCATGTTGCCCTACCCAGGTGCCTCTGCACTGCGTTTGCAGGACTGTGAGGACTAGAGAAAGACTCAGTCCTTTCCACTCAAGCTCTGTGCTCTAATGTCTTCAGAGAGCTTGACACTGCACAAACATCTTCGATGTACATCCTCACTGCTCTCTGGTTTTGCTGTTACTGTTATTTTTAAGACCTAGTGCTCTACTGGTGAAGAGAGTCACATAGCAAAATGCAGAGACAAGATCTGAACTGAGGAATTCCTGTGCTTGCTCCTTTAGACCGTGCTGTTTTTCTTAGGAGAGTTTAATTCACTTTAGGATCCAGGAGAGCTACGAGCCAAGCTATGAGCCATTATCCACTAACAAAAATCTGCAATAATGGCAAATGGAGCATGTAAGCTGCCTTGCCAAGGAACTTGATGCTCTCTTTTCTCAGAGGTCTCTGTGTTGAAGGTCTCCCCAGATCTCTCCCTGTTAAATATGAAATCTCGTAGCTCCCCGGGGCCCATGACTGACCCCCTGGCTAATGGCTTTTTGCCAGTCCTGTTTTGTATGGTTATATTGTTGGCTGACACTGCATTTTCACAGTTCAGTTTTGTTTCTCATAGTCTTAGAAATGGCCATTTTCATTGTCAATAAATACATCTCTTTGCCCAGTACACAGTATTCTCCTGGCAGCTTGGTGCTCACAGACTATAGGGAGCTGTAAACAACACTGTTTATACTTTCTGCTGATACCAGAACATTAGCATATAAATAGGGGAGAGATTTAAACAGGCTAAAACAACCCCAGCCTGGCCTATTGGGAAGGGCAGACGAGCTGCTTTTCACTCTCCTTGCCAAGGATGTCAACTTTTCTGTGGGACTATTGCAAGAATGAAGGGCTTAAAGAGATGGGAAGCTTTTATCTAACAAAAGAAAGGTCGATGAGCCTTAGAAATGCAGAAATGGACTGAATAACAGTCTGCCTGTTGGGATTTCCTTGTGAGCCCTGTTGGTGTTAGTGTGGGGATGTGGAGGGAGGGAAGTTACTTAAAAATAGCCATTGAACTGTTGGATAAGATCTTCCTTTAAAGTGGGACTTACAGTAAGTGTTAAAAATAAGATAATTGCACCTGGAATGAGCATATTGCTTTAGAAAAAGTTATTTCATTTACCTAAAGAAACATATCATGTGACCTTTAGCATTTTTTTAGCTGCACAGTATTTCAGAAACATGGTACAGCCAAATACTAAATTAAATAACCTCCTCTATCTTATCTATCTATTGAATTACTAAAATTCCTCTCACCTTTGGCACCAGTGAGAGATAGGCATGAATGCTGCAGTTGCCGTCAAGTGGCTTGGGTCCTTTTCTCAAGTTTGATTTTATTTTTTGTAACAGAATATGTAAAGCAGGGTTAACAGAAGCCTAGAGGCAAGGGAGAAAAGAGGTTCTCAGTTAACAATCCTTTGGAAACCAGAGACCAAGACAAGGAGAAAGAAAAGCCAGAGGTGATGTTTCCAGGTGAAAAAGGGGTATTGTGGGATTTTAAGGAAATCTGTCACATGAAGAGTGGGGGTGAAACTGTGAAACAGAACTTATCTGCGTTTGGGATTTGTTGTGGGCTTTGCAGATATGCCTCAGTGGCACATAGAGCTTTGGAGATACTTCCATTTCAGGGCTGGAGAGCTTTGGGTGGAGCAGCCTCTTGGCCAATGCTCCTTCCCTCTGCTGGGAGGGGGAATGTTTGTGATGTTGGTTTTCCTTTTCAGAAGCAATGAAATTTTGTGCCAAAACAAGAAATTCCCATGATTGTATTGTACCATCCCCTTTCTGCTGTCTCTGGAAAAAAACAGTTTCAAAGTTACATTCCCAAAACTGGAATAAGCCCATATGATTTGCACAGTGTTTACTACACAAAGGTTGCTGCAGGAGTGTCTTGCATAGCCACCGTAAGTGTGGCAGTGAGAGGGGCACATGAAAAAGAGCAGGAGATGGAAACTGAACCCACTTTTACTCTAGGCCTTTTCCTAGACCACTTCCTTTGCCACATCTGCATTTTGTCCTCCCAGTGCCTTGACTCATGGGCCAAAACGAAGCTCAAGTCCTGGAATAACTGGTAGTGGTGGTAAAACACAAGTTAAAAGGCACTTTCCAAAACAAACTGCAGTGTGCATGCAAGCTTGTACCTCTGCGGTCAAGAGCTAGTGCAAGCAGGAGGCTTGGAGTGCAGGTTGCCAGCAGATAAGCCTTTGTGGGGCTAGGAATGTGCGACTGCATACTGCTGGGATGGCTCTGTGAGAAAAGGAGACATCTCTGCACTGGGAGGCAGTGGATATCCCAGAAGGGGAGAGGCATTAGGGGTCAAGGACTGCAGAAGACTCCAGTATTTCAGAAAAGGCCTTGATCACAGAGCCACCATGTTCTCCCACAGGATTAGTTGCCTTTAGATTAACCTCATTAGCAGTAGTTATAAAGTCTGACACATTTCCCTGTCATTATCTCCCCTGTATCATGCCATAGGACGTCGTCCTCGTGTTTCTGTCTTTTTATCTATCTGGTAGATTAGAGACCAGAGTTTTTTCACTGTTATCTCTCAAGCTTTTTTCCTGCAATGTAAACTGGCCAGTTATAGCACAAGATACATTGCAGTGATCGAAGTTTAGTATCTCGTTTTTGTCAGGCAAATGTGAGACGAAAAGGACAGCTAGTTATTGTTCAGATAGTAACCTTAATACCACTGGAGATAAAACTGTGCTTTGTATTTGGGTTGGGAGTCCAGTCCCATGGGCTTTTCCCAGTCTTCAGGGAGCATGGGCCTGGCAAAGTGCTCTCCATCTTGTGGAATTCCTGGGCCTCTGTTGGGAAGGAGATGGCAAGAGCACCACTGTCCTGGTGGCTGAGGGAAAGGTTAATAAAATACTGAGGGGCCTGTGTTCAAGGCAGGATGGTCAACCAAAGACTGAGAAGGAGAGAGGAACTAGGAAGTGTATATACAGCTCTCAAAGTTAGTTTATTTAAAGGATGTGTGTGCCCAAAGGATAGAGGAAGGATTCTGTTCAAACCTGGCAAATGTGGAAACTAGCTCTTTGCTAGTGTGGATCTCTAACACTGGAACAAGAGTGAAAACGAAGCAGGGGTTGTAGTAGTGGGACTAAGAGAGCTGCTTGGCCATGCAGTCCCCATGCTGTATTTAAATGTCATCTGTATCACAGTGGGCATTCTTTCTCCTTGCACCCAAAGATCAAGAAGTGGAGATAAACCAGAGCACCACTGTAGGCATTAAAAGCCCAGGATGGAGAGATGGTATCTGGAGTTGAACTATATTAAATGTTCCCTCCTGCTCCATACACTCATTTTATGTTATACGCAACAAGATTAACTGGAAGTTTGCTCTTCCTCAGTTTAGTCCCATTTGGTCTCCCTCAAAACCAAAAATGTTGATAGGCCCTGTTGTATATACTCCTCTCACCAGAGGGCAATGAAGTCAAGTTTCTTAGTATAGGACCGTCTGGTATCACAGAAGCGATGCTCCCTGTGTGCTGAAGCCCAAAGAACACCACCTGACTCGGTATTTGAATAGAAAGGTGGCACTGGGTCAGGGTGACTCCAGCACAACAGGTGGCACACAGATAACCAGGCTCCCCCAATTGTCCACAGAACAGCATGGGATACCAGTGGGAGGACTTGGCAACAGTCACTGCAGGAGGAACTGGCATTCACACCTACTTTGTGGCAAATAAACTTATCTGCATCTCAGTAAATCTGCTTCCAAAGTGGCTTTAATAGCCTGCATTAATAAGCCAGATGCATTGCAAAAACAATGGGGTTTGGAGGCAAGACACTTCAATTCAAAGCAATTGAAGTCAACTTGCAGCACAGCTCAAGTGCAGAAAAGCTGTGACGGACAGAAGGCCTGAAGGAAGCAAAACGGGAAGAGAGTTGAGCATGAGCTGCTGCCAGTCCTTGGAGGATTTTAAAGAGAGCTGATCTGAATTGATTAAATCAAAAGTGAATGGGAGAGGCTAACTGATGCAAAGAACTGCATTTGTAATGTCTTCATTTTTCTGTTACCTTTCCTTATTCTCTCTAGAGCACTGCTATTGCATCTCACAGCAATAAGCAGCTCAGCCAAGGACTGTCATTTGGTATTCCAGTCTGACCCAGTATTTTGCAGGGTGCCAAACAGCCACAATGTAGATGCCTCAACCCTCCCCCCAACCCCAACACACAGAGAAGCATCTATGCAAAGCCTTACAAAGCCTTTCAAATGCCCTGCAAGTGGGACAAAGATAGGAGGAAATGAGATCTCTTCTCAGATTTCAAGAGTCCGTTTAAAAATTCTACTGTGTGGGTGAACTGGGGTTCTCACCAGCAGGCTTTGGGAAATGAAACTTTTGCTTTTGGGTACTAGCTTGGCTTCTTGACTTTGATCCAGGAGGCCCATCACAGCTACTATTTAACATTTGACTCCGAGTCTGTTGAAGCAGAGAGTGTTTGGAGGGTGCTTCGAGGGACAGTGACTTTCTGTGAAGTCCTGTGGCCAGGTTGCAGATAAATCCCAGCCTGTTCAAACAGGTGGTCCCATTTCTGATCAGATAGGGCTGAGGGCAGGATAGGCTATGGAGGATCAGCTCCCACTCCCTCCTGGAGCAACTGAGCTGTGTGCCGCCTCACCGCTCTTGCTCATACCTATGCTGCGATAAAGGATTTCAGACTCTGGAGCTACCAGCCCCTCACTATGCATGAACACAAAAAGTGTATTTGCTACAAGAGTGCTGGCCTGGGAAGATGGTGGCTTGGCCAGGCTGGGCTTGGGTGCACCCGCTGTGCCTTCCCTCCCTCACCACTTGATAAATACCCCACTCCTTCCCCCACCCTCCTGCCCATTTTCCACAGCAGAGAGCAGACACAAGGGGACCCTTTCATCTTGGCACATCCCCTTGCTGATTAATGTGATGCAATGTTCCCACAACAACAACACTATGCCGGCCATGTAATTAGACAGGAGATAATGAATGCTTCAGAGACTATTCAGGCAGCAGTGCCCGCCTCCCCGCCGAACAAGCTCCTTTCTCAGCAGTGAAGCCAAGTGGAAGGAGAGGCAGCAGAAATGCCATTGGTGCTGCGCTTAATTGTGCAGGAATTGGGGCTCTCGCAGTAGAAAAGAGAGTAAGGGCCGGTGTGGGAGAGATGGGCAAGTGGGTCTACTCTGGTATCTCGGGGCCAAACTTTTTGTTGTGTCTTTTCATGTGTTTGACCTTGTGGTGGGAGAAGCCTTAAATGTGCACATCTCTGGCTTTGTATGTGTGTGCCTTTTTTGTTTCAAATCATTAGAGAAAGCCATCATTTAATAAGCATAAGAGTCTGTCTTCTCAGTAACCCAGAGGCAAAGATGCTGGTGCTACTCAGTGGCCTTTGAAATGTGGGAAACACACTGGGGACACAATAGGCTTATTCTCTTTTAGGGGGCTTTACAGTTAAGCTGCCATTGTCTGGCTAGCATTAGCAAGAAAGATACTCCCCTTTCTCCCCGACCCCTTTGTAGACTCTGAGAAAACAACCAATTGGTTTAAAATGCACTATCCAAAAAACTTTAAAAACTTTTTAAACTTCATACCTGACTATACCATGTACTAAATGTAGGCAGTGCAGCCTGGTGTAAGCAACTGGTAAAACTCATTGTAAACTGACTTCAGTAGTTATAAAAATCAAAAGGTAACTGCAGTTTTGCATTAGGTGCAAATAGGCAGAAAACAGCTCCTGGTGATAGCAATGAAGCAGGGAAGCTTAGTTTGTGTGTGGATTGGGTTAATTTCTGAGCAAAAGGTCACTGGAGGGTGGAGTATATCAGAAAGAGGAACTTGCAAGTTATAAAATAGAACAATTCATATGCACATTCATATTGAAGCCTGCTTCACTCCAACAAGCTCTAAAGCCATAATAAGTACGTTCCCAGGCAGACTCACTGATCACCCTACTGACAGACTCTTTTGTGCATCCCTTCTTGAATGGCAAATGGATGCAAGTTATATTACTCTGTTGCTTAAACCCATTTTCTAATTAGTTTAGTATATCACTGCTGCACATTTTGACTTCGCATCAGATGGTACACAGAAAATTCTTAAGCTTTCCTAGTATTTACAGTGTCAAAAACCAGATTTCACTGAGAAGCTTTTCATGTTGCAAAGTAATAGCAGAGTTGTGACCAAAAAAACGAAGAATTCTGGCAGGGAGAACAGCTTTTACAAAAGAAAATCAGTTCCACTGACATCTTCACAGAGCTACCCAGTGGTATGCATAGTCATGTGCCTCCGTGTCATACAAACACAGTGCATTCGTTTGTGCCATACCATTGCGTCCCAAAGCAGATGCACGTAGTCTCACTGTAACCCTCAGATCATGTGTCAGCTATTTCCCCTCCTTCTGTCACATGCACAAACACGGCCTACAGGCTCTATGTGTGAAACAGAGAAGGGAAATAGATGACACATGATGTGAGGGTTATTAGTGCTTCTGAAATTGATGGTCAGCATTTTATTGGTGTCAGGGACTCAAAGGTTAAGAGGCAAAAAAAGTTATATTGGAACTAAGGACCCCAGTTGTTACTGCCCCAAACTGAGAAAGAACTCTGTCCTGAAAGGAGATTCAAATGTTTTCCTTCTTTCTACACTGTTTGCTGTCAAGGAATGCTCTAGCACAGACTTAGGTTAGGACTTCTCTCAGTAGCATGATGTCCTCCAGAGGAACATAAAGTCAGCACCGGCACTGATTCTGATTTGTAAACCATACCTATATTGATGAGTGCCATTCCTATAAATCAGCCAGGCTGAGGTAAAGGCATTTGATTATCTCACTGACAGCTTGAGGCAGCATTGTGTAGCAGCAAACATGTTCAACGGGTTCAAGAGGAATGAGCACAAGCACAACTCATGCAGGATCTACGAGACCAGCTTGCTTTCATAAAGTAGGGTATCTCCTTGTGATCTCTTTTTCCCCTCTGCCTAATCTGATAGCAAAGCAAGTTGCATCAAACTCCAGCATGCACTGCACATCTGGGAGCGGATTTTCCAGTACAAAAGCCATTCAGTCACCAAGAGTTCAGTGACATGACCTTTCTCAGGGCAACCCGCAAAGAGATTGGCACTTCTAGAATTATGTGATGTTGACAACATCTGGAGTTCAGTTGTCTCCGGTAAGAAAACAGATGTTTTGCTTCTGCTGGTCACAAATTTCTCCCCATGTTCACCCTTCTAATTTCTGTTTAAAGTTGGATTCAGCCAAGAAATGAACATAAATTTGCTTGGAAACTGTCCCAAAGAATCTGCCATCTGAACTTCAGAATGTTTTGCTGCTTTACTTGCTCTTGACAGGCTCTGAAACCCATCCAGATCTCTAGTTGGAATGGAATTTCTTTTGCATCTTTTCTATTGGCCCAAGTGGTGTGAGGACCATCCCAGTAAAACCCTGATACTGTAGTAGCAAGGAGCAAGGTAAGGAAAGAGACTGTCTATATGTCCCTTGCTGCTACTATAACAAGGAAAGAGTAAATGCAGCCACCTGTGCTCCAAAATTATGCTAAACCTGGACCATATTTTGGTCTCTTGTGGCTGTTGCAGAATAAACCAAACGAAAAGTTAGGTAAGAAAGTATGCTGAGTAGCACCAAGATCACAGAGCCTTTGCTGACCAGTTGACTTGTCTTTTCATAACTCGTGCTGCAGCTTGTGTAGACTGATAGGCTCCTGCAGACAGAATACAGAGTGCTATGAAGTCAGTAGGGTCCATATTCACTTTTTTTTGCTGTGCAAGCCCTTTACCTTTAGCTGTTCTGGCAGAGCAAAAGGAGTTGACCCACAGTTTCTGAACTGTTTCAGCATTGAGGAATCCCAAGACTGGCACAAGAAATCAAGCCAGGAGAAGGAGGCACGGTAGTTCTCTTCTCCAGCAAACCTCAGTGGCTAGGACAGTCTTTCCGCACAGCTCATGAGCAGGTGTGGGAACATGTGCCATTTGTGCCAGGCATGCAACCCTGGAGTGCTGTGGCTGTAGGATGACAACTTTGCTGGGAAATGGGAGGGAGAGGGGGGAGCAGCAGAGGTGCTGAGACCTGGCACGGTGCTGAGCTCAGTCCTGACTCTGCACACAGCTCTGGCATCGGTATAGTCCTGGCTTTGTGCTCTCTGCCCTCCCATGCCCAGCATAATACTGGCCACATGTGAAACTGCTGCTGACTCACACCCATGGCCTTGGCTTTGCCTGTGTTTAGTTCCCTGTACAGCACAGAGTGGTCATGCTTTCGTACAAAATCCTCTCTGCTAAGTGTCACTGTCTGTTGCTGTCCTAGCTTTGCATGCATGCCTGTTCCCCAGCTGAAAAATGTATTTCTGGCCCACCTACTACTAACTTCTTCCCAGTACAAAACTTGCCAGTATAAAACCGTCCCACTTTAAAAAGGAGTTGGAGTACCCTGGACCAGGAAGAGGGCTGTGGGAAAACAACACAGTGGCTTTAGATAAGCAACCAAGTAACCAGCTCTAGGGGAGGGTACAAAAGGGGGAGGAAAGCAAGCCTATAGCCTGCCTCTGTGCTTGCAGCCACAACAGGCAGCTGTTTTGCCAGTGCTGACAGCTCAAGAATAAGGGAACACTAAAGAGTTAAAAAGGTTTTCAGGGAAGGCAGGCTGGTGAGAAAAGGGGGAAAAGAGGAGGAGCAATCTTCTTGTGCACAGACTTCCCAGAGCCTCCAGAGATCATTAAGTGCCAGGGAACCACAGGCCTATGCATAGGATGCTTATTTTTTTTTTAGATGTGTTTTAATTTAGATGGTTGGGATCTAAGTAGATAATGATTTATCCTAAAATTGATGTATGGTGACAGGATATAACTTGTCATAGCAAACAGAACTGCAAGGAATGACCAAAATTCAATCCTCAGATTCAGCCTAAAATTCAGCCTGATAGCGAGCGGATCTTACAGTCATATTTGAAGGCAGTTGTTTGCTGTGGGTCATTAAAATATTTGAGATCTGAGAAGGTACTAAAATAGCTCAGACATGCACCTATATTTTACCCACATCTTACTGGTCCCTGGTAGCTGGCCTTTCTCCGGTTTAATTTCTTCTCATTACCCAAAGATATGCCCCTTGTGCATTTACTTTGTTAATGAAATGCTGGTTCTATTGGAATATCAACTCTGTAGAGGTTGCCAGGATATATAAAAAAAAAAACCAGCTATAAACTATGTTCATTATTATTGCAGTGTAATGCCAGGTCTAGTACTGCTTCCAGAAAACAGGAGAGAGAGAACAGAACTTAACATGTCCCTGACCTGTCCAGAGGGACAAAACAGAGAGCTTTTATTTTATTTGTTTCTACAGTGACTCAGTCTGTAGTAACTGGGTTAAAGTCCACTTAGAAACGAATAGAACAAAAGGCCTCCTGTTACTGCTGGACATTTTCCCTCTTCAGATATCACCAGAAGGATTTAAAAAAAAAAAAAGAAAAAAGAAAAAAGCCCTCCAGCAGAATGCAGGAAACCACCAGCTTATGGGAATGTAGCAGCACTTTGGAAAGGAAAACACTGCCTCAGACTTTCATCTGCAGGGCTTGCTTTTTTTTTTTTTCCCCCCTCCATTTTTTCCTTACCTTCTTTTCATCTCCTTACAGCTAGAAACATTTGCCAAGTCAACACAGAGCCTGGAGAAAAGGCTGGTGGGGAGAGCAGTTAGGTTGCTGGAGGTCATTGCCAGATCCCAGACAGAGAGAAAAAAAATTGGCTTGTGCAGCTCACTGTAGTCTGCAAGGGAGCTCCAGCACAGAGGGAGCGAGCTTTGGTGCAGCTGGAGCTTGCAACTTCAAGTCCCATAGTTGCTTGCCAGACTGAGGGTCTTAGTGGGGTCACAACCCTGGATCCTACAGGCCGTACTACAGGGGAAAAAAACCCGGCATTTTCGTAACTTTTATTTGATATGTCTGGTCTTTTTTTTTTTTTTTTTTTGTAAATATGGCTTAATGACATCTAAGTAACAAATTAAGATATAAAAAGTATCCAAAATGCTTTCTGTCTTCCATTCTAAGTATTGTCATGGAATGCCTGTATTTTCATTATAAAGCAAACATTTTCCATCAAGCATTCACTGAATTTCATTGATTTTCACTTCAACTTTTTCCTAAGGAATGTGAACTGACGGTAACAGAAAAAGCATGTTGAAATTATATTTTGCATGTAAGAATGAGCACTTTATTGAATTTTCCAAAACATCCCCTTCCCCTCTCAAAAACCAAAAAGCAACCCCAAACCTGAGGAAAATTGCAGCCATCTGAAATGAAATGGAAAAGTGGAGTTAAATGTTTCTTCTTACCTATTGCTTTAGCTATTACTGTGATCCTGGTTTCTACAAAAGGATGTGTTACTTTCTGTTAGGTGAGCTTTATGTTGACCTAGATCAGGGAACAGCTTGGTGAATGGTGTAATGAGCAATGTGTTGGGTGTAAGGGAGGAATGGGAATGCATAGCCAGAGCTGGACCACATAAGCCAACTGTTAGTTTAATTTAGACTGGTGCAGAACCATAATCTCAAGTGGTAAGGTTTTGAGTGACTTGACCAAGACCGCATAGCACATAAGTAGTTACTTTATTTAGTTAGATGACTGATTCCATACTGAGTTACAGAAGTTTGTCTTTTGTGTGGTCAAAATAAACAGGTAAACAGAGTCGACCTTGCCATGCCTATTTCACTGAGAACTGATGACACCATGCAGAAAATTCCATCTTTAAAATTTCCATCCTTAATACTGAGTGAATCAGTTGCTTGTAGTAGTTGGTACCGTGTGCCATATACAGTGTCACCTCTCTAGGTCATTGGGGCCTATTTCCATTTCAGATAGGGATGAGAATCAAAAATCAAATGGCTGTTTTTCACTCATGTGAAATGAGTTATTCCAGATCCTAATGGACAAATTACCTTCTGCAAAACCTCTAAATTTGGCTTCTTTATCACCATTCGTATTAAAATAATCAAGTTCTAATACTCTATCTTCTTATACAAAGTCTCTTGCCTTAACCTTCTCTCAGCTGAAGAATTTGAGTTCTCCCAGTCTCTCTTCATATGTCACCTGCTCCAGCCCCTAGCCATTTTAGGGTCCTTCCACTGGACTTCACTTCAGCTTGCTAATGGCTGTCTTGCACTGTATGCCTTAAGACTGGACACAGTATTCCAGTATTCATTAACTAACACATGGTTAAAGGCTATTTTGTCCTTAGTGTGATCACAGCTAGTCACAGTTGAAAGCATGTTTTAAAACCCTGTCCAGAGCTAGAAAGTTAAGCCCGACTAGCCAGGATGTTTTAAAACCCAGTTGGGACTACTTACACTGAAAAATTCCAACATCTTACAACATGTGCTAAGTAGCACACTGTTTGGCACTCAGAGTAGATAAGAAGGGTGACTGTTCATACCTGGATAGTTTTAAATCCAGATCTTAGAAGTTAGCTGTCTTCAGACATAATTTTCCATGTTAAATTTAACACTGTCCCAGTAAACAGATGTTCTAACACAAAACCATCTTCTAGTGTAAATGTGCTGACTTAGAGCATGTTAGCTAGTGCAGTTTACTACATGGTGCACTTTGATCTCATCCTTACGCATCAACCATCCAGATGGAAATGGAAATACGCTGCTGGTTCATAAGGGAGAAGGCTTGCACAGCTCTGGCTAATGGGGGATAACTGGAGCATGTCAGTCCTGCCATGTCACTGTAAAAGCATTTCATAGCTACATACAGAAAGGCACATTCATTTATTTTTAAGGTCCAAACCATCCTTGATAACCAGCACTGCCGATACCAGCATTCACAGGGAATGGAGAACATTCTCTGAAATTTGTTTCAGGTTCAGAGCTTCTAACTCCACCTTTCTGAGCCTCGAGAGAGAAGCGTTTTTCCTCCACTCCATCTGGTACAGCGCTCTGGAAAACTTCAGCTTGGCCCACGCCCTCCTCAGCCCCTGAACTTTGTAATTTTTCAGCTGCCAGAATCACTAACTGCCCAGTTTTATGTAACTCCAAATATCTGCAGTGGAGCTTGAGAATACACACATGAAGGAAGTTTTGTGGCTTGTAAGCTATGCCCAGAAGTTTGATTTACTTTTTTTTGGTGGGAGGGGGAAGAAGAGGAATGTGTGGGGGGTATACACAGGACTTTTCAAAATAGAACGGAAATTCTGTCTGCTGCGAGGATAGGTGTAGGTTTGCTTTTGAAATCTCCCTCTTTTGGAAGGGGCCTAAAACACATTTTTTTGAGGGAGGGTGTGTGCTGTTATATTTGATAAGTGTAAATACATCAATAATTTTTACAGTACAACAATAATTTTTAGAGGTTTTGAATTCTTTGTGTTTGTTGCCTGTTGCTCTAGGGAGCCAAATCTAACTTGTAACAGCTATTGCCAATGTCTGTATAGCCAAAAGGGACCAGTGGTTTTCCCCAACCCCAGCTAACAGCTTCCCAGATGAATATGCTGTGCCTGGGCTTCTGCAGCCAAGCAAAGCAAACGGACATGCAGCTTTTGTGGCATTTGAAGCTTTATATTCCAGTACCACAGAAAAAATGGCAAACACTCAGAGAAGTCAGGCTGGGCAGGGAGGCTGGCATTTTCAGAGCCTGTAACCCCCTTTTCTCTCATTCCCTTTCAAATTGTTTGCAAAGCCCAAGTCAATTTTTCTGTTTGCCGTTTCAAAATAAATAAGTTGTGGTGGTTTGTGTGTGTGTTTGAAAGAGAGCAAACTGGAAGAATGAGGCTTAAGCACTGTAATAACAAAACAGCAAACAGCATATCAAGCCAGGGACAACCCTGCAATAAACTAGCGTATCCAGACCTGTAATCACAAGTGACCTAGCAATAACAAATCAGTGCATGCCTATGGGTGTGGGAGAGCGATGAGCAGAAGTGAGAGAGAGACATTCCCAGAAGAGTACAGAAAGAGAACAGAAAAATTGAGGTGTGGAAGAAATAAACAGGAGGAGCATGCACTTTGAGTGTGTTGTTTGTGCATGTACATCTTAAGCAGTTGAAGTTAAAACTTTCTTCCTGTTTCCTACAACATGTGGAATTTCATGCTTTTGCCAAATGTTGAAACAGGAGCAAAAACCAGCATTAGTTCCTCTTGAAACAAAATTAAAACTGCATGAAAACAGCAAACTGTTAACACAGCATCCAAGTCAGAGTTGTTATCTGCAGGCCAGTTGAGCCAGTGGTCTGTAGCTGGAGGAGCCAGAGGTAGGAGCCACCAGTCACAGGGGGATGAAACTAAATGAATAGCAAAATGGAAGCTTACAGAAGCAAGCTGTCAGTAAGGTTAGTTTTAAAGGGATGTGGTTAAAGATAAATATCAAAATGTGCATAGCAGAGCTATGTTAATGAATTGCAGTCTTTCCAGTGACAGAATCAGAGTCCTTACTCAAGTCAGATTATAGATGTGGAGGTATGATGCGCTTGCCTTATAACTGAAAGGTGTCAGTCTTCTCCCAGGTTGCAAGACTACCTTCTTGGATGTGAATAAAATGGAACTTTTGGTTAGGACAGCTATGTCTCTCCTATGGATGAGGAGTGGCTGAAACATCAAGAGAAGAGTGGACATGCTTACAAATGCAGTCAGTCGTGACTGTGTGTATCCTCTGTCCATGGGAGAGACAAATATGTCAGTGCAAACAGAATTACTGCTTCACAGTCCTTAGTGAGATTTTTTTTTCTGCAACCCCTTTGGGAGCCTGTTGATGCACAGCCTGTGTGCTGCAGGCTGAATTGGTTTCTGAGTTCATTTAGTATTTAAAGACATTAATAATTTAGGGCTGTCTGCCATAGCTTCATTTGATGTGATTGGAGCTTCTGACCTCTCCAGGCTCTAATTCCCAAAAAGCAAGGGACTGGGGCACAGGCACAGAGAGCACCCAGCTATGGAACACCTTATGCGTCGGGGTATGACCATGGACTCCAGGGAGAGCCTTCCAAAGGGACTGAGATGAATGCTGGGCAAGGACAGGAGTTATTTTACCAAAGTCCCACCTTTTTATCAGATGCCTTCACCATGTTGATACTGTAGAGCCAGAGAGGTTAGGGGTCTGAAGAACAGTGTTGTTACTGCAGCAGTCCTGCGTGCTTCCCATATCTTTTCCTGACTTTGATGAGTTGTTGAGTCTCTGTATGTAACCAGAGCCCCTCACTCAGTGCTGTTTGATGCGTCCTTAGCCAGTGCCAGGCTCAGAGGGTTCAGACCAGACTCAGGAGGCTCTAGTGGAGGTAACGACAATGCCGGAGTTTACAGCCAAGGTCAGGGACAAGAGAGCAGCCCATCTTTGGGGGAGGCCATAAATGATTGTCAAGTTCAGATTGGGGAAAGCAGCAAACGGACATGTCTAGTTTTTTCTTTTCTTCCAGGGCTGACTTGGGACATTGAGTGACTGAAGTCTGACCATACACTGAACCTTGAACATTCCAGCCCGAGCACTGATCAAAGCTGGCCAGAGACATTGGTCCTGTGGAAATAGGAGGTGGTGCCCTGTGTGTGTTGTCACATTACAGGCTTTCTTCTCTCAAATCAAATTTGGGCTGTGCATTGGCGTAGGAATCCTTCCCTCTCCACCCTGCCCAGGCCAGCTGGCTCAAGGCTCTAGAGCTTGGCAGATATGTTTTTGGGCTGGGTACATATCAGCAGTGTCCTCCCCCTCTTGAAATTCTTAGTTTTACTTGAACTGCTGTTGACAGAGTGGAGTTATTTGTGCAGAGGATGAGGAGAACTGAAAAGAAAGAGGAGGTCAAGATGTGTGGCTTTGAGCACACATTCAGAGCTACTCCATGGGGGGTGGCTGGAATGACAGAAATGACAAGGGTGGCAGGCCTGTCTCATGGTGCTGCTAAGGGACAGAGGGCCAGAGCCCTTGACTCTCCCTGAAATTACGCAGGAGAGACGAGCCCAGGCTCGCTCTTGCCCTCCAGAGTGGGATGGCTGTGCAAGCATGGAGAGGTGGGTCCCAGTGAGGCACATCGTTACCCTGTACTTTTGAGGCCGAAGTTGCCCCGTGTCCCCTGTCACTAGGGAGAGGTGTCTGCAGTGATTCTTCCCAGCATGGTGGAGGGTACTCCATGTGCCATCGCAGCCTGCACCCAAAGGGTCCTGGCTTTCACTAACTGCCAAGTGGATGGAGCCAAAATCGGCTTTGCTTTATGGTGCCAGGCCCCGGCTCAGAGGATGTGCATATATTTTTCTAAGCTACACAAATTGAAACAGCAAATAGTCCCAGCATGAGAGGAAAAGGTAAAACACTGTGACCTCATTTCAACAAAACTCATCCATCATGCAGAGAAGTAATTAAAAAGCATGGTGATTAAATACATGCCAGCAAATATCTTCAAATCCTAAGTCACTCATACCCAAAATAAGCAGTGCCTGCATACATTTGGAGGAAAAGGTAGTGCTCTGTGTTTTCCTCTTTCAGCCTGTGCAGCCTCCGAGGCCTGTGCCGCCAACTTGCTTCTTTGGGCTTCCTTGTCGGAGGCAAAAGCTTGATTTCAGGGAAAAGGAGAAGTCCCCTCTCTGGATGGTAGAAATGATACGGAAAAATCACAGTGTGCTTGGCTGTAGTGGGAATAAAGTTCTTGTGTCCCAGCTTTGCATCCTGGAAATCAGCACTTTCATAACCAGGACCTGTAGTATCTTAAGTGGAGAGGTGATATTCCAAAACTGTGGATAGCACATTCTTATGAAATTTAGCAACTGCCCTCAGGAAGGTGTTCTATAAATTTTCTTTTTTATTCCCCTCTCCTTATTTTGATTTGGTTTCTGTTTCTCTTTCTGCTAAAGATGAAACAACAGATTCAGAGCTCTAACTTTTGGGAGAGTCAGACATCTATTCAGATTTTTAATTGGATTTATATAGCATAATAATGGGTTAAATCAAAACACACACGAAACCAAACATCCCTGTGTTCTAAGAAAGTTTGGTTCCAGATCCAAACATCATATCTAAATTAAATTCTTGTTTCCCCGCTACTAGCCAGAAACCATGGTGAGATAAGTGAGATCAGATGGGGGAAAAAAGGAGGCTCAAATTTATGGCAGAAAAGTTCTCAATGTAATATCATATCTTTGGCTGCCCTGTCGAGGAAGGAAAGAGAGGAGTATTTCTGTCTGCTCCCACTTTACAACTGGCTAGGTACACTAACTTTTTTTGCTTTCTTCTGAATGAGTTGACTTTTGCTGGAAGCAGAGTACTGGCATAATCTGGTATGAGAAGCCTGTGTTCCCGCTGCCTGGCCTCTCCTACTGGGTAGATCAAACATGGCTTCCAGATAAAATGCTGCTTGCCTTCTCTGTTTTGTTCTCAGTTACTAGCAATGGTGGCCTTGTGTAGGAGCTGTTAGGAAGATCTTGAGTCCTACCGTGACCAAAGTCTCACGCAGTTGTGGGAAGCGGACTGTATGACAGGGTATACAACAAGGCCAAACAACAGGCCTGATGGCAGGGGAGAGCGAGAATGAATCTATGTGCTTGGCCTGCGCAAACTCATGTAATCACAACCAGGAAAGTTCAATTCCAGAGTTATTTGTGTTTAAGTTAAAAGGAAAGAGAAAATCCAGTGGCAGAGAGGGAAGAGTACCACACATCAGACTGGAGTTGAAAGGAATACACAGGAGATTCCTGTCTGAGGCCTTGGTATGTGTATGGGGTGTTACGAAGCCCTCTGACCCTCAGTTCCCCCAGTGCCTTCTCAGGGTCACAACACGCCTGAAGGAATGCCAGGAGTGCACCTTCAGCCGGAGTGGACATATGTGGTGGTCTTTATCCCCGTCACAGGAACAGCAAGACCAACACCTGGAGTTGCGTGGTGGGTCTGGTTGTCTCGTGACGGTTGTACAGGGATGCAACTCCGTTAACTGCAGAAGATCCGCTCTGACTTGTGACTATGTGTGAAAGAGGAATTAAACTGAGTAAGCCCATGGTGGAGAGGAGCACACAGCTGAGGACTTCTGATGGCCTGGCACAACTTTGTGTTGTGGCTTTGCATTGTTTCTTTCATCTGTATTGGAAAAGGTGCATACAAGCGTTGCAGCAAGCAAAAACTTAAGTGTTTTCACTTCCCTTGCACTGCTTCAGCTGACATCTCCTCTCTCTTTATCTGAGCACAGCTTCTCCTTGCACAAGAAACCACAACCACGTTGCAGCTGCGCTGTCGCAAGCAGAACAGCACACAGCCGCGTCAGTGGGTACGAAGCGTGAAGCCCTCTCCTCCCCCTGCTCCTGCTCCTGGAACAGACGCTGTCAGCTGTCCGTTACTCCAGGTTACCATGAGCCCCGTCCCTGGGTCTCCCAAAGTGCGTCTTAAGTTTCTGGCATGAGAGCTTGGGGGACCCAGAAACAGACCTTCTGCCCACTCCAGCAACTCCACGTTGTGCCTGCCTAGAGCTGACCTTCCCTGCCCTTCGGCCTCTGCCCTTTCCTCCCGACCTTGTGGGATTATTCCTGCTGTGCCTTCTCCAGGAGAAGGCCCCTCAGCTGCTGCTTTAGTGTCGGGGGTGACCATGAGAGGAAAGAAGAAACCCCCCCTCTGATGACTTGCTTTTATGGAGGGCAGTAATCAATACACTGGGCACCCTGCTGAAGTGCCAGTGGAAAAGCACATTAATCCTCTGTGCGCTAACCTCCCCCAGGCCACCATCTTCCCCCCACAGCACACTCAGTTGCCCTCATTTCCAGCCAGGAGGGCCCTTCTCTGTCCTTAAGATTCCAAATCATGGCTGTCCTGCCCTATTTTTTAGTTTCGGCCTGAAGAACAAGATGGGAGGTGGGATTTTTGCTGGAGTTTATTCTTGTCCTACTCTAGTCTGCTTGAAAGGTTGGCTGCAGGTAATGGGAAGAGCGGCTTCCTTGGTTACTGCACCACAGGCAACGGGTGTTGGAAGGGCGAAGCAGGGGGGGATTTTTTGTTTGTTTGCTTTTCCCTGAACCATGAAGCTCTGGGCAGTGCTGAAGGCAGGATACCAGACGTGATGGACAGGATCTGGTTCTGCACATTCTCCCTCCCCTCTCCTGGAGGAGCGGGGCTTGTGGCCCCAGCAGCCTTTGCAGCCCCTGCCAGCGGGGGAGTGAGAACTAGGCCCACAGATTGCATCAGGGCTCTTTTCCTGGTCATGCTGGTTGGTTATAATGAGAAAATACTCCAAATTCCTAGTGAAAAATCCTTTCTTCCTTTCATTATTAGTGGGCCAGACAAGCTAAGCTAGCACAGGAGCACTGAATGGCGGCTGGCTAGCAGTACACGCAGCAGTGCCAGGGTGAGAGGCAGGACTCCTGAATCCTCACCCCAGCTTTGCTCTGTGGTGTTTTATATAAACCTCAAAGAATCAGTTAACTTGCTGTACATTCTGTCTGAACGTATCTGGGCATGAAACAGGTTCGGTGATACAACCCCAAATGTCGTTTAAAAGCTCAGTTAGCTAACATGAGTAAAAAAGATCTTGCAGTGAAAGATATTGAAATGCAAAGTTGTGGGACTGTCTCAGACTTGATTTCTGAGCAAAGCTGCTTTCAGATGCATTAGGAGGTACCTTAAAAATGCGCTTCATTTGCAGAAATTTAACATATGTTCTGAACAGTAGGTTGGATCCAAAACAGATGAAGACTTCCAATTCGAGGTGCCGTGCCTCATCACTGAGGCATTAGCAGCAAGGTGTGACTGGAGGTAGTCAGCAATGCAGGTTGTTGTGGAGAATATACTAGTTAAATCTTATTGGTGGACTGTGAAATATAAATTAATTAATATTTAGAAAACATTTTATGATTTTTCAGCTGCAAACTCGAATATATGTTCAGTGGTTAACAGACCAGTGATTGAAACATGAAGACACCCCGTCAAGTCCTCACAGTCTCTGAACTGGGAAGATGTATTTTGGTTTATGTCTGAGTTGATTTCTCTTTGCTTCTTTCTCAGAGCTTTTTTTCCTTTTTTTTTTTTTTTTTTTTTTTTTTTTGTGATTTGGATCATTGCTTTTACTCCTGGGAACTCTGAGAAGCACATTTTCTCTTTTCTTGGGAGATGGACACTAAATGTCTTAGAGAATTTATTTGATCAATGTGAAATCAACAGGGAAATTAAAGCACTCATTCTCACTATAGGTGCACTCCATGTGTGGGGATTTTACTTCAGAGTAGAATGAAGAATAGGAGAAGTTTGAGGAGTCAAGATTTGTGTATATCCTACTTTGTCAGTCTCTGTCCTGTTATGTGGAGATAACCTTCAATTCCTTCCCTGTATGTTTCCCACTTCCCCTTTTATTTTAATTTGGATTTCAAATCACAGTTTCCCATGCTTCTCTTTAGCCTTCTTTAAATATTTTAAAAATATTCATTAGCCTCATAGTAGTCTTCTAGATAAGTAAATGTCTTTTAACAATAAAATGTTTTACAGGTGGGAAAACTGAGGTACAGAGTATTAAATAATATAATTACTTAATGAATTAAAAATATTTCAAAAATTGTAAGTTTCTTTCCTTGTCAGCCTATATTTTATACTTTAATATCACTTCTTTCAGCATTCTTTAAATGAAAAACATTAATTGTGTGATGGTGAACAAGGAGCAGATAGTGAACATAGTCATTTTGGAGGAAATCCTTGGGAATTCCAAGTACCCATCATATCTCCAGATGGCCTGAAGGCCATGTTTTATATTGCAATATTTCCATTGGTTTTTGAAATAGTTTTGAGACATTTCCAGATGTCTTGATTGGAAAGGGTGCTAAAGGTTGAGGCCCAGATTACCACTATAAAGGTGTAAGAATGTAATGGAAAAAAATCCTACCCTGTTTATATAGCCCCTATCAGCATAGTATCTGAGCATCTTGTATGTATTTAAAAATAGAAATAAGAATAACAAACCCTCTGTCTCTCTTTCTTCCCAGCCTGTAAGTGAAATAGCTTGATTTGTTCAAAGGACTTTTTCCTTGTGGGTTCTAAATATTTAGCTGTGGTTTTGAACAGTTTATCTACTGTTCCATTACTCCACTGAGAGGGGGAAAAAAAGATGCCATTTCCATTATTTCGTAGAACTCAAAAAGCCACAGTGTTACGTGTTCCCTCTACTGATTCCCATGTAGAGCTTAACCAACACCATTCCCAGAGCTGTGCATTCATTGCTTTATTGATGCACAACCAGGGGTGTTTTGGCAGGATTCGGTGTTGTGTAAGCCATGTGTGATGATAAAGGAAGGCTGCTACATACATTAAATGCAGCCATTCACAGGACGGGTGTGGAGTTTTGATACTTGCTTATAGAATATGTTTGAGAAATCACATTCCCTTATTAATACCCTGTGAACTTGATAAAGTAACATTATGTTAAATGAGGATCATTTTTCTCTTTTTTGTCTTTTTGACCTCCATATAAAGCACACTGATTGTTTTAATAATCAGCTTGATTTCTTCTGCTTTCTCCTTTGAGATAAGAATGTGTACAGCTCTGTGATCTCCACATTAATTATTGTTTAAAAAGCGCTGTACAGGATTGCAAAGGAGTTTCCTGAAGACACTGAAATTTATGACCACTGTTAGCCCTTTTCCTAAGGGAGTTCTGAAGATTCATCCCTTTCACATGTCAAATTTCTTGTATTTATCTCCCTGAAAAGATCTGAAGGCCTTAAACTGAGCCAGGTAATCTGTACAGTCACTTGTGCTAGGGGAGGTGGCTTGTTATTTAGTAAGCAAGACACTGCATGGAAAGTGAACTCAAACCTCTTCAAATCATCCCAAATGCAATGACTACTGAAAGTAGAGCTTGAGGCCATAAAGATGCACATCACACTGTGATCCCGGTCTGCAGAGCTGGACGCTTATGTGTCCATCGCCTTGGACATCAGAATGGGGCCATGTTCCTTAAGAGTCACTGTCTAAATCAGCTATTCTTGGCTGTCATAGTTGTTTGCATATCCTACATCAGGGAGGCATGCAGACCTTGATGCTCTGTGCCACTGTGACAGCAGTCTGTTCTTTCCATAAAGCATGATAATTGCTAGCGTGTCTAAAATTTCACCTCTTCTGCCAGCATCACCTCTATTTTTCTGGGTTTGACTAAGCAGAGGGGTTTTTCTTTGGCTTTTATTTGAGCTGAGGAATTCAGATGGCTGGAAAACAGTGCTATCAGTTTGTAAAGTGAAGGCAGTATACAGTTAGGTGTCATAAATGCTCTCCCGGCATCCAAGGGTGCTGTCTCTCACGCATTTATACATGTCTAATGGTGTGGGGAAGATAACCAAGTCATATGGGCCTCTGTGATTGCATAAATGTCTCTGTGTATCATGACCCTTTGGGGGGAGAAGGAGTGTGAGACGAGTCTTGGTCTTTTACATTCACATGCAGCAGAGTGTTAAACTGAGGCAGCAGCATTTTGTGATCGTTAGAGCTAAAGACTGCTGAGAAGTGCTATCATCTGAGTACTTCCTGCCCCTTTCCTCACAGTACAAAATAAATTTCCATAATAGAAAATACCTCTCTTTCAGAAGTGTCACATCATTTCCAAGTTACACAATCTAACAGTAGGAAAAAGTAGTAATACAGTTCCAGAAACAGGACACAGATACTTGCCTGAATGTATCATCTGCAGTATGGTTTATGAAACATCTGACTTTTCCGTAAGAACCTCTGTGACGCTTCCAGATCATTTATACCATTAGAAACATAACATTCTGTTGTCCAAAGGAGGATCTCACAGCTAATAATAATTTTAAAGTGCTATCAGTGTTTAAGTGAAAATTTCAAAAAGTGCTTTCCTTTTATAAGTTAGTTCTGTCAATATGAAATTTTCTGTCATTCTTTACTGTAGATACCATTAGTTTGGAAAAAGGATATCTGCTGCATCTTTTCTTTTGGTTAACCTCCTTGTGATATCTAGTCATGCAATTTCTGGTTTGGAAAATGATTCTCCTTCTTTTTTACAAACTCAAGCACATGCAAATATTCTAGCAAGAATCCGCCTGCTCATGTGTACAAAAATGCAGAACTACTCCCATTGCTGTTCTCCTAAATTCTTTATGTACACCCATCCATTTTGGGACCTGTTTTGAAATCACTCTCACTATGGTAAGAACCTCTGAGTGACTTGTGGAAGCTTAGGTCAGTGGCTTGGTTTGCCTTTATTCTGTCCCACTCCTCACTCATCTTGCACCAGCTTTCTTTGCCCATGTGTACTCTTTTCCACCTTTGCAATAACCTTCCCCTTCCTTTACCTTCCTTTCTCTCTGTCTGATTCCAGACACCAGCCCCAAACACTTCCTCTCTACCTACAAGGCAAACTGCTTTGTTAAGTACTTGCAGTATGGGAGTAGGAACCTCCTGAATTACACTGCTAACTCTGACACCCAAATGTTGGGCAAGGTGCTTTAACTTTCATCTACTGATTGTTTCCCTGGGTGGCTAAGCAGGAAAATAATTCCTGGTTAAATGCTTTGCAGAGGTTCTGTGGGCTTAATTAGATGTTGGTCTATGAGCTACCAACATTAAAAATACAGGCAACAGTATGGGTGCTGAGGAGTTTAACCACAAAAAACTCTTTCAGTGAGTGTCTTATTCTTTTAACTTAATTAACAGAAGTTAATCTTCTAACTTTATAACTTAATAGTTTTACAGCTTAGAGTTTATGAAAGGCACCACAGCAGATCTTCTGAAAATGTAATTGTGTATTATTATAATTATGGCTAAGAAACTTACTTTGTGCGGAACAGGAAAGTAAGAATACTTTGCCGTTCTCAAGTACTGGGCACTAAAGCACCCCAGCGCCTACAATGTAAGCCTTGATCCTGCACTCCATCGATATGTCTCACAGTGTACGAATGAGAGGTCCTTTTGCCTGAATGCACAGAGCATTGCCTGGTTACAGACAACACATTTTAGCCATAGATCTCAAAGAACTTCACCAAGAAGGACACGTACGATTAGTCTCATTTTACAGTAGAAACCATGTAATCTAATACATGGTAGAATGTGGCACTAGCCGACAGGCAGTTCCTGGGTCCCTTCTCCCTGTTCTAACAAGTGGGAGCTGTAATAGCAGTCTCTGCATCCTTCATTTTACAGTATGGAGAGAGAATGATAGTGGTCCTTTAAACAAGCCTCTTTATACTCACTGCTTAAATCAAGGGGGATGCAGAAAACTCTAGCATGAGTAAGGAGTGAATTAGTTTTCTAATTTTTTCATGCTTAATTACTTCTGCTGTTTCTAGCAACATAGATAAGAGTACTTTTAACACACTCATCCACATCCAATTGCCCACAGCACATGTTCAGCCTTTCGTGACTGAAGTTGCATGCATGTACAAGCAGCAGAAATGAAACCACTGTGAGTCTCTTCAAGATTTATAAATGGAGGAGGACTGAAAGGGTTAAGAAAAACCCGCTGCATATACCTGGTATATAAAACTGTCATGTAATCAAATGAGAGGAATGCACTCCACTGTGTACATTAGCAAACACTCCATGCAAGCTGGCTGGCAGAGGCTCAGGGTTTTCAGTGCTGCCTTGCACTACAAAGCCCTTCTTTGTTCTCTCAGCTCTGTTTTAAATATCTGATGACTATTCCACACCATGTCAGTGCCAAATCCCCAGCTTCACTGCAAACTCTTTACAACAGCACATTGTGGGCAGATCGGATGGGGATGGGCTGGTAGAGTGTGGGTATCTCCCCTTTCTTTGCTTCTCAGGCAGGTCCTCTCACCAGCTCTGCCATCTCCCTGTAATTTCTGTAGCCCCTTGTGCAGCCACCTGGATAGTGTTCAAAGCCAGAAGGAGTAACTTGGGAGTGCAGAAATTGAACTTGGATCCTGACATGGCAACGGCACTCCGCAAGTGTGCATCAGGATGGGTGTAGTCGAGGTTCAGCCAAGGAAGGGCAAATGAATCAAAGAGTGTTCTTGCAACAAATATTTTTGTTGAAACTTGTTGTGCCTATACTGTTGTTGGCTGGATCTTGCCTGAGCTTGCTAGCCAAGTGGGATTGGGCTTTGAAAAAAATTAGATGAAAGATTTCCTATGAACATGCACACAGAAAGGCAGGAAGTGATGCTGATGACTCAGGAGATGGTGATGTTCCTTCTCGATATGAAATTAAAGTACTTCCCTGGAAGGATATTAACACAGCAGCACACATCTCGGCTTCTGTCAGATGAGGTGTTAAACCAGGGTCTCATCTCCTCATGCTCTTTAAGGATGCTTTTTCATATGATTTCTGTATTTTAGTTAGAAAGGTGATGTTCTAGCTTTCTGTACAAAGCACTTGTGTGGTATTGCCTTATCTGCTACATTGATGCTCATTCTGCGCAAGAGTTGTTTTTTCATTCCAGGAGAAAAACATTGCTTGAGTACATGAAGACTTACCATAATAACATGGCATCTTCTTCTTGGTCCTAAACCTACTAGTTCTGTTCCTGAAGAATACTTCTGTTTTTCTGGATAAACATAGTTAATGTTGTTTCCTGCAATGTTTTTCTGTGCATAGACACTGAGGTAGGAAATAAACAGTAAGCTTTCTGAGTTATGAGAAGATCTGATACAATATTATTTCAGTGGTGCTGCCCACTTTTGGCGATTAATGTGAAAAGAAGCTAAGCTGCTCAGTTTCCCATTCTATTTCTTGTTTCCCTTCCTGAAGCTCCTTGGCATCTAGTACTGGTGTGCTGGAAACTCAGCCGTGCAGTGGGTGGCTGCAGCGCCTTCTAAAATAAACAAACCTGTTTTCATTCAAATTTCTTCATTTCACATGCAAATATTTCTTGGTAGACTCAGTAAGAAACCCTTTCTAAAGTAAAACCTATTTATTAAGGGCCACTTGAAGGTGCATTGTAACACTTTTGCTTAATCATTTAAAATCCATGAAAGCAAAAATCATTGAAAGCAAGGTTTACAGCACTGCAGAAGCTTGTGCAAGGCCATATTTGCCACTAAAGCTCTTTGGCTTAAATAATCCTATTCAGTGCACGCTCTGTATAATTGATTGTATATCAGAATCCTTCAGGGGACTTGCAATGGCTGCTTAGGCTATGCAAGTGCAGGCACTCCTGTCTTTGCTCTGTTTGCTTCCCTAGTACAGGACTGACTACAAATAGGAATAGATTTCTCTATGGTAAAGTATTAATACGTGGTGAGGAGGTATTATTGTCATTTTACTCAGAAGGGATATAACAAAAGGGACTCTTTTAGTGGTATATAGAAATCTGTACCAGAGTCAGAAATTGAATCCACGTGTTGTGTGATCCAGTTCAATGTCTTATTCGTTAAATTATTGGCTCTCATTTTGTATAGTACTTCCCATCACATACAGAGTCTCAGGAAAGTTCACAAACAAGACCCTGTCCCATTAGGCAGAGAGTGACCAACCAGTGACTGTCTCAGTTCTAGCCCTGTAGCAGGGACTATGAACAGTGTACAGGTCCCTTTTAAAAAAGAAGAAAATACCATGGGGCATTTTTAATGTTCTCCCAGAGTTTGGTGGAAACCAGTTTAATGACTAGTATTTTCCCAAAGGAAAATCAGTTAGCCTTTTTATGATACCTTCAAGAGATTCCGCCTTCCTTTCCTTGCCCCAGCCTCTTCGCTGTCACCCTGCAGAGACAGTCCTTGGACAGAGTGTAGCCATCCACTTGGTCAGTTCACCACAGATGAATGAGCAAGAGCTCCAAAAAGGATTGACACTAGAGAAATCTTTTCCTTCATACACCAGATTCTTTTTTCAAGATTTTCCAGACCTTTTCCTCCCTCTTCCCCTATCTTTACACATCACTAACTGCTTCCTCTCAGCCTCCTGCTTCAAAGCCCTTGCATATACCTAGCGCCCACACTGTTTGCATACGGGTGCTCTAGCAGAGGGACACACACTTCTGGCAGGGAGGTAAGAACGTGGTTTGGATTTTTAAGTCAATTATCAGTGTATCTACGTGGCAACTTTGACTGTCTTAGCACAGCAAGGTAGTTATCTTGCTCTTCCAGCTTTATCATTCACTGGAAGAAATTACAGAAAATCAGGTTTTTGAGAGACAAAGCTAAGACCAGTACCTTGTCTTGCCTGTGTCTTTTTGTGCAGGCTGCCAGGAAAAAAGGTAAAGTCAGAAGTGGAAGGACTCAGGAAATGCTCCAGCTATAAAATGGTCCAAATGTAAAACTATTTGTTTCTCATAAGAAGCAAGTTGATCTTCGGGGGAGAACTGCAGCTGGAATAAACCAAGGGAATCTACAAAGGTCTGCACCATAAAAGAGCAGTTAGACTAAGTAAAAAGAAGGCTGTTGTTAAACTGCTAACCATATTTTGTTAGGAATGACTAAAGTAAGCTGTTTTTCTGGCAGTCATTGTTTGGTGGAGCTGAAAGAATGAGCCAGGTATTATGCCATTACTTTGAGGTGGAGCATTTGGGAGAAATTAAATAAATTTACTCACTCCCAAAATACTTCTGGGCCTTAACTCAAGAGTAGGGAGTTCAGCAATGAATGCAGAGCCAGAGCAACCAGGAAGGTCAGGAGAGATTCATGATTCAAGATGATTCAAGCTGAGCAAGGGGTGATCACTTCATGCAGAAGATGTCTTTTTACTGTTAGTGAGGACTCTACACTCCTGTGTCCCACCACAAGTGTGCAGGTCCCATTTTCTGTCAGGCAGGTTGACTGTCATGTGGGTTTTGCTTCCCTCTCTGATTCAGTTGTGTCTGCAAACAGCTTCTTGTTGCCATTCATAGGAAGATGCAGTCCTGATGAAATCCAGCTGTATCTGTTCAGCACCATACTGATCATGTAGTGTCATCTGCTTCCTTCCAAACCAGAACCTCCCTCTTTGCTTCCAGACTTTACCTGTCACAGTGGCAGATGCTCTTGTAACTACATATCTCAGCTTCCAAACTTTCTGGCACCTAACTCCTTTGGCTTTCCTTTGAGCTAGCGAATCTTTGGGCCTAATCCTTCAGTCCCATGAGTTCCCACATAAGTCAGTCATTGCATAGCATAAGCACAGCCAGGGTCTCTCTTGCCTCTTCTCCAAACACCGAGTGCAGATCTTTTATAAACTGGTAGAAGTTGAACTGTGGATTGGAAGAAGAGCAAATGAATCAAAAATTCCCAGTATGTACATGTAATGGAAGGGCACCTCAGTGCAATCCCAACAAAGAGCCCCAGATGACCACAGAAGAAAAAACTCACTGGACTATTGAAAGTGGCAACATCCTTCCCTTCTTTCCAGTGTAAAATACATGCTTGCTAGTATGTGGACGGTGTTGGGGAGATGTACTCTGTGAAGATCCATTCTTTTTGACAGTATGACCATACCACGCTGAAGAAGAAAAAGATTTCAAGTAGCCTTTCTCCACTTTGTTGACAAGTCAGCCACTGTATCTCCCAGGATAACAGGAGTGCCTGATACACTGAGCAGATGAGCCTTGAAGGATGTGAGGAAAGCTACTATACTGGGATCAATAGCATACTTTTTCCTTCTGTAGCATGTAAGCATTTGACCTGATAAATACTAGAACTTCCTCATCTGCTTCTTCCTTTTTACTTTAAAGAACACCTAAATCCCCATACCTATATATGCTTATGGAGAAGTCCATCTGTATGTTTCCTCGGGAAGTCCTGTCTACGGTTGCTTGGGAAATCAGAGAGAAATTTAGATGTAAGAGTGTTGGCAGAAGTTTTACATTGATTCCAATCACATTTAGCTGAAATACACTGAATTAGATTACCTGCTGCAGTCAGAAGAAATAGAGTTTTACCTGTACCAGTGACACGTGTTGCAGTATGCTCCAGGCTACGTTGAGGGGACCTCAGCTCATTAACAGAATATTTTTAATGGGTTTTTAGTGTTTTGAGGGGCTCTTACAGAGCCCCTTTTCCAACAACAATCTCTGTTTAAATGTTTTGCTCTCTGAGGTGTGCGTATTCACAGAGAATGAGTGGGGGAATGTATTCAGTTGTTTCTTATTTTAGATAGGAATGCTTGTAATTTGGTCAAAATTGGAAGGAAGCATCACTTGACAAATGAATCTATAAGGCTGCTCTTTTTCAGAAGAGCTAATGTTTTGTTCCTGAGACATACTCTGCGTATGTACTGCTAATGCAGTGCTGAGTCAAACAACATCCATCTGTAGGAACAGCAGAGCTGAAGGTCAAGGAACAGACTCTGCAGGTGTCTTCCCCCAGGGAACTTTTCATACCTGCTGTTTGGTGCAACCTAACCTATTACATAAGTGAGAGATTTGCTCTTCTGACGAATGTTAATGATTCTCAAGGATCATATTATGTTGGCAGTGATGATTTAGAAGGATTCAGAGTGAATGTGAGAGGCAAAAGGCAGCCTTCATCCACTGCAATATGTTGGATGGTGCTGTTTGACTATGAAGGTGTCTGATCCTTCTCCAGAACATCAGTGATGCAACTGCTCTCCAGTATTAATAGATAAATCATCAAGGAATACATATTTTCTTTTCCCTTTTGTGCCTATTTTTAAGTCGATTTGAACCTGATGAAAAGTACTGGAGTAACAGCCTTGGTGATTTCACTCTACTATTCCAAAACCAAGATGAGTAGAAACCATGGGAGTGCAGACTGCTCTGACATGGGGGGAAGGACATGCCTTTTCAGATGGCTGGTACCCACGCAGACATGGTCTGGAGCAGACCTGGCTTATGGTTTGCTTTTCTGTCACTGGGAACAAGAGGAGGGAGGGAAAGACTGTGCTGTTGTTCTTGGCAGCGGGACAGCACACCAGCCTTTGAAGAACTGACTGCAGCTACATAAAGAACTGCATAAGATGATTGTATGGTATCTTTTTTCATCTTCTCTCAGTAATGCTAAAGAGTCAAAACACACAGTAAGTGAAGTCCGCTATTAGCCTGGAATGATTTGGACACATGAGGGCTCATGGTATTGAAAGAATAACTGCACTCTGTTGTAGGGACAAACTCATTGTAGGGAGCCTGAAATTCATGAAGTTTCAGCCAGAACTAATTTGGCCCTTGCCTTTGAGTCAGCTCATACAGTCACACGGTCTATTATATATTTAGAAAACATTTTGCTCTACCAGAGATCCCTCAGGATCTGTCAGTGAGTATTTCTAATGTCTGCTTTACCTGTTCCTGCTAAGAACAAAGCACTGTACTGCTGGCAACTCAGTACATCCCCTATCCAGTATTTTCAACCTTTTTTTTTTTGGTGTTGCTGGAACAGCATCATACAGAACCTATCTTTCTGGTGTAGAGAGGTAGTGCTGACCTTCTGACCCAGAAACCCACCCCAGTCTTACAATAGTCTATAAAAGGGTGCCGTAGATGGCCCCAGAGTGAACACAAGGCATTAATTCACTGGAGCAGTTGCGCTGACATCCTGGACCGTGAGAGCGCAGCTGGGCCAGTTTAAGAGCAGCAGTCAGGTTCCAAGAGGGAAGCCAAGCTTTTATTATTCACACTACAGTCACCTATTGTTTTGCTTCTTGTTTTTCTCAAGATATTTAGACATGTCTGGTGGGCAGGAAAGTGAAAGACTGGGAGTGCCAGCTCTAGGCAGCTGCAGCACTCCCAGGTACTCTGCAAACTTCCTCCTTGCAGCTCTGTTCCTGCCATTTCACAACGAAGCTGTAGCTCCTGCTTGCGCATTTGTTCTTGAATCTCACAACCAAAGCACCTCCAGCCTGGCCTGCACACGTTTGGCTAATTTCAGTGTGTAATCCCACACAACGCTGCCAAATCATCTCAAGTTTAGTCAAGAGCAGCCAGGCCAGGATGTGTTTTAAAATGCAACTGCAAATAGGGCTTAATTATACAATCTTCTGTAATGATTTTATGATAGCAGCTGAAGGGCTGGCATGATCCTTTTTACTTTCATTTCAGCTGGGATCTTGGACAGAAGTGAATACATAAGTCATTAAATGACTCTTCACAGCTTCAAAAGGATACTATTAATGAAACCAGAATACTTATTATTTGTTAGCTGAATAAACCCCAACAATTCTGATTCTCTGGTCTGTTAAGCCATGTGAAAGTATAAAATGGCCTTAGAGCAGTCAGCTACCCAGCAGAGAATTCCTTCTGCTTAGGGTTTCACTGATGAGAACAACCAGCTGCCCGTTCCCTTCCCTGTAAATGTGTATAAGAAAAAAAATTGAAATAAATCTGGGTGTACTTTATCTTCTGCTGGATTAATTCTTTGGGGTAGTCCTCTCCTGTTACTAATGAGAGCTTGACACGTCAGGGCCACATATCTGCAACAGGCTTCTGTCTCTGTGCCCTAACTTCTCCTCCAAGCCACTGTCAGAGAGAGTGAAGAGACAACTTTTACCATATTAAAAACATGTGAATCATTTCTGCTATCACAGAACTCATGCCAGTTCCACCAAGATCCAAAAGCTGATATTAATGCTATCATAGAAGTCTTGGGACCCCTTTCTTCGCTGGTATAATCCACAGGGAGGAATTTGGGCTGTAGCATGGATTATGTTTTAGAGAATCTGATTACTGTCTGGATTCATGTGCCAAAAATTCCTTTTATAGCACTCAGGGTGACACCTTTCTTCCAGGTTCCAGACTGCCCTGAGCAGATTGTTTGTATAGAGTTAAACGTATGTACTCAGTTTCCCATGCTAAATAAAGGTAATCTAATGGTAAATAATAAACCCGCCTGACATTGGAAGTGGGGGTTATCTGGTGTTTACATACGGGACACAGATAGAGGAAGAAAGTTTTGTTTTGCTTTTTGGAAGCATTCGAGATTGGTATCTCCAGCTTTCTGAATATAGCCTGCAGTCGGAGGCCTCTCTGCAGCCTCACTGAGTCCAGGCCCCTAATTGCGCCTTGCTTCTTCCTATGCAAAACCACTGTGATACGTTTTTATTTGGGAATTTACTGGAATCGTTGGAGCGATTCATGCAAACTGCTCTGTGCAACAACATGGGTAAATGTATTTCTCCTTTCTGCTGCTAGTTATGATCTTCCCCTCCATGTAATAGGATTTTGTGGGGCTGGTAGTGACCAGCAGAGTCACAGTACAGTTAAAAAAGGTCATATCTCTGCAAGGATAAATACTGTCCTTTTTTATGCATCCACACCTTCTCCATGTTAGCTGGTTGCTGCTGTTGGAGAGTGGCAATGGGTGTAGATGAGCTACTGGTGAAAAGGGTTTCCATTCAAGGGCAGTTTTGCACTACTCAGAAACCAGATGCAGAATTCTGCAAGGCTGGAGCAAAATCGCATCTGGTGCCAGCACGTGCTATCAGCATCCCATAACAACAGAGGGTATGCTTCCTTATGTGCAGAAGGTCTCAGCAATGCCAAAGCAAAGGTGCTCCAGTCCTGCTTTTCTGCCAGTCACTATCGGTACTATAAATAGATGCTTTGGGAGTTTGTTTCTGGGAATATCTTGCAGTTAGAACATGCCACATTAATAAAACCTGGGATTAAAGTTTGTAGCCACAGACTAAGACCAGGATTTCAGGATACATTTTAGTCAGTGGAAAGTTACTGCTGTCCTACCTACTCCTCCGCCTGTGCGTGTTGCTGTGCAAGCTGTGACTGTAAGCTCTGACTGTGTGATCGTGATGTTAGCCACATCAGGGAACATGAGCATTTTGGATGGTTTTTGTCTAATCAAACTATCCGTAAATCAGTTTGTTTCCTTTATTTAGCTCATGCCATAGCTGCACAGGGAGTTGTGCTGCACCAAGAGTGGGGAGGTGCACCATGCATGAATGTGTCAGTTTTGATTTTTTTTTTTAAAAAGCATATAAAAGAATTAATGTAAAAAGCCTTGACTCCCCGAGCTACTCACATTTCATCCCCTCTATCATGAGAGCTAGTTGCAAAGGTACATTTCTGGTTTGAAAATTTAGTAACATGCCAGTGCTAACACACTGGAGATTCATGGGCAATGTGTTGAATTCCCAGGACTGCTGGTGCTGACTCTTAGCAAAACCAGTGGGAGTTTTTAGGTACAGCGAATATACTTAATGTTATAGGAATACTTATAAATACTTGTATTTATTATTCCATTTTTGGAGAATCGTGAACAACGAAACAACCAAATGCTCTTCACCGAAGAGAATTGTTTTAAAATGTGTGGGGGTTCATGTTGTACTCACTTCTTTCTATCCTTTTCACGTCATTGCTGGTTTACAAAGATACTGCTCATGGATGAGGGATGCTTTTAGCTTCCTGCATGCCAGTATCTCTGTCATGAATTCAGGTGACATGTTGATGAGGCAATTACATTTTTATTCCTAGCTAAATAATACCAAACCTAAAAGTGAATATCGAATTACCTCGCTAATAAAGAGCCTGATGGAGTTAGATGAGTTGAGCTGGAAATGTTTTACCTCCATTTTTCTCTAAGTACAGGTTGTAGTCAGTGCCTGGATAAGCTGATCCTGCGGTGTTTTGGCCAGTTCAGTCTTACATGCCCAAAGCAACAGTCCTTTTGCCTTTTCCTCTGCAAAGAGTTTATGCTTTTTGAGCTCTTGCTGTGCATACTATCTGTGGGAAGTGTCTGCTCACACCTGGGGGAAATACACAAAACAAAGTGCCTTTAATTGCTTCTGGAACAGTACAGAGAATTGTTTAGACTAGATTTACTTTTCTGATTTGTGCTTAGAGACAGAACTGACCTCTGCCAGAACTACAAAGAGCACCCAGCTGAGGCTGTTAACATCTCTTAGGAAACAGTTCAGGAACGAGCCTAGCTCACTGCCCAGTGCTGTAGTGATTACAGTAAATCCTCATCTTCTGCTGACTTCAGCAGGGTGTTTGCAGACAGCAGTTCTGATTCGAACGGGACCTTAGAGCTCAAAGAATGTAAAACACGTATCAAAATATAGTCACTCGCAATAGCAGTTTTCTTTAGCGCTTTCATTTGTAATACCTCAAAGTGATATGTTTTTCTTTTTAAACAGGACATGTGTGAGTGCTCTGCTTGAGGGGAGTGTGAGGGATAAAAAGCTCTGTGTCACCTTTAATGACAGCAGCAGCATCTTGTCTTTCGTCTTAGGCACTGTAATCTCACAGTGGGACAAGTCAGATCCCACCACAGAGCTCTGCTCCAGTCTCTGTACTTTCCTAGTTAAGTGTTGTTATTTTCCCAGTCCTTATATCAACTTAAGGATTGATACAATGATTTACATGACTGTTTCTAACATCACCCTTGCACACTGCATCATAGGCATTGCTACAGCTTCTGTTGTTGTTTGTTAAGTCTCTGTAGGTGCTATCTCAATCTCTGCCTCGTTTGATTTGGCATCCTTGTTTCCTGGTTCTGTGAATCCTGTACGTTGCCCTGTTTCCTCTCTGCTCCCCAGGTAGCAAAGGCACCTACTCCCCATCCTTTCTGTTGCTCAATAGATATGGCTCTAAAAAGAGACAATGCTTCTGTCACTTTTTGTTCTGTGTTGAAAAAATGTTCCTTAAGTTACGCACATTTATTGTACTAATGGTGAAGAGCATGTGAGCACACTGCAAAATGGGTACCTCAGTTACATCTCTGCATCTTCTGTGGGTAGGTTTGGTCTTTCTCCAGTTCATATACATGTATATCACAAATGCTGGTACATTAGTTGGCAGAGTCTAGCCTAGAAACTACATATTTAATACAGCAAGGAACAAGATCTCTCCTTTCACCCTTAGGGACAGCCCTGTAGGACACATGAGTAATACAGCTGTCTAATATATAGAGAGCCAGTGAGAGTGCATCTCAGAAGCAGCCTCTACCTGTAAATGAGGCACATGAGAGCACTAATTTAGAGCCACAACTTGAAGTTTACAAATAAGAAGATACACAGGTCCCTACAAATGTTAGCTGATGTTGAAGCCAGATGGAAAATGGCTGCTGGTTTTTCACTTCCTCCCAAACTGCCTGTTTCAGAAAGACATCTTTATTTTTTTGTCTGTCATTTGTAAATACAAGCAAAGACTGATGGCTAAATCAGCCAAATCTTAGAAGCACTCCCTGCTTCTTCTCAAAATGGCTGCTGCTCTGCTCTGTGCTTCAGAGGTGATGGGCTGCTCTTCACCTGACACTGCAGGCAGGACCCAGCTTCTCCTCCCGACTCCCAGGTCCTGAATCTCTGCTGTCTTTCACCAAGTTGAGGGACTCGGTGCCTGTGCAGAGGTAACACTTTCTGCTCACTTTTTTAAATCTCTTGGCAGCATACTGCTGCCTAGAAGCTGAAAGCTAGATTAATTTGAACATCAGAAAATTCTGGCATTTGTGGCTATGCCCATCTTTCTACTGTTTGTCAGTAATACTGTTTACTTTCATCTTAGTTATCCTTTAAACAGCATCAGTGTGCCTGAGATCAGTGCCTTAGCTTTAATGAAAATAGGTTTCATTTGTTATTTGAGATGTCCTTTGAAGTGCTGAAGGTGTAGGCTCTGAGGTCCTGGGATCTCAGGTTTGAGAAACTTCCTGAAACAAGAGTGACACCAAAGAGCTGATGAAATGTTTAAATCAAGTGAAGGGGAGAACAAAAACTGTGTAAGCGATGGAAGGGGAACTTGATTGTTCAACACCTTGTTCTTAGAACAGCAGTAAGGAATTTAGAAAGTATTACACCATTTTCATTTTGAATGTACCACATCTATAAAAGGTAGCCTTTTACTTGGTGCTTGTTCTGTTTAAAAGTAGGTATAGGAGAATGCACAATAACCTACACGTGCTCTGCAAAGAGTTCGTAACACATTCATAACCAAGAACAGTTACACCATGGAGTACCCTTAGAGATGCAGTTACCTTATGGAAAAAGTTTCCCATGCCTAACCAAGGAACATATTTAGGCCATTTCAGCCACATAAAGGAAATGAATGTACAGCAGAGGTCAATGCCCTAACTGTTCTGTGCCAGAAATTCTTTGAGGTGGTATTTATACTGAAGTATGCATTATCTGTAGCATGTTTATAAATATGTCTGCTAACTGCATTTCTGCTTGTAGAAGCTCTTATAATAACATATACCCCAGGGTTTCATTTATCCTTCTCCCAGCCTGATTGCTCTTTTTTCTTTATAATTCATTTAATTGCCTAACACTGGCAACTTAAGTTTTGTTCTTTTTTTCTTGCTCTTTTTTGTCCCTTTCTTTTTCTCCTCTCACAAATTATTGCAAGTCATTGTGCACTAAATATAGTTCTGCTTTCTGCTTTCCAGATGCTGAGAGCTTGGCTTACATCCTTATGGCATTCCAGCCTCACTCACTCTCTCTCTCTCTGTCACACACATACAACTATTGAAAGCAAATTTATTGAGTTCAATGCATCAGGAAAATCTTGATAGTTCTCTTTAGAATGGAGATCAAGTTTTAGTGAAACTTGCTCATCTTAAATTTTTGCCAGCTTTATGCCTAATTGCTGTACTCCATATTCATTGTTGTGATGGCCCAATATATGGTTCTTGCTGACTTACATATTTCATAAAAGATCTCATCTCTGCCCACATCTCACTGTGCATTTTAATTATTTAGGTCTCAAGTTTTACAGTGTGATCTAGCGTGGCAAATTTCACTTCTGGTGCAACTGGAGTACACTGGAATATCACGGCCAGCTTCAGGGATGTTTCAGCTCAAAATGTGGAAGTTCCACAGCAAAAGTCAGTGGAGTGGAAAAGTATATACACATTTGAGCCACAGCTGCAGAGTCAGTTTGAATGTGATTAGAAACTTATTACAGTTATCCAAAGCAACACTAATTTTCAGGAAAATTAACTTTCTGCTCTATTTCTTTTGTGAGCTGGTGCTGGTATCCTCATAAGAGCTGTCCACTAGGCAAGTAACTGTTTTGGTAACGATCAAATAGTTCCTATATAGGGCATGTAATATTCCTGGCTTATAAAGCAATTTGGACTAGCAAAAGGTACAGAACAAATCCATAGTTTTCATTTATCAACAATTACTAATGGCCAACACCAGTGCAGTATTTTTTTAATTGGAAGTATCCCAATTTAAGATCCATATTTATGCTGAAATTTGCTAGAACCAGTGTATTTGAATCCTTTATCCACTATTGAAATGCAGCTGTGGTACAATATGGCAGCCATTTAGGGCAGGAAGCAAGGAAAATGTTGTGTCTAATCAAAATTGCAGTGGGAATTGATTGGCAGAACATATTTACCCTGAAGATGGGGCTGTACCGCCAAACACAGTGGGTAATCCTGATTGGGGCTTTGGCACGCTACTTTAATACAAATGCAAAGAGCTATTAGTTTTGAGACTTGGTTAATGCACCAGGATTAAATTTCTCTGCAGTCTTTTGTAAACTGCCTCAAATCTGTGTTGGCCATGGCCTCTTCTCCCTCCAGACAGCACTCTTTTTCTCCTCAGAATATTGCCTGGGAGAAGACCGAGCCCTGTCCCAGCACTAACTCCCTTCCTGCAGGATCTGCTCTTGAGAATTGCAACAGCCTAGCTAGCTGTGAGATGGGCTGGGAAAAAACGGAGGACTCTGGCTCTGTGCCATTGCTTAATTTCCATAATGCTTACTTAATGTCATAAACGTACAAAGCCTACAAAACATCGGCGAAGATGTGAGGCCAGATAAAATCTGGTTCCTGGGACGGATCTGTGCAATGCACGGAGTGCTCCGTGGCGCTGATGAGAACCAGCTTCCCGGGAGGTTTCCAGCCCTTGAGATTCCAGAGGAACTGTGGTCCCAGGTGCTGCTGCCGGGGCTGCCCCATAGCTACTTGCACATAAATATTAGTATCAACCCGTGGCTTGCTATGCATCCACTTCCAAAGAGGCTGCAGCAACCCCCACCCAAAGTCTCTCACAACACAAGGAGCGTGTCATTCAAAACAGAAAATAGCTGTAGTTCAGCACAGGGTTGGCAAGAACGGATCATGCAGGGCATGTTACAGAAGCCCTCCTGACATTCTGCTCTCCTGAAAACTGGCTGGGGAAGGGGCGGGGGGGCTGAAGGCAATGGCCATTCTTGGAGGCTAACAAGGGACCACATTGTTCCTGGGCCTATCGGTTGGTTTCTGATTCACCCGCAGCCAACGTGCCATGATCAGATCACAGCTGGCCCTAGGATACGCTTTCCAGTGCGTTTAGTGCTTGGAACAGCCCCAGGTTTCGGGAACACATGGTGAGGAGGAGGGGACAGCTGTGAGACAGAGGAGGGAGCTGATTTTTGCCTTCCCTCAAGATGAGCTTTTCTTTCATAATTTGATTATATTAGCAGCATTCCAGGTTGTAAAATTAATTTGGAGCCTATCTAGATCTGGGCGAAGGGCAGACAGAGGGAAAGAAGGGTGGAACAGGCCGTGGGTGCATGTGTGGCTGTGTGCCCCCGCTGGCAGTGCCCTCTCACTGGTCGGCTGTGCAACTGCTTGTGACAGATCATACATGGATCCCGAGCACTCAGCCTGTGTCTTCTTTCAGCTCAGAGCTTTAAGATAGCTTTGTTTGTCTCTAACCTGGGCGTTATGTAGCTGCTACTTCCCAGTGGGGTGTAGCTGGCAGTAGCTGAGCTTCCTTGTACGTGAGCAGTGACTGGCTTCATGGCAAGAGAGGGGAATGTCCTGAGTGTGACTGGGGACAGAGCTGGACTTGGTTCCAGGCGGATCATTTCATTTTTGCAGCACGGTGCTTCTGAGTGATTCCCGACTTTTTTGTTCCAATTTCCTGTTAAACAATAACACACCATTCCTTACCTTCTATCCTAAGCTTCCCTGTGTTTTGTAAACAGTTTTGCTGTTTCACCTAGGAGTGGCTGCAATTCAGGGAGGAATGAAGAGGTGCCTGCCTGTTTGCAGGTCCTTAAAGCAAATCTGGAATCTCCCTGAGTCCTTCACTTCTCAGCAGGAATTTTCATCTCCTCTTTCTTCCAGAGCTGGCCTCAGAAAGGCATCTGCGAGTACCCTGTGCTGCTATCAGCTTCTCTGCTCTGCAGAGCACCAGTAATAAACTATGGCTTGTCAGGGAAATCTGCAGTTCCCTACCTATGGCCTATACTTTGTAGGCCTATAAAATACTTCAATGCTTGAGAAAGTCAATCTGTTAATCGACAAAGGTAATAAGCTAACTTTTCTCTCTTTCCCCCTACAGGGCCCCAATTCTATAAGGAACCATAGAAGTTAAACATTGAAAAAGACCTACAGTGTAATTGAGTCCATCTCCTAGCAGTGTGGGGGTGTTCTCTATTACAGATTTTTATTGTTATGTCAGCCTGGTTTTAAACGATCTCTCCAGCATGATTTATACATTCTCTTGAAATATTATGCTCAGCCTAACATATCCCAACATCTTGAAGATTTTCCTGATACAATTATCTAAACGGTTCCTCTAAAAATTGATCCAGTTTCTCTCCGTTAAACCTTTCCGATTCTGCAACATGGTTCGTTCTACTGAAAAAACAATTCCCTTTTCCTTTAAAGGGGCTAGTGGGACAGCCAGTCTGCTATTTGGCCTGACTGCAGTCGGATCTCATTTCTCAACCCCACCCTTCCCCTTCTCTGAGGAGGAGGGGCAGTCTTCATATTTTCCCTTTAAGCTGAGCTATGAAAAGTAACTGTTTGCCAAAATCTTTCACCTTGGCCATATAACCTCGCAGATGTTTTCTACAGCATAAACAAAGCAGCAAAGAATGTTGGGGCACGGGGGAGGCATGGTAGTTGGGACGGGGGAGAGATCAGGCTGGAGAATTACAGCTCCAGCCACTCGGCTGTAGTCTGCCTTTCAGAAATGCAGAAGAGCTGCTCCCACTGCTCAAGGAGCAGAGCCAGCTGTAAAATCATCTGCAGCTTGATATAACATGAGCATTCAGCCATGCAGTCTAAGCATATGTAATGCACACGTCACCATAGCATGTGTGCAAATTAAGAATAGTGATAAATCTGGCTGGTAAAACCAGGTCCTCAGCTGTTCTTCAGCCATCTCCCTGCGCAAAGAGAGATGGTTCCAGCCATTGCAATTGGGAGAATAGGAGGAATTGCGGGAAAAATTGAGCTATGTATCATGCCCTCCAAATGTCAAAATCTGGCTTCACACCCCAGGGCAGAAGTTGTACTGCTAGTAGTGTCCAGAATTTAAGAGTTTTCTTCATGGGCTTTGCCAGCTCCAATGTCTATTGACTACAGTTGTGTCAAGGAATTGGTGTATAGGTCTTGAGTACCACAACCTCATGGCATAAGAGAATTTGCTGAAGCAAGTGAAACATCCTGAATTTTGTTGGGGCACAATGTCACCTTGTCTATTCTGCTACATTTTGGTCCAAATAAAATGTCCAGATGACTGTGAAGTAGGTTCCAGCTGCTGATTTTGAAGGGAAATGATGTGGAGGAAAGGACAGCAGGAACCATAGGGACTGACAACTTACGTGAAAAGAAGGAGGTGCTCTTTCTAAAAAAACTATTTCTAACTGTTGCTGCTGATTGAACTCAGGTCATAGCCATGAGTCCAGTAAGGTCCTGATGAGATTCTGACAGCAGGAGATGGTGGCAGTGATGCGGTTGTTCACCTAAGCCTCTGTGTTGTCTCAGAATACTGCTTTGGCCCAGTAGAAAAGTTTTTACTGTAAACAAAGTTCTTGTTCAGGAACCTTGAAAGGAAATTCATAATGACCAGTGTAAACCACCTGGTGCAGATGAAACAGGTCAGAAATCTGGGCAACACTTAAGCAATTTGAGGCTTGGGAGGGAACCTCAAAATCTCTCCTATCATCGCATATGAATCACAAAGAACATATTGGTCGTTTTTGATTATATTCCAGAGGATCAGTTTGTGAGCCCTCCTGCATATGCTGGTGGATTGAGAAGCACTGAAACAAAGGGACCATGGTTGGAAAGATTTGCATATTAAGGAAAAGAATGTGGAATGTATGTATTATGTGTAGTAAGAGTGTGGAACTAATGGCTTATGACAGGGATACAACTATGGAATTAATGTGATTTGGCAGCCAGGCATTAATACGGAATGGACAGTTTTGGAGGAAGCAGAACAGGAGCGCCTAAGACTGTAGTTGAAGCTAGTCCCTTGCATAGGAGCTGTATCAAGAGAAGGTTTCTTATACACATATATGCAAGACTGGACAGAGTTTATCCCTGTGTCGTTATTAGGAAGTAGATAAAGATCTGTATTTGTATTTGCAGGGTGTGAGAAGCTTTTACTCTCTATTGAGTTGACATGAAGAATCCTTTTGAGCATACATCCTGCTGTTTTGTGTGGTTATGATTTAACTGCCATCATAGTTTCATTGTTTAGGGCTCCATTAAATGTATTTAGGCTTCTCTATGGAGAAAACGGAGATGAATATATTTATAGCTATCAAACATATGTTGTGTTGGAGATAAATATAACAATTGTGTATAGCAGAGCACAAGATCTACTGCCCTAAATACCCTCAAATATCCTTGCCAGCTTAGAGTGTGATGAAGTTCATGCTTCATGGTGGTCCTAGGAAGTGGTGCTAGTACTGGTACTAGGGTTCTTCCTGAGAAACGGCCCCTGTTAAAAACATCACAGCATTTTCCAAAATTATCTCATTCTTTCAATATTTTTCTGTGCCTATGTAAGGTCTCATGTTCAGACTCTCACCAAAGCATTCTCAGCTGCTCAATATTTGTTCAAGCTAATAAACAAGAGAAAATAATCTCTGAAATCTTGTTTGTAGTCATTTGGAAGACCATATCAGTACATGTCACACTGACGTATGCCGTGGTTAGGGCTCTGTTCAAGGAAAAGATTTCCTATAGCACATTGGTAGCTCCAAGTGATACGCTGTGGTCATTAGACTGAGCTCCATTTGTTCACTGTGAGTTGAGCCATACTCCTGGCAGTTTTCAGAGAACATAATTTGTTCAAAGATGTGTTTGCATCTCGAGTTTGCTAATGGACAAAATCTTGCCTGAGGCCAGCTCTCTTCTGGCTCTCCCTATGTCTAACTAGTACATGTGCTTCTCAGGTCCCATCATCTCTGCTTAACATCTCCGTGCTGAAAGAGGAGAATGTATTGGGGTTATGAGAGGGATTAAAGGAATGGCAGAGATGAGGGTGTTGCAGCAGTGTGCAAGCTGGCTCTGAATTGGGGAGAGAAACGGGTGTGCCAGGAACGAACCATCAAAGAGCTATGGATGAGCAAAGTGTGGCAGAACCGTGCAAAGCGTGTTTTTGTGGAAAGGATTTTGTCTGTTCTGTGCGTATTTCTACCATGTCTGTCAGCTTGAATAGAAGTGTCCCCACTGAACTATCAGCTTTTTCATGACTCCAGCACCTTCCTGCAGCTAGTCAAGTCTGGGATCTGTCTGTCTATACGGTGGCAAGAATGCAGTCTCTTCTGGTCCCTTTAATGTGGGAAGCAGCTAAATATAATTGTCTTAAAACCTGGAAAGAAAAAGTTAGGGTATATGCCAGCCTGTAACTCAGCCATAAGCCTGCCCTCTTTGAGCAATGCCTCAGCATGCCGGTAACAAGAATCACAGAATCATCTAGGTTGGAAAAGACCTTGAAGATCATCCAGTCCAACCGTTAACCTAGCACTGACAGATCCCAACTACACCATATCCCTCAGCGCTATGTTGACCCTACTCTTAAACACCTCCAGGGATGGGGACTCCACCACCTCCTGGGCAGGCCATTCCAACGCCCAACAACCCTTTCTGTAAAGAAATGCTTCCTAATATCTAGTCTAAACCTTCGCTGGTGCAACTTGAGGCCATTCCCTCTTGTCCTATCGTTTATTACTTCGTTAAAGAGACTCATCCCCAGTTCTCTGCAACCTCCTTTCAGGTAGTTGTAGAGGGCGATGAGGTCTCCCCTCAGCCTCCTCTTCTCCAGACTAAACACCCCCAGTTCCCTCAGCCGCTCCTCATACGACATGTGCTCCAGACCCTTCACCAGCTTCGTTGCCCTTCTCTGGACACGCTCGAGTAATTCAATGTCCTTTTTGTAGTGAGGGCCCAAAACTGAACACAGTAATCGAGGTGCGGCCTCACCAGTGCCGAGTACAGGGGTAAGATCACTTCCCTGTCCCTGCTGGCCACGCTATTTCTGATGCAAGCCAGGATACCATTGGCCTTCTTGGCCACCTGGGCACACTGCTGGCTCATGTTCAGCCACATGCTAGTGCTATTGCTCTCACCACTGCTACAAAAGAGTGTCACAAGAGCACTGCAGAAGGCTAACACCTTTTCTTTGCTGAAGCCTTGGTTGCGTAAGAGAATTGAGCAGTGTCACCGTTCCATAAGTACTGCTACCTCATAAGCAGTATCTCACAATATCTTTGCCATTCAGTCTCTGTTCAAGAGGAGGCATTACACGTAGGTGTAGGAGGCCTCCACTCAGACACTTAGTTTGCTCCACATAAACCATTTCAACCATTCCAGACTTGGTAGATGTTACCAGCCATGGCCTCTCACCCTACAGAGTCCTTTCAAAATGTGACTTGTCAGCTCAACTCTGGGATCCAAGAGACACATAGCATCATAGAAATGTTGGTTAGAAGGGACCTCTGGAGGTCTCTAGTCCAGCATCCTCCTCAAAGCAGAACTGTTGCCAGCACTTAACAGATCAGCTGTGACTTTGTCTAGCCAAGTCATGGAAACATCGAAGGATGGAGATTGCACAACCTCTCTGGCTAACCCCTTCCAGTACTGTACTACCCTCCCAGTGAAAAGTTTTTTTCCAATGTTCAACGCAAACCTTAATAGGAGATCCTACATGCTTATACTGACATATCTGAAAGACCCAGAGGTGAAATGAGACATACCTGATCCTCTGAAGTTTACATCCATCTGCCACCTTGCTTCTGTTGTTGCTTCTACCAGTCATTACAGCTATGTGTCACATAGCAAACAGACCTGTGACACAGGCAACTAAAAGCTGGAGCTGAAAGCTGATGAGCGCTATCCAGATAGTAGCTTGTTCACTTGTACATTTTTTGCATCTACTGATTGTAGAGTCACATTATCCAAAAGACCCACTACAGAACCAAGGATGACCTGTGTAACACTGACCACAGGCTCTTCTCTGGTCATTCTGCCTTAAGCATAATGTCTTATACCTGACCAAGCCAATTCCCACGAAGCTGTGATTTGAAGATGTCAAGAAATGGAGAACATGAGAGTACTTTGGCATTGTATTACTTTAACTTGGCAGCAGCCTTTCTGGGGAGCCAGATGCAGTGTTGGGATGGAGCAGGATTCATAGTGCTTGTGGCTGCTGTGAACCTTATCTTGTAATTTTATGGCTTTGGGGGAAAGGTGTTAAACTTCAGCCACTCCTCACAGTACAGAATGGCACAAGCAGCACTGCATAGCCCTAGGGGTATACTACTGAAGGTTTGCCTGTCTAATAAAAAACCCAGCAATGACTCTGTTTCATTCCTCTGATTGCATGTGTAGACATTGATTGAAGTCACTCCTGTTTGCAGTGTGAAGTTTGCAGGAAGCTGTGCTGAAATTTCAAAATTATTTCCCTTGAAGTTTTAGTTTCTTACTAAGATTGTCTTGAGAGCTGTTAATAGCAACTGGAAGTGGTTTTGCCTTCTTGTCACCTCTCTCACTCACTGCACTGTTAGACACTATAAGCTGTTGTCATAAAATTTATGACAAATGAATCAGTTGCTTCTCTACTTTCTAAATAAAGACTCCTTCCCACTTTCATTTTTCTACCAGAAAGTTTTCCCTTTCTGTACTCTTAGAAATAAGATCACTTTCCTTTCACATCCAAAACTTATTTCTGAAGAAACAACTTAAGAAATGTTTTCAAGATGATCCCTGGTTGAATCACCAGCACCGCGTCCTGCTTCACCCTCCACCCTCCCTGGAGTTCTCTCTGTCACATACCTGACCTGAACCTAATTAGTTTGTGAGAACTAGAAAGTTTGCCGCCCGTGGTATGGCTGTGGGCCAGGCAGGCAGAGTTCTCTGTGCCTGGTACTGTAATTGTGAAATCTTGCTTGATGGACGGGAGGTTATTCTGTTGTTTGGGATTTTTTTTCAACAAATGTCCTGGAAATGTGCAGGAGCACATTCTGGAGCTCAGAGAGTTGACTCTATAGAGGCCGTGGTGCCACAAAGATCCCCATGTCCTTAACATTGCTGAGAGCCAAAGAGATCAAGAGCACTTTCATTTCAAATAATATTTTTAAAAAACCTTAACACATTTTGTCCTGCTTTTACAAAAGCAGGTCTGTTTGTAAGTTCTGTTTATGACTCTTGTCACACACTGGAGCCTTTATGAGGTCCTCAGGAGTAATGTCTGTATTACTAGAACAATAGGACTTGTAGATTTTCCAAAGGACATACTGCTCAACAGTAAATGTCTCCACTTGTTTGCATGGATATTGTGGTGGTGTAATCTTCTCTCCCTCCTGAATCATCAGTTTCAATATCATTCTACATTTTTGTTGGGGCAATGCAGCACTCTGAAAGTGAGGGCCTGGCAGGCATATAAGAGCCAGGCATTGTGTGGACAGGCTCTATGCAGCATCCACAGTGTAATTCCACCAGTTCATCTCAGACCTAGCTAGTCTCGCTTTTATAGTCTAGGGCTCTCAGCTCTGCTGTTAACGTACCCTGGTCCCAACTTGCAGTATACTTGTTATTCCAGTCCTTGTGCTCTATCAAGCTGGTACCAAGTCCACACTCTCTCCTGAATCCACTGGTGCCTAGTCCTTGTTTCTAGTTCTAAAAATCTGCCAGAATCTCCATGCAATTTACTCTGCCAGACTGTCAAATCTTTCATCAGTCAACCCCTTACCTGAGGCTCTAAAAATATCCCATGAATTTCACAACGACTTGTACTGACTTCTGATCTGGAAGTTCTGCTTTGGAAATTGAATCTTTAAAGAACTGAGGCTGAAAACAGCTTTTTGTAAGTCATGCCCATATGTTTTTAACAAACATTGCCCACAGATAGCTGTAGTTACAGTTCCACATCCATTCCAGCCAACCTGAATCAGGGCTGCTATTGCCCAGCCATGCTCCCGTGTTTCCTCAACACAAAAAATGGTGTGTATCTGACCCTGGAATAGCATACTTCAGGGAGCTAAACTGTCTGAGAATTAACACTTAAAAAAAATTAGTTTTCACCATCCCCTGGACCAATTTATTGCAAGGCCAGATGAGCACCAGTGCAGGTACAAGGAAGGAGATGGGGATTGTGATCAGGGACTATAGGAGGCAGAGCTGATACAGCCACAGTTTAGGTCAGGTTATACTGTTGTGGAATCACACCCTTTCTCCTTGGTTTTTACCCATGTCTGTTCTCAGTGTAAGAAGCACTAAAAGCACATCAAGATTTGGTTGTAGGCAAGTAATCAGATGATCAGATTATTTCCTATAAGGAATCTCAAACACAACCAGAATTAGAAGTTGTACTTATGAGCTGCATGTATGCCATGATTGAATTTTAAAGATCAAGAGTTCAGTGCTGATCCAAGTTTTTAATCCAGTTTACTGGTAAAATTAAAATCCAGAAGAAATTAGCATAATTCCTAGGGAGCCAGTGGGAGTTATTTCCACTACTGAGCTGAATGTAGTCCTAAGGGTTTTCTGGACTTTGGGAAAGCTAACAAACAGTTTTGATTATATTTGGTTAAATCCTAGCTCTGTTTTCAGCATAAGAGAGTGTGAATAGCTAACATTAAAACCACTATATCAGTAATTTTCATCCCATTGTCCGTGGATCCATTAGGGTCCAGTGACTTGTAAGGAGTCTGAAAAAGATAAATGAAAACAGCAAAAACAGTCAGGAGACTTAAATTCATAACATAGTGGTCAGGCACTCCTTTGGAAAATGGCCCCCATTCCAGGTAATTTCTGCTAATGAGTAGAGACCTGAACAGCAGGGAAGAAACGATCAGGTGCAGGATCACTATCGTGTGTCCAACCTCAGGCTGTTAGGGATGTATGGGAATCATTCCCATCTGATAGCAATTTAGGCATCATTATAAATGAGTTGGTTTTGTCAAGGTCCTTGAGAATGGATGGCTGCATCACAAAAACCAGCTTTACATTCTGGATTAAATGGATTGATGATGGTAATCCCAACAGAAAAAGAATAAGAGGAGAACTGTAATGGGAGCTCAGAAGCCTCTCAGCTCTGGAATTGATCCACTGGTTGTGAGAGTGGTAGGAGAGGTTTGAACTGGTCCTGAGCTTTCTGTGTAAGGAGTATCCAACTTAACTTTTTATCAACATTTACTTTTGTTAAAAGAGGAAGGCTACAAAAGTTAGTTGCTTTAAAAGGTCTCCAGTTCTAGAAATGTGCTCCTACCTTTTCTCTTATCTTTGGAAATTCTTGTTTATCCAGCATAAAAAATTCATGGACAAATTTTGCCTTCAAGATCTATAAACTTGATCAGTGCTTTAAAACCCTTGGAAGCAATGGCTTTGTTTATCTCCAGAAGTCCAACAATAAGCTGATTTTGCTATTTTTAATCTATCCGGAAATATGCAAAGAAGAGAGCTTAATTACAAACAGACCAAACCTTATATAGGAAATGGGTATGTCCCTTGGGGGCACCTAAAAAGTGAATGTCTGAAATTAAATTCATATACTCTTCTCCCTTGCTCCCTGAAGCACGTATTCTTGCAGTGAAAGGGAAGGCTGTGGGCTAGCATCATATCCCAGTAGTTTCTATACATTATAACACTCTGGCTATCTTAATATTCAATAACAGATGTTTCTCAACATGTATGAGCTCGAGGTGACTAGTTGTAGATGTTTGTAATTAAACCATTAAAGAAAACAGAGAAAAATTAGAAAAATAATGGCTCCATTGCTAGGATCTTAATTTGATTACCAGATAAAAATGAAGCAGAAGTATTGTGATTCCGAAATTTCACCCACACTTTTCTCAAAAGAGTGCTACCACACCCAGCCAACAAACAACAGTGAAACCTCGCGTCATGAAAGCAGTTCCCGTCACCTGCCCGGTGATTCTGAAATCAGAGTTGTCTTTTTCTCAACTTCCAATTATTACACACTGTAATGGGTAACATACAAGGTCCTAAGGTGGGCCAGGTGCATTTAGCTTAACTAAAAATCTCCCCACCCATGGAATAAAGGGAATGGCATTGGTTTTGTATAGGCACAGCAGCAGACTCTGACTGCCAGTGATGTTTTATTGTTAGCTCTTCCACTAGTCATTGCATGACCATTGAGCACATCACACATTCTCTCTGTATGTGCCCTATGCTACGACACGGAGCTTGGATAGAGCACTGGCCCAAAACTGTGTCTTCCTGCAAGTCTGGAAGCAAGCCCATCCTAAAGCCCCTCAGGCATCTGCACTGATCACATCTATCAGTCGAGCATGTTTTGCTGTACTCCCACAAATGGCAGTGGCACAGCTGGGCTTCCTCGGTTATCCCACAGTCTTGCAACTGCAGCCCTTGCCCCACTACATCAGGCAGTGCTGCTCACCAGGAGCAAACTGCTGCTAACTTCCACGCTAACTCTCTGGCCACCTGACAAGTGTACCACACTGCTCCTGCATGGTGCCTGCTTGCCTTCAGTGGGGAGACCTTTGCCATGCCCCATGCTATCAGTAGCCTCTGCCGTGCTCTCTGGGCCACAGCGTCTCTTGAATTTGAATCCTAGCCTCCATGTTCTTCATATGGTCTAATAGCCGAAATGGTCTGGGTAACATCCTAAATGCTGAGCGGCCTGCCGGCAAGAGTGCACACAGGGGACCCAAGAGCTGTAGATTTATTGCTTGTAAACCAAAAAGTATATTAAAAAAAGAAGAGATAAAAATAGATGGGGAGCTTGGGGACCGGAAAGGCAGCCAGTGGAGATTAGATGCACTGCTGGTTGACTCATCCAGCTTGTTTTATTGTAGCACAGTTCCATAACGGCTGTATTATTTCAGCTTTTGTGCAGTGAGCAGACATTTGTTTTGCATTGAAGCTTTTTCACATAAATGTGCTCCATTTTTCATTTCTTCTTGCATTTCCCAGCGTTTCTACTGGCAATTACGAATGGGAGAGGTGGTGGCTCCAAAAGAATATTAGCCAACTTCTCAGCTGGTATAAATCAGCAACACCCCCTGGTATTTAGTAGAGCTATGCAGCTTTATACCAGTTGAATCTGCACCAACTGTTCTTTTAAAATGTGTCCCACCTTATAAAGAGCTGTGTTTTCTTCAGTGGTGGATTCTGAAATTAATGAGAAGTATTGGACCAACTGCTTCACAGAGCGTGTGCAGCACACATCTTGGCAGGATCCATTTCCTAACGTGTGGCCCTGTTCAATCTGAGGGATTTCTTTGCGGCGGCCACCAAAGAACAACAGCCATTTTGTCCTGTCTGCTGGACCTGGGATGTGATCTGCCGCCTTGCCGAAGGCCTGCACGCAGGCCATGCGCTGCCTGCTAGCTCAGTGTCTCGAAGGGCTTTTAGCCCCTTCCTCACAGCAATTCATTCATTCTGTGCCTGTGCGTAAGTGGCTGTGAGGAGAAGTTACAGCGAAAATATGTAGAACGTGTGTTGGGCTTTGTTAGCTGTTCGCAGCTTGCTTCACAGCTTGGAAAGTGCTGCCCTGCCAACTTGGGCTCCATTCAGAGGCAGAGGAGGTCTGTAGAAATGGTTTTGGAAATAACCACAGGGAAGGAGGAGAAGCAGGATTTACCTTAAATGAGATGAGATCAGGTGGATCTACATGTGTGGTGGAGGCCGTGCATTTGTTACAGGATAGTGGTGGTTTTCAGCTTCTAGAGTGTGTGTGGACTGAAGGAACGCTTTGGGTTCTGTGCAGCTTTTCAGAAAAGACCATTTAAAGGTGATTTCACGAGGCAGAACCTGGTGATCACCCATGTTCCTATGCCTCTTATTATCAGCCCTCGAGCAAGCCAGCCTCTGCCATGTTGACAAGTGAGGACTAGATAGCTGTATATTTTTACTGAGATTTTGCTGCGGTTTTAGTTGAGATGTTTATTTGCATGTTGTCTTCATTGGTTTCTCTACACAAATTACACAGAGTAAGTGCTATGGACTGTGTAGCTGTGCTAACTAGAAAAAATGCCTTTATCTCTTCCATTTTTTTCTTAGCAGCATGGAAGTGGGAGGGAGAATCTGCCAAAATGTGACTGTTTCATCAGTGGAAGCTGTTTGATAAGAGGCTTTTTCACGGCCATCTTGTGAGCAGTGTGTGTAGCTTGCAAGCCATCCCTACCATGGACATGCACAGATCCTTTAAAAAAACACAATTAAAACCCCAGTTTTGAGACTCAGGCAGCTGTATATCCAAAAAGAAGATCTAAGTTGATCCACAGTCCATTTCTATAAGCACATATGAATAAAGTTACTTTATAAGTACATGAAGTGTCATCAACTATTTTCTACAATACAAAAAATGGCTCTTTTTTCTTTTTTCGTAAACTTTTCAAGCTCATGAATTTCTGATGACAGTCACTTACAGGAATAAATGGTGAGGTAACAGCAGCTTTGTGTAGGATTGAGATAAATTTGGGTCCGAAATAAATTAAGACCTCCGTAAGAGGTAGAGTTAGGAAATAAGTGTGTGGGAAAATTGGAGTGAGTGAGAAGGCAGCAGGGAAGAGGAAGCCACAGTACAAATTAAAGATTGCAAGTAACAGGGCTGGGTGCCAAGAGCCTCAGAAAAGAAAAGAAAAAAAAAATCCTTGATTAGCTAAACTGTTTGCTTTACTATATAAAAACTGACCTCCTTGAGGAGCCCTGGGCCCTGGCCTCCTGGGAGTCTGAGTACGTGCGGGCGAGCTGCTGCCCTGCTGATGGCAACACAAATGCTCCAGTGCCAATCTTCTGCCCTGTGGATTTCCAGGTGCAAATGCTTCATCTGGCAGGAGTTCTGCCCGCATCAAGCTGACAGCACCTTAACATTTTAGCCAGCCTGGCAATATATATTTTCCTTCTTCTCCAAACCACTCCAGTAATCCCAGTTCATTAGCTACGTGTGAGCATGTGTGTTGAAGGGAACCGCAGTCTCTCTGAGCAGCTGTAATGGGTAGGCCAGGCATGACTTTTGAGGGGACAGATGAAGGACAGAGCTGGCGTGACAAGCCTGTGTCTCCAGCCAAGTTCAAGCTACAGCAGCCAGTGGGGCTCCCCAGCTGCCCACAGCCCTCCTGGATACAGATCACTGTCTGATGTACATTGTCGTCATTGTGAGTCCCCGCTCCTCAAGGAATATCCCCATCCTCCTGCCTCAAGGTCTCTGCCCTGCATAGGAGATGCTCTAGCACAGAGATCCTTACAGAAAACCACTGACCAGACCTGACACATGCCATCTTAATGCCAATGCTCATTAATGTCACCCTTTGCATTACCTGCTGTTCTTGATATTGATATTACTGTCTTTCTTCCCCTGATCCATTCACAGTGCCATCACCAAGTTGGATCATTGCTGCAGAGGGGGAAATTCAAGAGCTACAGGGAATGTGCTTGAGCACCTAACACTTGTGTGGGCGTGCTTTTCATGCCTGCTGATAATTTTTGAATGTGAGTTGTTCTGTCCTAGACACAATGTGAAAGAGGAGCTATCACAGACAGAGCTGATGAGAGCACAGGCGGGGTGAGTTAAATATGGAAGCCTTTTGTCAGCAATTCCCTCATATTTACTCACAAAATTGTTACTTGCTGTTAAACACCCATCTTCCTACACTCAATAACTGCAAAAAGCCATAAGGGAGGTTAGCTCATGAAACTACCTTGTACAATTTAATTAAGTAATATAAAGACTGCAAGAGAGAGTTATTTTTTAACAGCAGAGAATGGGAGAATTGCAGGACTTCTTTGTAATGGAACAAGATCAAAACAACTGGTATTTAACATTTGTAAAAACTTCTAGAAATTAACTTTTCTGTTTTAGGAGAGTATTATAATCCTAGTTTTACAGATGGGGAAACAAAGATGTTGTTGTATTCACAAGGCCTCTAGAAGGCACGTAGACATAGAGCTCAGTTCCTGGAGTGGAAATCTGTATCCATGCTTGGGATAGCTCTTCACTATCAAGAGCTCAGAAGTTCTGCTTTTTCTTGTAAAACTTCAATCACATGGGCATCTAGGTGCAGGTTTTTTCTATAAACCAAAGCTTCTCATCTGTGCAAAATCATTTGCTATGTCAGAGAATGCTCTGTCTGGCCTTCAAAATGCATGGGGCTGCAAGGTGTGCAAAACATGCATGTATTAACCTTGTTTGAGTACATTAAGAAAGGTGAGGAAGGTCAGATGGAAGCAGTTTACAGGGGCCTTGACTGCAAAGTTTCTGGACATATGAGATTTGCTGTGCGTAAAGGTGTATTCCAGCATCCTCTCTGAGGAAGGAAACAAAGATTTTAAGCCCAAGTGAAATCAAATCCCTCAAGCAAGCTTAACTCAGGAACGTGAGAGCACAATACCAACGGCAGAGGGATGTCACTAAAAAAGGAAGAGACAGTATCAACTAGTTTCTGTTCATATTGCACTGTTCGTCCAAGAATCTCCAAAGTTCTCAGAAATGCCAGTGGACTCTCAATACACCCCACTGGATGCCTGAGTGTTTCTGTTTGCATGTTACAGATGAAGAAACAAAGGCACAGGAGGCCATGTGGCTGTTGTGCAACACAGTGGCATCAGATTTTGGGTGAAGCTACCTCATGCAGTCAGCAGATGCCTAATTTAGACCTCATCTGACATCTAGTTTCAGTAATATTGCCCGGGCCAAAGGCAGTCCAGGGCTTCTGATCTCACTATTTAACTACTGGGTTACACACTCCTTTTAGTTCTCTTCACAGCATTCAACAAAGCAAATCAACAAATTGTCCCAGAATTTGAAACTGTTGATATGTGGGTTGGTTGTTTCTGCTGATGAGGTGAGATGTTCCAGAGTCAGAGCAGGAAGTGAAGAGAGACGGTAGCCCCAGTGCAAGGCAACCATCATGCAACAGAACATAGTGCCTAGGACATGCTATTAACAGGTAAAATACACCCAGAATTCAACACCATATTAATGCCATCAAATTAATGGAAGCCACTTGTTAACCAGACAGAGAGAAATGGAACATGAACAATTTCTGACCATGAGCAGGTTGCATGCACAGGAACAATTTCCATCACAAGTTTTTTTATTCTGCTGGCTTTTTTGAATGTAGTGAACTGCTGTTCCAGCACAGAGTGAAGACAGCAGGAACTGCAGTGTGATTGACGTAGCAAACCCAGGAAAACAATAACATGAAGTGAGAGTTTGTCACATAAGTGGAGTGAATTAAACTGATCCTGTATAGTGTTTTCATCCCAAAGTGCTTGAGAAGTTTGTTTATAAATGGATTACTTCCCTGTGGCTCAAATGTAGCCACCTCTCAGCTGAAATGCAGTTGTCTTCATTGCGCATCCAGCACTTAGGCTGCTTGTGAAAGATATGCTTTATTATGCTTCTGGTTTCATCCAGCTGTTCATAATAAAATGAGAACTTTGCAGCACCTCGTTCAGATTCTCAGACTGGAAAGGGCAGTTGTTAATGCCAGAGGTCCTAAAGTCACTAAGTTTTCCAAGACAAAATTCAGAGAAGTTGTGCTAATACGCAATTGCAAATAGTTACAACCAGCATCACATAAACTGTGCTCAGTGAATCCCGAGGCCTGGGCAGTGTTGCTTACATCTCTGGAAGTGGAACATCACAGCCACAGTTGTCAGGGTGGCAGGTCATGTTATTCTGAGTTTTTTGTGTCTTGACGTTGTTTCTTTATTCTCCTTCAAGACCCCCATGATTCTGATGACACCCTTGAAGATGGCAGGGAATTGAAAGACTGCATGAATGAAAATATTTCAATTTTTTTTTTTCTCAAGCAAAATGTCACTTACTTCCTTCATGAGTTCTACCTTAATATAACAGACCTAAAATCAGATCACAGACTAATTCTGCACTTTTTCTGAGTAGTAACCAATTTGTTCTGGCACTATTTCGTACCAACCCGTTGATTAGGAATAATGGAGCTAGAGTGGTAGAGCTAAATCTGTATTTTACTGAAGACATTTTGCATTTATTCTTGCGACATTGTCAGACCTTGTTTACCTTAGCAGGTAAGGATATGTAATAGTGATAACCTTGATATACCCTGCCACCTGTTTAGTTGTACTACCTTAGAGTAAGCTTACCTCAGGGAAGTAGAAATAACAATCAAGAGAGGTTATATCATTTTTCCTAGCCAGGATACGCTAGTCATACTTCACCAGAAGTCAGCAACAAGGCTCAGCATATTCTAAGGTGCTAGGCGCCTATACTTTCCACTGGGTCTTACCCCATCGTAAGCAAAATTTTTAAGCAAATCATCACATACAAAATCTAGCTCTGGACTTTGCATCATTGCTTTTTCATCAAATGCTCTAGGGATTAAGTTAGAAACCACCAAATCCGTCCCAATCTGCAAATCATAAATTCATAACTGAAAAAGAAAATGCTTGTATTCTTGAGGAGAGGGGGCTTTGCCGGGCCATTTTGGCAATTACAGCAAGTGGGTTATGGTCAGTTTTCTAACACTGGCTTCTCGTTTAAAAAAAAAAAGACAGGAAACTTTTTAATTCATGGACAAATGCCAAATCCTTCCTCTCTGTCTGAATGCACTGACACTCGGCTTTTGTTAGCATTCATTGAACAGAAATTACTGACCTCCAGTTTTGACCATATAGCTGCAAGAGGATTAGACTAGTTCTCTTCCAGGGACAACTCTGTCTCATGTGTAGTGTTAAGATACCTCAGGACCGCATCCTCTTTAACGACCTCCTTCAGTCTCGGGAATTGTTGAGCTTTGTATTCGAAGTCTACTGCCTGTCTTTTTATAGCGGTGCCCTGGAGTTGACAGGTCACGCAGCCAGGTTACACACACAGAGCTCCCATTCCAATGAGTCCTTGTGCCCACCACTTCTGCACCCAGTCCAGGTCCTCTGTAACCTTGCTGTATAACTTGCTATGATAATGTCTCTCCCCAGCATTTTATAGCTGTTGTGAGAAATTAACATTTTTGTCTGTCTAGCCCAGCTTATTTTTTTCAGGACGGCTCTGAAGCCTTTTACTGTGTTATTCTGTTATTTTTTTTCTGCTGATCTTAACATCATCTGATCTGTGTAAATGCTGAAAACTTGGTACATCATCAAACATCTGCTGTATTTTTGGAGAAACGTCTCAAATTTGGTGAAGCAATCCAAATCACCAGAAATTGTGATTCTCAATTTGCACAAAATGCATGTTCTGTTTTTTAAGGGCTTCTGCCAGACCCTGCTGACACATGAAGCATAAGAAAATATTTGGCATCAGCCACTTCCCCAGAGATTTTTCCTCTTGTAGGTAGTGGAAAATGATCTCTCTGTACACATGTATTCAATTCTTTTAGGTCTATTCATAAGCAAAGGTTTCATCTCTTTTTTTAGCACACCCATTCTGATGGTTCCTCTGTGCAGTTTATGGTAATGAATATATTCACCTCCTTTTTTAGCCTCTCTAGAGGGCACAGGGAACTGCCAGTGTTGCAGATTGTGGAGCAGCCCTCGAACACTTTTTCAATTACTTGATCCCCCAGCTTTCCAAAGAGAAGAGCCTCTTGAGAAGGCTGAAGAATGGCTCCGACATCTCTTAGATTATGATTTTAGAGGCTACTCTTTACCTGTCTGACTGAGTTGCTAACCCCCTTGCAGGAATAAACCCTCCACTATTAGTCCGGAGTTCTTCCTGTTTCCTCTGTGGCACAGCTGGTGCTGGCACTGCTGCTGGCAGCACACAGGCTCTCGTGCCAGTGCCCACCTTCAGGCCAGTAAATGTCATGTTTGCTTTATCAAGCACGTAGTGTTGGGAGCCCTTCCCAGCTCAGATGCCTCCGTTAGCCCACTGTGCCCCTCCACAGGGCTCAGTACTGCTCTCCTTCAGGGTATGTATCTCCTGTTGACACCCTCCAAAGGATGACAAGACCCTGCTTGTTTAGATACTCTATCCAACCACCATGCCCAACACCCCGTGTTACTGAGAGGAGGGAACTCAGAGTTTCATTGTGCTGAGTTATAGGGCTAAGGGCCTGCCATGGAGCTTGGATGCATGGTTCCTCTTTCCTTCCAGTTCAGGGGAGGTTCAGGTCCTGGCCTATCTGCCATTACCTAGGAAGCTCAACAAAGCAGACTTAAAAAGCAGGCCAAATGCAAACAACATTTAAAGCTCCATGGCCCCTTACTAATGGGACTATGCTGTGTCAGATCTCAATCGCTCACACTTAACAGCCATGTCATTATGGAGTATGGGCACACAACTGCTGTTTAAAAAGAGAGAGAGCGAGGAAAAATAATAAAAAAAGACAAAATGCAAGAGGCTTAGGAGGCCCCTGGTTTCCTTAATGGAATTAGTCCTTCCTTTATGAATTCCAGGGTTAGATGCTGTAAATGTGATTCGTGTACTCCCTCCCCTCACCAAAGCAGAAAGATCTGCTAGACACATGTTCGGAGCGGAGCAGGGGAAGATATGACGTGACTCAAGAGCCTGGAAGGCTAAAAGGAGTAGATGGGGGAAGAGCTATGCAGCCCTTGATCTTTGTAAGATTTACTGCCTTTGCCTCTTGCAAAGATCTTTTTTTTTCCTGGAAAATTGCTAGCTTCTAGCAATTTAAAAAAAAAAAATTTGGCTGGGGCAGTAAACAAGATCTTTGAAGGGGGAAGGAAGCCAAGAGAAAGTCAGGCCCATTAGTCACGCAGCTGCATTTCCTGTCACAAAGGACCCCAGTTGAGTAATCACTCAAAATATGCTTGTTATTTTTTCCTATTTTATTTCAACTTTCAGCCTGCCAATATCTACTGTAAGAAAAAATTAAAACAAGAAAAAGAAAAAGTCTTTTAGCCTCGGAGGGGAAAACAATGTAGAATCAGACATTGATTTACATTATTTTCCTTTTCTTTAATTTTCATAGCCTAAAAACACTTCAGTCATATGAGAGGAATGTTGGTAGTGCAGAGTGGGTCTGAGACAGTCCTGGTGTTTTCAGGCCATGTAATTTCAGCAGGAGTGTGGGTGTCAAAGTTCTTAGACTACACTTCAAGCTCCTACCATTAATTCACTGTACAACCTTGATCGAGTCATGTATTCATTTATCTGTAAAAAAGTAAAGATGATAATAGCTTCTGCATAATTGTTTTGTCAGGCTTCATTAATGGTGCTTATAAGTAATATTGGGTCTTCTGATGAAAGCTTTGTAGAAGTATGTGTCTAAAGGAAAATACAGTCAAGACTGAAGAGAAGTAAACTTGTAATTTAAGGCAGAACATTCTTATTAATAGATTTTAAAAGAAATTATAAAAAGGTGAACATAGGAACAAGACTAGGAAATAGAAGAAGGCAAATCTTGCTGACACTTTCTTGAGACACTCAGAGGAAGAAAATTAAGCAAACCTGTCATAGGGAACAACCCCCTTTGTAATGTTGGAAGAGACCGTATGAGTGATTGACTATATCACCTCCCCTCTTCTATATCTTGAATTATAAAATGCTGGCTCTGGTCAATCTGGTACCAACGTCAGAAAGAAGCCACAGATATATGATGAAAGTAACAGATTGCTGCAAAGAAAATACCTCTTTTACCAACAAACACAACTCCAAAATACAAACCCCCACCTTTTATTTACTCAAAAGTAATGAGTATGGTGACCAGGCCACCTATAAAGAATGGTCATAAGCATGCTTCAGGACACGTAACAGTTTGTAACTTACATTCCTGACTAGGCTACCTGACTATATGGCTATGTGAAAATGGTTGCAAAGGGATTGCAAATCCCTGTTTGGATTGCTATCTAAGTAGAGAGTAGATGATTGTAGTTTATGCTACATAATAACATGACTTCAAATACTGCACAAAAAATGAAGTTTACATTTGCATGTAAGTGACTGGTAATGTCATACAATTCTCTAATTTGCACACATTTGATACCACAGATGTGCAATGTTTTCAAACCACAGCTTATGAGCAGATGTGATTTACACAACAATGTAAATCACAGCTTCCTAAACCTAGTTGAAAGGTGGAAACTCAAACAAATGTGAGATTTACCCCAATTTGGTTTAAGAGAGACTTTGAAAAGCTGTTTACATATATTTTTAAAAGCTATTCAGAATGATTGTTTATGCATATTTACACTGAATGGAAGAGTAAGAATCTTGTGAGTCATGACTCAAATATGAAAAATTCTGCTCTGGATTATCATTATGAATTATGTTCACCCTTTGTCTTTCCAAATGGCAGGCAAGGCAAGCTGTGCTCCTCAACAGGCACACAAGTGTACACTCCCTGGTTTGTGGTCAGAGCTAGCAGTGGGTCATAGGGGCTGTCTGCTACTCTCACACCAGAGAACTTTCACTGCTACATTCTATGCAATAACTATAGTTTTATGTACCTAAAACTAGCTCTGCTGTGATGTGTGTTTATAAAGGCCATTTCCAATGATTATTTATATCTACACAGCTTTGAAATCATATACTGGTATGTATGAATGAATGGAAATTATTTGTTTACAAGAGCAATATAAACTTTGTGCATTTCCTTTTATGAGTACCACAGTATGTGATAATATTTCCTATGCTAGTGTTGTAGAGATGTATTAGTAAAAATCACACCAGTATCTAATACATCAGACTATATAATAAATAATAATGACCTATAGAATGAATTATATCTGACAAGTATTAGGGTAACAACTAATATTTCTCTATTTACCTACCTGGTTATCCTAGGAATTTGTATGGCTCTGTAGCCATGGTATCTGAGTATTTCCAAACCTCTGAACCTTTGATGTACCTGTTCTGTCCACGCATATTAGTACAATTATCCCTGTATAGGTGTGCCACTAAAGCCCTAAGATGAATGACTAACCTAGAATAACCTCAGAAGTCTATGACCTCTTGATTCACCTGTGGCTGTGAAGAATTACTCTCTCTCTTGCATAGATGGGAAGCTGAGTCATAAAAAACTAAGTTACGTGCCCATAAACACATAGATAGCAACAGAGATGGAACCAGAACTCATGGAGTACAGATCCTTAGTCCCTGACTAGGCGCGTTAAGTTACTCTCTCCTGTCTTCAGTAAACTGATCATATTTGGTAAAATAGCTAGCAGTTGTTGCTCTTTGCAGTGCAGTGCTTCTGTGATGCGTGTGAAGGGGACTTAGCAAATAATTGCTTGTCAAAAAGCTGAAATAAGCGGGGAACATAGCAGCTGCTCAGTATATTGGCAGCTGAATTTATCAGCCCTTCTACTAAACCACTGCATGAATTTGGGCAATTACTTCACATCCACATGCTGCCATTTTTCTAATTTAATATAGGGATAATAACACACTTGGAGGTCCAGGCACAAAAATCACTGTATAGTGCTGCTCCACTTCTCATTTAAGACAGTGGAATGAGAGAGAAGAGGGAAGGAACAGGAAGAATAACAAATTTTCCCTTTTAGTTGAATGAAGTTTCTATGATACAGCTCAAAAATCTCATTCTTGAAGCAAGAGTGGCTGGTAAAGCATTTTAATTTTAAGGTTTATGTTGCCAGTGGTTATGTTGTTGCAGGGCTGTTGTGCTAGGGAGGGTGTAGACTTTGCAGCTGTGGTTTAGGGGTTCTGCACCCCTTGCCAGTCAGCACTGGGTCTGTCTCAGAGCTGGTTTTCCTTTCCTCCAAATACAGTGTAGGACTGTGGGATTGGGTTATATATAGCAGACATATAACTTCACCTTCAGAGCAAAAACTGTCTATGAAAGGGTTAATCTAACTAATGGCAACTCTTCAGTAAAGTTGAGGGAGGTGGAACTTAAGTCCCAAGTCTTAATAAAATGCAGGTGTTTTATTGTTAGGTTAAAAACTCCTCCTCTTAAGACTCCAGCAAGCATTTAAAAACAAGGGAAAAATGTGCTATTGAATAAGAAACTTGGAAAGGCAACAACAGGCCATGCAAGGCATTTACAGAGAATGCAGCATTCAGTGGCTAAGGTCTACCTTAGAGTTCACAGAGCAAAACCAAAACATAAATATTAGATGAACGACACCTCTTACAACATGCATCTGGCCTCTGAGGTATTACACCTGGAATTAAATTTTGACATTCTCCTTCCTACCATGTGATTTTGCTGTTTTACCAGCTCCCTGCAGAGTATACTCTCATTTTTCAACTTTCCTGTCTTCTTGCTTCCTAGTCTGTTTGGGGACTCGACGCAGTGACAGGCAGCATGAATATTGCAGTTGCAGTGCACACATACTTGCAGCTGCTTTTCTGTCTTTTCTGACTTTTCTTTCTTTAGAACTAGATAGTAAAAAGAAGTTGTAAAGAAATAACTAATCACTGTTTTCTCCTCTTTCACTTCCCCTCCTTATCCCAAGGAAGCAGAAAATTTGGGGGAGGATTTTTCAGTAAATTGCACTGTTTAGGTCACAGAGTTAAGGGGTTGCACTGAACTTTGAGCTTTAGCTTCAAGTTCCTCATGTATTTGGAGAATAAAAGTGGTTACAATTTACTAAAGGGACTAAAGGGAAGTGGAACATGAAGAACCAGAGAAGTCTAAATGTACTTATGGTTGCCCAGGGCCTAAGATTACTGCATCATCATCCTCACGAGCCATAGTTAGTGTCGTGGAGATAGACTGGTATTTTTGGTACCTGTATAGTGAAAATAGTTAACTAACCGCCATCCATAAGAACTCATCCCCCTGGGAGAAAGTCAGGCATCGATTTTCCTGTCTTTAGCCTTGGTGGTATAAATCAGCTGTCACTACTAGAGGAAAAGGACAGAAATAGTCCATGGAGTACCTGCTAGGATGGGAAGCAATAGAGTAACCTGGGTTTTGATGCAAGAGTTTCACAACTGCAATTTAGTAGAAGACAGAGAAACAGCAGTGAAGATGGTCAATCTGCCAGTCATTTAATTTAGAAGACTGACAGGTGAGATACGAACAATACTAAGCAAAAAAATATAAACGACATACAGGAAAGTCTAAGACAATGAATAAAAATTAAACTGATGGAGCTGTTGAGCTTAGAAACATGAGTACATGACAGCTGTCATTTACATGGAGCAGAGTGCTCAGGACAGCTTAAGTAAATAATTCAGAAAACCAAAGAACAAAAATCAAAGCCCTCTGTAATCAGAGCAGGAAACCCAAAAACGCCTAGGCTGCATGCCCTCTGCGCACCATTGCACTGCATCCTTGCTACAGTCGCTGTACTGGGCCATCGGAACTGATGGGCTGGAATACAGGCATTAGTCAGACATGCCAGAGGTGAAGGAGAAGGGCGACATGTAGATCCAACTTCTTCTTCACACACCTCTGAGAATAAACCTTCCTGACTCCCAGCCATCACCAAAACCAGGTGTATTTTTAAGAAGCATCTTGTGAAGATGCAGTGGAAATGCAGACTGCAGATTAAGAGAGGGCCCAAGAGTAAAAATTTTCATTAAAACTATCTTAAAAATCCTTGTTGGAATCTTTATGTTGGCCTGAATGTGTCCAGGATCAGGACTTTGAGGAAAGAAGAAGAGAAGTCTCTATAAACATTTGTTATCTGCTCCCAATTTTAGATCTTCCCTGGCTTTCTCCTTTCCTCCTTCGCTTTGTAAGACTGCTTTTCATCCCACTCCTACTCTCCTTTGCAGCTGCCAGTTCCTGTTACTAGTGTCAGCAGTTCTCAGTCTTCTCAGACAACCCTGCTGTCATTTGTGCCTTGCTACGTGAGGGAAACAACCCATGCTTTCTGTTCCTGCCTGAAAAGTCACTGTGGCTCAATCTCCAGCAAAGCTAGGCCAGCCCATGCTCAGCGCAACCCCTGCCCAAATCCAGCGTGTCAGACTGCAAAAATTGGCAATGTCTCTGGTCTCAGCGCAGAGAAGTAGCCAAGATCAAAGTTAGAAGCATGGTTTCTTTATTCTCTCATCAAACTGGACTTTAGTTTTTCTTTCCAGTCTTACAATTACTCTTATCTTTTCTGATGTGTGTTATCTCTGGGAGTCACTGAGAACAAGTGGTTGGATTTGCAGTAAAATATGTACAGCCAGGCCAAAGTGTTTTCAAATTAGCTTGTGTCAACTTTGAAATAATAATGTCAGTCATTGAAAAACTCAAGACAAGTATTTTATACTAGGATTAGGTATTAGCAAAAATCACTAGTGTTAGGCCTCATGGTTATCCTTGCAGATACTGTTAACTCTTCTGTATCATACAAAAGAGACAAAGATTCAAGGCTCTTCCTCCAAACAAATTCACTATTTTGTGCTGTAAAATTGTCATGTATTTGACTTAAAGAACTGACTGATAACCTTTGCGCCCTGTTTCTTATTTCTCCAACTTTGCATGATGAAAGTTCCCCTTCCAAATTTCATTTCCCTCATGTATATTTATTTTAAATGGCTGAAATGAAAACACAAATCCTTTGCAGCTTTCTTCTGTACATATAAAATGATGTAGTTAACTACTTGTAAAAGAAGCAAAGATCCCCACTTAAAAGAATAGGTAACTCATTGCGGATGGGGCACCAAGACCGAGATTGTGCCAGAAAAGATTAATTTCAGAATATTGAAGAAGATCAAAACCTTTGCTTTTATGCTACTCTCCCTATATCATCTTAGTATATTTTAAGAAATGGTTAAGGATATTTTTAACTTATTCTCCGCTTTTGTACGTGGAGTAAAGACTGTCTACCCTAATTTAATTTTTATTTCTTCTAGCCCAGCCTGAAAGGTTTCAGCATTGTACCTTTCACAGGTGATCTGTAGCTTTTTTAATGGGAGTGAAATGCCTGAAGTGCTTACATGCAGAGCTGCAGGACCCAATGGCCTTGATTTCACAATAGGTTAGAAATGGGCTTAAAGGGCAGTGGTGCAGATGCCTCCACCCAAGCCAGAGCTCAGAAGGGATAGGTACAAGTGAGTACAAAACTGTTTGCTTTCCCTTTCCCTTGCATTACTGTGGGATACTCACAAACATTTAATTAAAGCTATTGTATGCATGCTTAACTTGGAGATATCTGTGGTTCCTTGAAACCACTACACAGGAGCACCAAAGAAAATACAAGGGAGTCACTGAAGGAAAATACAAATGAATTAGAAAAGCATAGCAACCGGAGAATACATTTCCCATAATACAACAGTCAAAGGTCATGAGATCACAGATGCTCAGTTGCTCATGCATATCTTCTATTCTCTCCACTTGCATGCTTGCTCCAGAGAGGGCAAAGATTTAATGAGGATGGGGCTAGCTTTAGCAGTTCTCACCCTTCCTCACACCCTACATCTGAAAGAGCATTGAAAGCCTCTTTGAAGTTGGAATAGACACACATTGAACTGTCCCAGTGCACACATACAATCTGGGGTTTTCTCATCAGGTACAAAAATACAAGGTGACTGCTCTCTTCCGGCTGCCCTGGATGTGAACAAAGCTGTTGAATCAAAGACTTGTTGAATTTGGGGGTGGAAAGAAGTTTCTCCATTGCATCTGTCTTTTCAACCTGCAGTAGTGGCCCTTCTCAGAGTCTCACAGTTCCTGTTAGTCAGTTCATTTTTTCTAGCTCCTTAAGAAGAAATCCTGTTCAGACAAAACAGCACACTATTTACAGGAAGCTTGGCAGGGTCAAAAAGTGACTGTAAATCTGATCTGTTGTTAAAACACACACTGTATCTGCTCTGATGTAGATACTATTAGAAGTCAGCAATCTCTGATTTGCTATCAAGGCCTTGAAGGTGATTTCAGAGTCAGATTTGTTAAACTTGGTGACATTGTAAGTGTTATCACTTGTCATAAGCAGAGCTAACTTAGTTGCTCCAAGTCCCACTTAATCTATCCAGCTCACTACCCACAGCTTCTGACCTACTTAGTCACTTCCTGTCTTTGATTTTCGCCTTAAGGCCTCTTTTCTGTGTTGGCCTGTGACTGCCATTTAATCTTAATCAAACTTCCTTGGACTTCCATTACTGTCAAGTACAACTCCTCTCACTCTAATACCCACCCTTCTGAGTGCAAGAAAACTGATTTACAGCCAACGGTCTGCCTCTTATGCTCTAAGTTCATCTTTGCTTTGTTTTTCTTCCTGTATGAGTCACTCCTTCCCCCTCTCTGAGACATCGTGCTACAGTTTTTGTTCCTCTCGGTCTGTCAGTGGCTGAGAAGCTGCCGTGCACGCCTTTACTGCAGAGATCTGGTAAGTATTATCGCGTGTGCCCAGCTACCATGTGCAGATTCGGAAAAAGCTGAGCATGAAGAAATTGAGTTGGCCACAGGCTGCTACAGAAAGTCAGCTAGTTTAATATGCTTTTGCCTCTGACCAGAAATGATGACCTACTCTGTTCCCTTATGCCTTTCTTAAGAGCTACTTACGCAAAGCACAGCTGTTAGTCTACACCTCCCAAACCTAGTGTCTCCCCTGCTACTACAGGGCACCTGTTAACTACACAGATGCTATAAGGTGGGTACCAGCTTAAGGACTGTCTCAGTTCTCACCAGGTCACTCATGCTACAGTAACATGTTTTTGAAATAGACTTCTTCAGCCAGTTTTCTTCTGTGACCAGAATCCAATTTAGAGATGTTAATCCAGTACCATGGTGACTTTTGCCTGCACAGGGGCACTCCCGAGCTGGTGAGGTCTGTTGTTTTTCGAGTTTCTTTCACCAGCACAGATAAGTTCAAAGATGTGGCCAGATACAAAACATTTGTGGCAATGACAGCTGTGTGTAACACGTAGGAGAGATTTGTTCAGTCTCTCCTTACATGTATGCTCTCTCCCAGCTCTTTTATCAATATACCCGGTTCTGTTTTTCCCTCTTCCACCTACTTCTGCGATCATCAGCACTCATACTCTTGGGTTTTGTTGTTGTTAACATATGGGGGTTTATATGAGCCATCACTGAGTGCAGCCTTGTCCTCTTAATAAGCAGAAAATGCCTTACGTTTTGGAAGGAGTTAGCTACAGGCCATTTTCATTAAGCCTCTCCTTCAACTTATCTCAGCTTAAATTGTATTTTTGAACTGCAGTCACTGTGCGGCATTGTAAGTTGAAAACAACCACTTGAGCCCTTTCCAGTGAGGCTTTGAGTGGCCCTGATACTAGGCATGGAGGAGAGATAAGCAGCACGTTGAAGTTGTAGTATCGCTGTAGCTGAGGGCAAGGAGTGAATGGAAACATACCCTCCCTCTGGCACTGCCTGGCTCTGGACGAGGGGAGAGGAACGAGCCGAGCAGCTCGGGTTCACACACGCGGTGGGAGCCAGCGGCCTCTCAGCTGATGACAGATTAGACTCAGGGCCTGGTTAGTGGGAAGACTGTGATTAGACCTCAGCGGCATTTGTCTCTAGCACTAAAGGAATTACTGCTGCGGGCTGCGATTTTCTCAGCAAACTGTAATTACACCAGGAACCTCATTCCTGCCATTTTTCTCGACAACTTAAGTGCAAAAAAAATGTGGGTGAGGGTGCAAGGAAGCAGAAACTGTGAAAAGAGCAGGAAAGAGACACCTGTTTATTTTTGTTCAGCTCATTCCAATTATTTTCTCTCAGTTTCTTAGATTCATATGAATCACAGGCCATGTTTTCCCAAAGGTCAGTGCCAAGGTTTAACTCCCTGAGCTGTCCTGCCATCCACCTGAAGTTGATAGACATATCCTCTCTGTGCACTTCCACCCCGTGGCATCTTAGATGAGTGTGATGGCACTTGCAGAAGGGGCTGCACCAACCTCTGCCCTGGCAGTGCCCCCTCCCTCCTCCAATGGGAGCAGCGGTGCAGGGTGCCAGACTCTGATCATGACTGTTCTCGGGACACCCCTGGGAAGGGAAAGTATGGCCTGGGCAGACATGTGGGATATTGGAGACTGGGCACAGTGAGTTTGAATGTTACTCCCAAAGGCCCTATCTAGAGTAGGATTTAAGAGTTTGAACTTAAAAAGTGTTAGGCTGTGTACAGTAACTCTTTGTTTTAAAAGATGTAGAAAAGGCAGCATAAGTTTGAACTCCCAATACCACGTGATAAGTTTTGCCAAAATAGCAATGTCAAAAAAGAGCAAGATTTCTTTGCGAGATTTCTTTACCAGAAAAACCTTTTGTTTGTGCAGTTGTAACTCCATAGAAGCCCATTTGCCATTAGTGTTTTCTTTGCACAGAATGTAAGAAGAAACAGATTTTTTTTCAATTTAAATCTAGGAGAGCAGGAGAAATACCTAAGAGTAGAGTTCACCAACATAGCTTTACCATCTAATACTTAAAATGTCGACAAGGTTGAAATAATTCAAACTAATCTATGTGCTCCTTTCTTAGCTTTCCTTGGGGCTTTAATGTGACTGTTTAGTATGCTTTGAAGGCAAGAGTGTCTTGTCTATGTTAAACAATTTTACATCAACGCTATACTCATCTAGAAGAAAGCAGAATTGTTTCTTACCAGCATGTCTGCCCTCCATCCCGCAGCATGTCTGGCAGCACAGCCAGGGATGAGAGTGTGGCAGCAGGAACTCGACCCTTGGGGCTGAAAGCACCGGGAGGCAGTATGTTGGCAAGCAGATCCCCGTCTCCAGAGCCAAGTCTCTGCAGATACTGGTGGGAAAGACACACATCTGGAGTTGTCTGGAATTGGCACAAATTGCTGTGGACAAAGAGGAGAGAAAGGAAGGGTTAGAAGGAAAGTGGAAAGAATGCTTCTTGCACATTTCGCTTTCTTTTCCATCTGCTTGTGTGATGTTGCTGTGAGCTATTAAACAGCTGCAGCGCTCTGCCCCAGAAGGGACTGTGTTTCAGTAGAATGGAGAATGATTCCTACAGCTAAGCACTTTGGGAGCCCCCTAGAATGAAAGGGGCGATAAGAATAATGTTTCTCCAATTGCCTATTATGCTAAATACACTTGGGACCGCAGCACCTGGGGCAGTAGCCAGAGACACTCTTCTGGCTCCTCAGACCTGGCAGGCACTGGGTACTGCTGGGTACTTCTGGCTCATCCTTTGCAGTAGGTGAGTTCTTCCTGTCTTTTGCCTTCCAGGCAGAACCTCCCAAGTCTCCCGTGCTGGTTCCCAGATTCAAGGAGAGCAGATTACTCAAACAAAAGGTGTTTGCAGACTGCAAGACTTTGTACCTTGGGGAGATAAGGGTAGCAAAGGAGGACCAGGAGAAGGAGGAGCGGGCGTATTGCGACTGCCAAGGACTGAGCAGAAGAGCATTTTTTTTGCATCCATTCAGACGCTCAGCTATTTCCTGCGTTGTTCCTGCAGTCAGCATGCTCCACCTGCTTTTACTTAACCATTTCCTGTTTACGGCTTCCAAAAACTTTTTGGTGAAATCACTAATCTGCCACAGGATCGGCCTTTACAGTCCCTTTTGGACAGGCTTCACTAATTTTTTTTCTCTCTCCTTGGTTCACAGACCTTTCAGACTGAGGAGCTGTGTGCTGTGTATGCATGTCTGCATGCGTGTGTATGTGCATGCAGTCGGTAGGTCAGGAAAGCATGTGCTCACTCAGTAGTTCTTTCTGTCTCCATACACCCCTTTTTTTCTTCTCCTAGTACTTGCTGCTTTTTGCAAACTTGAGCAAAGAAACAAGCAGTAGCACTGAAGGCAGGTTCCCCTTTCTGTAGAGTAGAGGGCTCCAGATATCTAGAGGAAAGACTTTTCCCATTACTTTCAAGCATCTGAGAGCTCTCCCACAAATGAGGGATTTGTTCCCTGGATAGCTTGCCCAAACTTCAAATTATTTTCTAGCTTTGAAAACAGCGAGGCAATTCCTTCTAGTCTGCTATTCAGTTTCTCAAATGTGAAAGGGAAGGTGTGAGGAGCAGGAAGGATCAACCAAAGAAAAATAAATCTTTCTTACAGTGTAGATAGCTCCCACGAGTCCCCATCTCACACTTAGTCACACATCTTGTAGAAATCACTAGAAAAGCATGCATACTTCAAGTCTGCTCTCCTTAGCCATACTATAGATAACACTGCAGCCACCACTAAAATCTAATTTATTTGTCACTGCTTTTGCTGTTTGTTTACTTTTTGTATTCCTCTTCTGGAGCAGTGAAAATAGATTCTTCAGTTTCCTCTCCAATTCTCATGCTCTTACACAGCGCTGCAATGTTTGGGTTGCGGTGAGCACTGCAGGGGAATGTTCTCTTCTTAAAATAAATCATGGAAACATTTCTGTTGGAATCGGGTCTTATAGAAGTTTATTTTTTTTTTTAATAAAAAGAATGTCGGGCCAACTTTGACCTGACACCATATCCCTTCAAAGGGAACAGGCTTGTGATGCATGTCAGTGTATATATACTGACATATGTATACGTATGTGTGTATGTATGTGTGTATATATATATATGCCAGTATACATGCCAGTTATACTGGTGTAACTGAGCACTGAAATCATCCCCTAAGAATGCTGAACATGTTGGCCCTGTCTCCATCAGACAGATCTGCAAATTCCTTAACTAGCCCTACTGCAAGTTAGGGTAAGCCAAGATGCTTAGTCTGCTGACTTAGGCATAGAAGGTCTATAAACACGCACCAACACTGTCACTGAGCTGTTTCGCACTTCTGTAGTTATGCTGATGGGCTCACACTCACACACATTTCTGAATATTTTAAGAAGAACCTTAAGAACGTAAGAAGAATGTCTTTACTGTAACGTAAATATGCACAGGTGGCACTTCTATATGGGCTAGGAGGTATGGTCTGGGCATCGCTGATGTCCAGGCAGCTGTCTGCTGTAGGCATAGCACAACCCTGCTTAGATCAGAGGTTGCCTGAAGTATCCTTCAAGCTGTCTGTGAGCAGCTTTTAAACTTTCTTTTCAATCAGGAAAAGGAAGCAGTTGTTTTCTGCACAGAAGTGTCTTTCAGATTGGCCCAAGTATGTAAAATGGTTACTTTGGTTCCCATCCAGCCCAGTTCATTCAATAGTTTGTATCAGGGTACTTGTCATCAGTGGCATTTGCCCAGGGTGAGTCACAGCCACCCGGGCAATGATCTGAGAGAGCCTTCAAATCTTTTTCATCTTCATTTTACAGGGTATGGCCCTGGTAAATTCATGACCGTATTGTACCACACAGCTCTTCTACAGCAGCTCCTTTTCTTCTAACCAGCTTTCAGCCCAAGAGGCAGCTACTTCCAAAAGAGAGTCTCTGGTTCAGTGCCTGTCTTTGTTTTCCAGATGTTTCTTTCACCACGCCACTTTCTGGTTACACTGCAAATTTGGGTGCACTCAGGATATTTTTGCCTCCCTCCTCCACCCCAAAACTGGAGGAAAGCTGAAACATATGAAAATGTAGTGAGAATGAGACCCTCGAGGAAAATGGCAGGGAGGTGTAGAGGACCGCACAGGACTCTTTCCAGGAAATCGGTAGAAGATTCATCACATGAGTCACTGAAACCTTAGATGACTAAATTCTTGAAGAATAAACTGTCAGGAATATGATACTGGACAGGACAGTTGTGGGGGGAGAACAAAACTTCTTAAATAGCTCTTGTTTGTTTTTTTGTTCGTGATTCATTCCTGAGGAAATTGCTGCATCTCTGGCCAGGGATGGGGGCAGTGTGCGGGCAGTGCCAGCCCTCCTGCGCAGAGGCAGCAGGCAAGGCGTGCTGGGGTGCTGGGGTGCACAGTCCTGCTGCTCCAGGCCCCAGCGCTCCTGCCTGAGGGGCTGAGAGGGGATCAGGAGCACTCCATGCCCGTCCTGCCCAAGCGAATAAAGTAAGACAGGGTCACTAGTGCACATATGCCATCTGAATCAATCCACCTCTTTTTTGCTATACCAGCAGGTATGAGACCAAGAGGAAATGAAGATATTAAAACTCTAATTCTAAGTTCCTTTTAAAAATTTTTCTTCCTCTACCTGCTCCAACCAGTAAATGAAGTTGTATCAATAAAATTGGCCCAAAGCTCTGAATTTGGATTTCAGAGAAGGTCTTAAGATTTTAAGTGCCAGTAACAACAGAAGCAGTCAGACTCCCTCCACAGCTACCTCCAGAGGAGCTGAACCAGCATTAGCAGCAGCGGGAAATGTTTGCAGTACTATCTGAGTGTGGAGAAACCCCAATGTTCCAGCACACCACTGCCAGTTCCCATTTTGGTGAGTTTGACCCAGAGCATTTAACGTTTCAACATTAGTTCTGTGTCTCATAATGCCATTTACGTAATGATCGCTCATTTGGTTCCCATTAAAATCATGGTATTTCTTCTGCAAACCACTGCTTGTAAAACTCAAGCCACCCAGTTTTTCATTAGAGTGCAATACAGGAAATAAATGGTCTGTCTGTAGGATGCACACTGTAATTCTCAAACACAGAATAGGGGGCTTTTTTTCCCCTCTTGGACATACAAAGTTCAGATCTCAGAAGTAGGAACATGAAAGATCTGTTAAAGGATGCTGAATCTATCTCCTGCAAAAACACAATGTAGTTACTCCCCAGTAGATGTTCCCCAGATACTATACTGATAAAAAGAGAGTCTACAGCTCTGGCAAGAATCCGCTTAAAACTGTAGAAGTGGTAGGTGTAGCTCTTGCAGGTCATCCCAGTGCAACTACCTTTCGAGGCAGTGCAGAACAGTTCCTTGTATTATATATACCAGTACTTTGAAGAATTCAGTTTCAAGTGTCTCAAACAATGGGGGTTTCAGCGCTTCCTGTGGGAGCCTGCTCTTCAGCCTAACTCATTTCACCATCTGGAGCGTTTTCCTGAGTGTCTGCCTGCTTTTAACTTTCTTTAAATTGTGCACCCACTATTTCTTCTTCAAGATGGCTCACCAAAAGTTTCTGTTGTGTGAAATCCACGTTATGTGGTGCTTTTTGTTTTTTTATGAGGATCAAGAAAACCCTGAAAGATTGATGGCTTCTTCTCTTTGCTTTTTCTTCCTCAGAAATAATAATAAGTAATTAATAATGTATTACTGCTTTTCTAGCTATTCATCTTAGCAATTTACAAGAAAGGTCAACATTGTTGTACTCTTTTTCAGATAGGAAAAACTGAAGGACAGAGCAGGAAACAACTTGCCCAGGATCGTTCAATGAGCCCATGGCAGGACTTGGATTTTTAACCAGGTCTCCACAATAGTGCCCTACTTTTTTTACTTTTTTTTTTTTTTTTTTTTTTGCTCCAGTCCAGTTCCCTTTGGCTTTGTTGGAGTACCTAGGAAGGACAAGCTTTTCATGAACTTTATTCAGCATTGTCATATTGTAACTGAAAGGTCAGCTTGTTGAATATTTAACAGTTACTATCTTCCCAATGTGTTGGTTAAGCATCCTAATTAAGTACTGATAAATAAGACCAACGAAGCATTTTAACAGACTGATTCAGTCCCTAGGGCCTCCGAGCTGAATTTCCTTCAGCTAGCCTGTGTTTTCCCAGTTGCAGATTGTCCAGATTGAGCACAGTATATATCAAGTGTACTCTTATCAGTGCACTGCAGAGAGGTTTCCTTCCTCCTCAGTGCCACCATGCTTACTTCACCTGTCGTATTTCCCTTAGCTGTGGTTTTCAGTAAGCATGTTTCTCAGAATCTGGATAGTTGCTGAATTATAAATCTTCCAATTTGGAACAATAACAGCGCAATCTGTACAGCACGATGCACTGGGTAGAGAGCGATCCCCATCCTAGCACTGAACAGGCTCACCTGGGTATCAGAAGCAGTCTGGCCATAGCAGCACAGAGCTCTCTGTGGGCTGCTAGAAAGCAGGGTGTTTCTCCTGTCTGCCTTAAATCTTCTGCCTGTCTGGCCTGTCGTTTCAGTGAGTATCTTTACTGGGACTAGATCCACCTGAGCACATGGTAAGACAAGTTTTGTTCCTCACCTCCCTGTGGGAATGGCCGGGGAAGGCAGCCACAGCCGTGTGCTTGCAGTTCAATCTGCAGGGGTCTGGTAACTGCCCCACACTGAACTGACAGCACACATACGCGTGAGGTGCAGCACTCTGAACTGATCAAGAAATGTAAAATTAGAGCTCTGGGTAGGCCAGAGTTATATCCGAGGGACAGCACATAGATCATCTTCCTGACTGCTGACCTCTTTCAAAGCAACCCAGTCAGCGAAGTCCTTACCATCTGAGTTATTCCCCACACTGCTCCTTCAGGCCTCCTTTATTCCAGATATCATTGAGCCAGCATCTGAGGATTTACCAAAAGCTGCAAGACTGCTGTAAGTCATTGAGCACATTGTCTTCGCTTTCAGATTGAGTTTGAGAAATTACCAGCAGTGTCATGCTTATGCCTCCTGGCCATGTGAATAGAGGAACCTAAGAAGCAACAATGGATTACATAAAGCAGGGAAATCCCCCTCAAACTTCTCCCAGACTATCTCAAACTGAAGTTGATTTGCCTACATACACTACAAATAACTTCGCAATGCCTTCTACCCCCATGAAAGGGTTACATGTGCTTGCCTATAATATTTAGGCCAGTTCCACCAGCTGAATTACTCAGAGAAAATAAAAAAGACTGAATCAGACCCTCTATAGAAATCTAAGTAGTTTTATGTAGCATCAGCCTACTTCAGGTAAGGATACAATTGGGTAATGCTATTCCGCAGAACATCAATGGGAAATGTTCAATACCTATTAATAACTAGCAGTTATTCTAGAAAAACAGTACTAAAAATCCATGTTAAGCTTCATAATTTGTGATTATGGATGGGTGGTATCATTCTTCAGCTAAACTTGCAACTAAGATTCCTATACAAACCCTGGTTGGTGGAAAATGAACCATACTGAAAGACCAGAAAAAAGCTATAGTATCCTGGAGTTGAAATGTATGGCCAGCTGCTTTACAAAATCTGAGACTTATTAGGCCTGGAATTCCTGAGTGATGCTGCTCAAAAAGCAGTGGTGTTAAACAGACTTCCAAAATTCCTGTGATTTTTTTCAAACATCATGGTTTAACAGAAACAAACAAGTGAGCAAAAAGAGATAGCATATTGAAAATGGGTTATCTCGGGCTCAGGAATGTAGTTGGCTAATATGACACTATGAAAATCTTTTACATTATCTTTGTTGCATTAAGAATTACAATGTTTATAAGCCTAGTACATCATGACTATGGAATGCCTAAATTCTTCTTGAAGACAGATGGTGTTTTCTGTTCCCTTGCTGAGAAACTGGGCTTTTGGGGTTGGGGCGGGGGGGAGGGTGATATTTGTTATTTGTTTGTTTCTTTCTTTTAATAGGATAAGAATATAAAGTTCCCAAAGGCTTGCTAAGAGCTGTTTCTTTGGAAGAATGTGCTCACCTACTCCCTTTCCTAGCTTTCTGTTGAAACAAGTCTCAGATACATTTCTTGCCAGCCCTCTCCCAAAGCTAGACAAAGGATAGAGAACTGCACTGATTCTTTAGGCTCTCCCAGTAAGTTCACAGAAGGGTTTTCTGTACATTTCCTGGGTTGTCAAGACAGCTCTACATGAAAATTAAATATAGTTGGGTAGGGATATAATTTTAAACAAGGCTGTAGATGCCTTGCAGTAAATACTAAAGCTGTTTTAAACTTTGAGGTGCTTTTGTCGGTATAGCATATTTCCCTTGAGGAATTCATCAAAGGTGTATTGGCAAAAGTGGGGTTTGTTCTACCTGCGTTAGGGTTATCATCACTGTCAGTATAGTTATACCAGAACAGCTCTATGAGCAACTCTCTTCTAGCGTAGTTGCTTTTCATAGTTAACAAAAGAGCTAGAGGGGAGAAGGAGAACTGAGTCACAGCTTCCCTTGACAACCTGTATAAGCCTTGTGTTTCTTCTGCAGTATCACTTTCGTTAATATTAATAATGTCATGACCTGTTGCAGTGCAATACCTTGCCTTTCACCCTCCTCCTTTCAGCTTTATTGACTTTCTTCAACAACAATAGGAGTTGGCCCAGGTATGAACTGGCTGTTCTGCAGAGTCCTTCTGGCAGCTGAGGTCTCCCTCAGCTACCTCAGCCTCAGCTATGGTGCTATGATGGAGCTTCTCTCAGTGGGTCAGCTGTAGAGATCGGAAGAGGAGAAGTACATATTTGAATAGGCCTGGGACACCTCGCAACGCAGTTAATAGCAGCAAACATGAGGACATCGACATGATCTAACTGATGATTCATTAGTACTTTGGATATTTTGGTCCTGATAACTCTGTGTGTTTCTTCAGTTTGTGTTCTTTTCATCAGCTTGTGGGTTGATCGGGAAGGCTTTCATTTTGTTTTTTAAGATCTCCTCTCACAAACAACAGTCCATTTTTTACATAAGGTGTCTAATCACGGTGATGTAATATCCTGTACCTACATAGAAAACTTCATCCCAAAGCACTTTACAGCCTGGCACTGACATGGGACTGAGATTAGAAGAGGAGCAGCTCATACTGGTTAGGAAGCACGCTCTGCTCTCAGTTTAGGTATTTGTAAAGCACATAGGGTGGAGCCATAATATTTTCTCTGAATCCAAGGCAATTTGCTCATAGTTGGAAAATATATTGGTAGAAGCTGTGATCTGTTTAACTCTAAGAAATGTGTTTTGAACTGTAGAAAATAAGCTGTGGTAGAGAATGTCAGGCTTCTTGCACATCTCATTCTCTGTTCATAGGCACTGGCTACCAAAAACCAGTTTTATTGGAAAATTAGGGTGATGCAAAGGTCCTCAACAAGTATACGCTGGCCTTTGGAGAGCTCTGCCAAGGATGGTAGAGGGGCCTAGACTAGTCTAAGGTTTGGCTCCAGAGTATGAGAGTAACATCAGAAGCCTTGCCAGCCAGAATGAGAAGGAAAGTCTGGACACCAGTAACTAGAAGGACTAGTGGAACTAGAACTAGAAGATAACTAGCAGAAAGAGGATCGTTACATATAAGTCAATCCATTTTCAGCAAATATGTGAAATTAGTTCATACTGAACTAATTACCTTGATTTGTTTTGTGGATTAAACAGGTTTCCAAATGGTTGCTCGCTGGAGGAAATGGTAACTTTGTGATCTCATTCTGACACATTGGCATTGAGGTGTCTGTCTTTATTGTGTGTTTCAGATGGAAAGGATCAAACAAATTTAACCTGGGAAGGAACCAATCCTGCCCTGCAGACCATACGAGTGAGGAACACTGCCTTGAAAGATACTTTACTTGATGCTGCTTTACCCAGCATCACTGGTGAGACTCCGAGCAATACGTCCAATCTCTAGAAGGGACAAATGAAACCTTCACTAAGAAATGAATGAATGACAACCTTGGTTTTCAAAAATCTGGTGGAGCAGATAGTGAGCAATCTTTGTCTCTTTAAGGACTAACTTTAAAACCAAGTGCTGTTCTTTGTATATGTGGGGCCATATTTAAATCTGAATTTATGCAAATCCTGTATTTTGTTCAGCTTAATTTAAGTGTCATAGTAATAAAAGCCTCTGAACAACACACATGCTGCTGAAGAAGCATAGGCCACACGTGCCTTCCTAATTCATGCCGTCACCTCACCAATCTGGAGGAACCAACAGTCAAACACACAAGAGTGCTTGGTGTCCACAGCCCATAATATAGTGAAATGTTCGCTTCTACTTTTTAAGAGAAACCATAAACCCACTCATTGGCTTGATTAAGAAGCAATAGTTCAGTGAGCTCTTATTCCTGTAACTCACCTGAAAGTCATCAGAGATGATGTAACAGAGTTGCTAACAGCCGGGTTCTGACAGTTCAGAACGGAAGGAGAGCAGGTATCAATCCAAAAGGTGGGAAGGTTGGTGTGTATTACAGCTGCTTAGCTTCCTCTGTCTTCAAAGCACCTTTAAAGTATTCACAACATGACTGCAAACCACAGAACTATTTACTCACCTTCCAGACTTAGAGAATGTATGACTTGCTCAAGGCCGCTGAAGGTATCGCTGGCTGCTGTGATCAGGATCAGGTTGTTCCCAGCTCTCAAGCCTCACATCCCTAAGGGACAGCCACGGGTTCAGTCAGTGCCAACTGCCGATGCACAGTCACCATTGGCCTGAGAGGCTGGTTCTGTCCTCTGCAGCCCCAGGGAAAGCCTCCCTGAGCAACCTCTTGAGAAGCAAGAGTAACCTGTGCAGAAATATGGGAGGTCTGTGGTACTGCCGAAATGGCTGTAGGTAACCCAGCGAGGAAGTGGGCTGCAGTGAGGCCATCTATGGCAGTGAGGCAAGCAGGTTGCCATCTCCAGTTTGCTAGGCAGGCTTTGGGTGACAAGAGAGTTCCCAGGGAGCACATGGCCCCTCTTACTGCACACCCTTACCATAGCAGTGCAAGAGACTGATGGGATGGGATGGCTGATGGGATGTGGCAGCTGATGTCGCGTCTCTCCCAGCCACCAAACGGGAAGGCATGGAGAGGGCTACTCTGCAGCTATCTATTTACATGCCCACTCACGCAGCTCTGGGCTGTCCTTTAGCAAGGAAGTTTCCATCACAACAAGGAAGCTACTCCATTTCAATAAGCTACTTTTAAAAGCTAATATGTTTCACCCTGGGGAAGAGCAATTCTCCAGCTTCAGTGTTACCGGTTTTGTGCTTTGAAGAGACCTTTGTAAAATTTAATTTTGATTTTGTTTTAACTAAAGTTTAGATTTTCCTCTTGACAGTGCAGAACTACCGACCATTCAGTCAAACCCTGCTGAACTTGCTTGTAGCCATTTTATCTGGGTATCTTGTAAATATTTGGTAGAGCACTCAGACACAGAGGTCTTTTTTGCTCTTACAGTCACATGCCTGGTTCCAGGATCTTTCAGAAGCACAAAAGGCTGAAGGCAGGGAAAATTCCACTGAGATGCATTTGAGTCTCCAGGGAGCAACTGCACTCTGTTAAGACTAAAATTTCTCGTTGCTGCCTCTCCTTTTTTAAAAAACATGTAAGGATAGAGAGGGAAAGCTGGAGGGTAGGTTTTTATTATTATAAACACCGAAATGCAAGCACTGTTTCACTCATTTCTCTCATATTGCAGGACCATTTGCAGTTGAAGAGGGAGATAAGCTTTTTAATGCTCTCTGCACTACCTGGGAAATTTCCATCCAAGTTCTAAAATGTTTTACAAACATTCATGAATTAAAGCTTAATCCCCTTCTTCTCAGCCCCATGAAGCAAGTACTAAATACACTTTAAAGACAGGGCTAATGAGGCTAAAAATGTTGGGCCTTGCCTGAAGTCATATGGGCAACGTGGCAACAGGACTCGGGTCTTGAGACCCAGCTTTCTACCTTACACCACAGACAACACACATTCCCTCCCTTTTCAAGGCTTGCTGTACTTCCCCTTCTGGGATATAATGGAAACATGCTGGCATCACACCTTGGGATAACCTTGTTTTTTCCCCCTTGGAACAGAGAGACTACTCACAGCTCCTGTCTCATGGGTTAAGATGTTGAAAGATCAGAGAGGGATGAGAGGTGCGGAGTCGGCGGGTGAAGCAAGTCACTGCTCTGTCTGCCTTGGGCATGTTCTGCCTCCACTGCTGCCAGTGGACTTGGTGTACTATCAGGAGCAACCTCAAACATTTTTGTATGTGCTTCCATATAATATTCAGGCAGGACTGTGGTAAAAATGCCATAATCAAAGAGAGAACTTGTCTGACAAGAAAATTGGACAGATGAGCCAATAAGTCACTCCTATATATTGAATATATGTGATTTCATTATACTTCTGTATGTGACCTGCATGTCTTACTGCTTCTTATTATCAGAATCCTATAACTACTGCTGCTGCCATCTCTTCCACCTTTTCAGAAGAGAGGGATAATCAATCAGCCAGTTCCTCTCCAGTGGTGTGAGTCAGGTTTTTACCACGGGGATTAATAGTCAGTTGAAGAGAGTTGCTCCCAACAGGGCTGAACAAAAAGCAACGTGCACATGAGTCATGAAGTGGAAGAGAAGGAAACAAATCTATAGATTTAAAGGTTTTGAGTTATTTCTTTTCCCTTAGCTTCCCTTGTCCACACCGATCGATAACCAGATGTGCAAAAGCTGGAAGTGTATTGACAGTCGCTGGCATAAGCGGGACTGAGAGCTTCTCCCACTGTGCAAACAAACCTGAAGTCAGTCAGCCCCCAAAACTAGATCAGTGTGTGCCAGCTATTCCAGCCCTTGTAGGTGAGAGATGCTGGGAGAAAAATCAAATCACAGTGCAGCAGCCTCTTCCTGTCTCTCCTGTGACCCTGCGGTGTACCCCGGCACTGGTGCCTTTGGCCTCTTCACGCTGTTACCTTCTATGACAAGGCCCCAGCGCTGGTCCCTGGGCACACTTCTTCTGCAGCACCCTTCCCTGCAGAGGATCCACTGCACAGTGCTTAGTTCATTCCCCGCTGAAAGGCAGCCAGGCCTGAGGTGGAACATGGCAAGCACTTCGCTGTGCCTGGCAACTCCACACGGCTGCTGAAAACAACCAGGGGAGAAAGCAGTGTACAAACGCAGGGGAATTTTCACATAGGCAGGATGTAATTAGCAGAGCTGGAATTTGGCCAGGACTCTGGGATTAAAACACTGGCTTGCAGGTAACACACTGGGATCTTTCATAATTCAAACACTCAGGATCTCCCGTTTCCATCTTAACCTGGAAGATGTCAGATGACCGTTCCCTATTTAATGTTCCTGGGCAGCTCTCGAACTTCTGACAAAAAGGAAAAAGCATCTAATGGTGCTGCACCTGCAGTGCTTCTCCACCAGCAACTGCCCACCATGAACAGCAGCTGAAAGGATCACATCCTGACAGAGCTACAGCTGCATTGTGGTAAAACACCACAGCTGCCTCCATACCTTGGGGTTCACTTCACCCTTAACTCTCTTTACTCAGAAAGAAAAGATGATGAAATTAGGGCAGCCCCTCACTTGTAAAACACAAGAGAGAGAATATTACCATTAGGTGCTACTTCAACCTTATGCTTTGCCACTTGAAATAGTACCAAATCAGTATCAGACAGCAGAATTAGATGAAGCACTTCTCCCCAGTGCAGATGAGTGAGCTTTTCCAACTGCCTTGCTGGTAATACAGAGAGCATTAAGAGCTCATGCCTCCTCCTTCCTTCCAGCAGAGAAATCACATTCAAAACAGCAAAACATTTTTTTTCCCTTCATGATCTCACTTTCCGTATAAGCAATCTTTGTGTTTACTATGAGGATGTTGAATGTCCAGAAAAGGTCAGGGAAGTCATTCACGAACCTCACGTGTGGAAGGTCCACATGATGTTTCTACTACGATGTGGCCCACAAGCTGAAATATAAATAATTGCAAACCTTTAATTCCTCATCCGTCAGACCTGCAGACTGTGTACAGTTTGAAGAGCTGACTTCCTCCCTGTGGTGCAGTGCGTGCAAGCAAAACAAGAGGCAATCCTGCCATCTGAGAAAGCATAATCTCTGCATCAGTAAGTCATAAAAAAGGGATCTCTCCTATGCCTGTGAGGGCTCCCCTGTATCAGCTTTTGATTTGTTTGGGTTTTTTGTATGTCCAGGCTGCCATGCAAGTCCCCCTCTTTGTCAAGTGTTGCTTATTACAATCACCAACCAAACTTGCTGAGAGCACCTCAGTCAGTGGGATAACAAACCTACAGACTGACTTGAACAGTAGAGTGAGCTGGAGAGAGTAAAGTACAGCTGCAGGCAACAGGAAATCCAGCACTAATAAATAAAACGTCTTACAGCCAGAAAGGGGAAATAAACAGCAGCAGCAGCAGCACAAACTGCGAGGACAGAAGAGAGGAACACAGCATAACTGTGGTGCGGGGATCACTGCATTACAGTGAGCTTATTTTTACAGAACGTTGTCCCAGTTTGTTATGTGTTCAGACTGCAAAAATAAAGTGGGGGAGTGGGAGGACTGCTCAAAGAGAGGGTCTCTATCACAAGAAGTTGTCAACAACCACTGTAATTAAGGAAGCAGCCAGAGCACACACAACCTGAGCTGCCGCCAAAGTGAAATGAAAGCATTTTTTGTTTGCAGCCGTAGCCCTGAAGGATAATAAAAGATGGTTCTACCATGCCAAGTGAGGAGCTGCAGGGACACCGTTTCTAGGCGGCAAATGCCCTGCTCCCATCTTTCCAAAATTACATGCTGTGGGGAGGCAACAAGTTACTCTTCCTACGTGCACTTTCGAAGCATGTGCCCGCAAACCCCATCTGATGGCAGCAGCTGCCTCAGGGGGGCCAGACACCAGGCAGGTGACCCCCCAGCCACCGTGGTGACGATGGAGGTGGCACTGCCTGAGCTCTGCCCCTCAGACGATGAGCTGTTCTGGTGCTGCTTGGTCCAGACTGCCAGATCAGCAATGCTTGATTTTACCTCTCGCACTCAGCCATGGGTACACCACGGCCTCATGGCATTGCCACCACCAGTGGGAGCTGCCGCATTCAGAAGAGCCACACCCCACTCTCTTTCAGAGGGTGGCCACGTTTAGGAGGCTCGCTGGTGCCTTGGGAAGGAGCTTTGTGCACCACATGCCGAAACGGCACTCTGCTTGCTGCTGGTAGCATCTTTCACCTGGGACGGCTGCATGGCCTGCGCCCATGCGGTGGTGGGTCCTGGGGAGTGGCGGGTGGGCTGGTGGAGCCGAGGGGGTCGGCATGGACCTTCTCAGCCATGGGATAGTGTCGTGGGGCTTCCACTGGTGGCTGTACAATCTTGTGTGCAGGTTCAGCGAAGGGAAAGAAATCATTCACAAATTGCATGCGTATTTCTGAATTCGTTCATTGAGTGGCGTTTGCCTTTCATCCTCCCCCCCGAGCCCTGTGCGCATTGCTGGCATTCTCTCCCAATCCCATATAATAATTCCCAGGTCTCCGCAAGCCACTGCCTGCCAATGGAGCCCACGGTCACTGAACCGCCAGCCCAGTCACATGAAAAGTTACATGCAAAGGTTTAACACTTTTTCCTGACCCCAGCCCCGTTCCCGTGAATCCCCTGCAGTGTTTTCCTAATCAGGTGCCAGGGAGGCTTTGCACCGGGCAGGGTGCTAAGAAGGTGGCTATTTAGCTGCAGCATTTCCAGAGTCTTTGAGCTCTCTCCTGAGCTGTAAATACAAGCAGTGGAGCCAGGTGAATGTCTGACAAGGCTGCCATTTAGACCTGAATTAAGAAAAGAACTGCTGCTTTCCAACCAAATGCATATTGCTGTTGCCCCACTTTTTCTAGCCCAACAGCCCTGCTACTGGTTAATTGCTTCAGCAGTGTATGGAAATCACTTCTTAAAGCCTGCATACAGGGTACACAGCTACGATCCAGTGTAAGTTTAACCTTGACTGGACATTGTCAATATGTTTATTACTAGGGAATCAAAAAGAAAATACAACCCTGTCCGTAAAGCCTTCCATTACCAAATTCTAGGTGATAGTGCCGGTATTTAATACATCACACAACCTGTGAAAGTACCAAACTATTTTATTTCGCATCCCTCCTACCTGGGAGACATCAGAGAAAACACATGCTTTTGGAGAATCTCAAATGGAATTGATTTTTTATTAAATATAGATGAAAAGCAGAAATGTTCAAAAGCTGTTTCTGATATATAGACAGTGATAGTCATTTCCTTGCTATCACTGTAACGTGAGGAAGTACAGGAATCTCCTGCAAAAAGAGTTCTTATTCTCCACCTGATGCTTCCACATAGGATTTCACGCATGTGACAGTGTATGATTCGTGAATTGCAGCTCAGCTTTGGAAAGCATGGGAATTGTGTCTGGCTCTCAGGGCCCACTGGTCACCTGGGTTTCACATGGCCCACAGAAAGACGTGCCACTTGCACCTTCCAGCCAACAGTTGGATAATCAAACAGCATTTAGTTTCAGTTTTGGGGGTTTTTTTGGAGGGGAGGGGGCAGGCTGGTTATGAACTCCAACCTATACATGCATTTTTGTGGGTTTAAGTGAAAAGAACCATGGCAAAGTTTTAAGTTACAGTCTATTGTTCTGTTTTAGGCTCCATCATTACAAACATAACTTGCAAAAAAACAACAACAAAATTGACAGTGTTTTTCAAATTCTGTGTTTTTCTGATGCATTCAAAAGTGTAAGCCTCTTCTGCATGACTGGCTGGCTATTTGACTGTTGCTTTATATTTTATTAGATTGTTTAATTCTGAATTGTAAGCCTCCAAGATCATAAAATCTGAGTTCTAGTCTCAGTCTCTACACTCAAATGTAACTACTGAAAAGTGGCTTGTCTAACTCTTTAGTATATATGGCGATTAACATACTCTGCTTAAATTGGATATTTCCAACTCAATCCAAACAGGACACCTGAGAAATCCTGCTTCTCCGAGATGAGAGCATACCTGAATAATATAGGAATTACTTTTCTCACTGAAAAGAATTAAAAAAGTACATGCATAAATACTGGGGTTTAATCAGCCAGTGCTGCCTGTTCATTGAAAGGAAAAATGTATTTAACCCTTCAGGAAGGATTCAAACTACCAGTGAGAATGGAGATAGGTCTGAGCACCCAAATGGTAACACGTCTGTAGAAGAAGATACAAGTCGGTGATGTTTGTGCCTGTGATATGCTGGCATTGCCCAGCCTGCCACATGACAGCCAGGAGACCGGTGAGGAGGGTTTTCCATTTCTGGAAAGTGCAGTGAAACGGAGGAGCCCAGTGATCACCGAATTCTCTTTCCTTCTAAGAAGTATTGTCCCTAAGATACTGCTTGACATTCATTCAGTCAAATATTTTGACAGTTTGAACAAACAAGCAGAAAATGGTTTTGATTTTTGGCCCCAGTGGGCCATCTGTGAAGAAGAATAAGTAGCGCAGCATGTGCCATGTCTCTTAAATGTCCTTCCTTGCCAGAAACATATATGGCATGTCTCCCAGACTGTGGAAGGGGTTATCATTTCCAGCCCATCAAGTTACCCTTCTCTCCCCACACACCCCTCACCATCTCCAATCCCGCATCAGGCTGGCATGAAAGGAAACATCACTCTGAATTACTGTATTGTTACCTCTCAGGGGTGGAGGGCATATGTGTACATAACGCATTATTTTGTGCACGTTTCTGAGAAGTATTGCATTTGCAGTCACTACAGTGGCACAAAAGAGAAGTAGCAAGCCAAGGCGATGCATAGGCAGGCCCATAAGAGCCAAACCTGCACGCCTCTGTGCCGTGCTCTGCAGAGCCGTGCCTGTTCGTGCTGGCATGATGCTGCAGCAAACCTTCGGAGGGGCCTTGGGCTGGGGCGCACGCGGCTGGGGAGATGCCAGCAGAGCTTTTGTCTGCACTTTCACTGTGGGTTTAAGAAGGCCGATTAGCATTTGGGTCAGAGCACATGGAGCAGCCCCGGCTGGGGTGGGAGAAGTCACACTGCGAGGCCACACTTGAACGTGGCCACTTTACTGTACCGCCCCGGGTACAAAGCCTACTTGTGTGGGGCACGTCCCGTCGTGCGTCATGCTTTGGTTGTCAGCGGTAGTCATGGGTTCCTGGGGGGTGACACAATAAAGTCTTTATGTTTAAGAGAATAACAGGGGAATTGCGGGAGGCCATTGGAAACGTAGCGGCGAAGAAGTGGCTCGGCTTTTGTCTGTCCCTCAAGGTAAGGTGCCCGGGCGGTTGCTGAGCTGCCCGATGTGCTGGGAGGAGCCCGCCCATAAAGCAGCAGCAAAGGTGAATGAGGCCTTTGGGTATCTGCATGGGAGAGACATTAGGGATAACACACGGGGAAGACCCCGTGTTACCTTTGTGGTGACAACACGGTAAAACTGCTTATTTAGGGTAGAGTTTTACAGCAGCTCACTCTAAAGTCTGGGCTGCCACAGTCTTGTTGCCCCCACTGCCTTCAACACCAGTGCAGCCATGCAGGGGATCTACTCAAAGAGCTGATCTGGCTGGAAATTAAACTGTTTCTTTTTATTTAAAAAAAAGAAAAGGTTTTCTTTACTAGAATGTCTCAAAATTTCATTGAAAGAGACACGGATAAATACAAATACAAGGAATTGAAAGGGGCCAAAACAGATAGAAATTTGAAAAAATACTAATACATACTACTTTAAAATAAAAGCTAGTTAAATCTTTCTTACTGTATTCATCACTGTCTCCTTTGCCAGTCCCTCAGCCATCCACTCTACAAAGCAGTAAGCAATTCAGATATGCTAAGCAAAGCTACTCTGAATATGGCTTCTAGCCTAATAAGTCAAAGCTTTATCCAGTTCCCATGAAAAGCATCAGGAAAGTTTCCTCCAACACTAATAGACATAAGATTGGATTGCAGAACAACCATGTAACTTTTGACCAAAAAGTGAAGTGAAGTTTTTCTAAAGCACTGATAAAAGACTCGTGCAGAAGAGCATGGAAACTCTGACTGGAGCAGTCACATTGCTAAATATGTTTCAAGCGAACATAACAATTTTTGGAGCCACACTCATTCTCACTAGTGATGTGTGCTCTAAGGGGAAAATACAAACCAAACATTTTTTTAAAGGAAAAAAGCATTTATAATTTCTTTATTATGGATGTGCAAAAAGACTCCCCCTCTGCTGCTGGGAAAACCAGTTCCTGCTCCATAAGCATTAAAGCATATCCTAATTTTTAGAAAGCATTTGTTAGGCAAAACAGGTTATTTTTTTACAATGCTTTCTTTTTTTGCAATTGGAGTCTTTCTGTTGATGCCAACTGCTTTAGTTGTAGGTATCTTCTGGGAGGTGGTGTCTGTCAGTAAGTCCCACGTGGGTGTCCCCTTGGCTATCTCTCATAGCCGCCCTTCTATAAATCACAGCATATTAAAAAAAAGGGGATAACACTGACATGTGAACTAATCCCCACATCAAAGAGAGCAACAGTCCCTCCCCTAAACACCCGCCCCCCTCTTTTGCTGGGAAAAGTCTAATGCCTAGAAGGTGATTTACACAAAACTTCATCCCAGTTGTTAGGAAACTTGCAGTGCCGCTTACTCGCCAACTGCAAAAGAAACCTGGGAATCAGGGTAACCACAATAGCTAGCCTGCGGCTTCCAGCATTTGGCAATTCAGGAGAGAAAAAAAACCAATTGGCTTGTTGCAGCAAACTTGTGTGTATGTTGATTGCATGGCAGGATAAGCATGTATATAGACAGATGTAAACGTGACTGGTAACGTGGGTCTGTATGGGCACATACATCTCTGCGTGTGTCTACAAGTACTTGTATAGGCACAGGAGTACCTGTCCCAACACATACACGAACACACACAGATACATACACAAATACCTCTCTATCTGCTAGGAGCAAAGAGGGACAGCAGGAAATATATATGAAAAACATAAGCCCATATGGGCATACAACTGTGCATTGGGTGTCCTAGACATGGAGAGGGCTAGATCTCTGTAGCATATGCTCTCTTAAAGTATTCATTTCTGCTGTAGGCCTGGTTTTGAGCTAATGGTTCAAATACTAGGAATATATGAATAAGGGGAATACTTCTATATAAGACAGTGTTAAAACATAAACTCACTCCTGCCCTTGCCTTTGAAAATGCTCCCTGTGCACTGACTAAGCACACAAGATACTTCCAAATAATTGCCTCTGGAATGCAACTGAAGGAAGGAAAAAATACCTCTGTCTGGCTAGGTAACTTTTTCCAAATCAGCACTGATTCTGTGTCTGTGCTGGGCACACTCCTTCAGATGTACCAACAAAGTGTACGTAGCATGGACAAAAATTATACTGGTAGCTCTGTATTCATAATCAAGAAGCAAAAATACCCACCCCATGTGAAATTAGCTGTATTAAAGTGCAGTTGTATGGGTATATAAATGCATGTAAACTAGATACCTCAACCGGCATCACTGCTCCTTATTGATTAATTCATCTGTGCTTGCTGCTCTTCTCTCCTGCCACCCACACAGGGAGGCAGGGATGCCCTGGGGCCATCATGCCCCCCCCCCCAAACCCCCCACCTCCAGGTCATCCCTTGCCCCAGGCCAGAAGGTCATGAACACCTTGTCACTGCCAAAAGATTCACGTGGGGATCACTCCTAATGCAAGAGAGTGAACTGGAGTGGGGAACAGAGCTGGGTTTAAAGAAAGCTTCCTTTTTGTAGTCGTCAGTTGGTTGTAGTCCAGCTGCGTTCATGATGCACTTGGGTGTGATTGCACAAGAGCTGACGGGTGGAAGCAAGTGGCCGGGGGCAGTGAGACACCAAGGCAGCTCCCTTTGGTGGCAAGCGCTGGCTTAAAGCATTCATGAAAGTGCAGCCTGGGGCAGAGCACCAGGCATGCCAGGAGTCCCACATCTCCCACTCCACCGACAAGGAGAGCACGGACCAGGAAAGGCAGACTCCAAAGCTTTTGTTGTTCCAGTTACACACTCCCTCCACGTAGATGTGCAGCTCTGCACGTGTCCGTGCCTTTACCCCACACTGTGTCAAGTGGAGAGGATGTGAAAGAAACCCCAGTGTGGTTGCACCTTCACCTCCAGTACATGGAAAAACAAACAGCCGTTCTCTTGTTTGTTGATTTAGTGCAGGGTGCTCCTTCCATTACAAAACCATTTCGCTGTAGGCAACAGGCTAAAACCTATTTGCTTATTATTCTGCGAAAGAAAATGAGAGTTTCAGGATGGATGCAACCTTCAAGCATCTCTTCTGTTGATAGAGAGATTGGAAGAGCCCTCCCAGATACCTCTCAGCAAATGTGTCATGCTTCCTTGTTGGGCATAACTTTTCATGTTTTCTAGCTCAGAAACACATGCCACATGTATCTCTCTTTCTCCTCATCCTGAAATACAAATCTTAGTATGGGAGGGCTTTGTGCTTAGAAAGTTAAGCATGTGCTTCATGACAGGTATTCTATAGAGATGGCTCTGACCTCTGAGAGCTGCATCCAGAGCTGCAATTCGTAGACACCCCCTACTGCCCCCGCATTTATAATTTCCAGAGCCAACACCCCAGAGATGAACACTTCTGACCAAGGTTTTCTCCTGCTGCTCAGGTTGATGGCTGCCGCAGCTCTCATTTAAGACAGTGTAAACACCAAGCTGACTTTTTGGTGTTGGACTCTGGGTGGGACGTACATCCTTGTTCAGAGGAAACACATAGGAAACATATCACAAGTCTCTCCTAGCCTGTTTTTATTTATGAGGTGCACCCGGCGGCAGTTCCTGGTGCTGACTGGGACAAGTCTGGATGAAAAGTGCAAGAAGAACAGCAAAGTTTATCTAGAGCTGGCACCAGTTTTGGTACTTGGCTGAATTAGCTGTTTCTACTGAGTCCAGAGTTCTTTGTTTGTGCCAACACCACCCCCCGCAAAATAATCAAACTACTCTCGACACCTTTTTTAGTCAGTTAAAACCATCTCTCTGCCAACTGGTCTTTTAGATGGCAACTCTTCTGGCTGGCCTTTTAGGTGGCTGGCACTTTACCCCCATCCCAAATCCAAATCAACTGCATTAAAAAGGAATGAATTTACATTGCAGGGAGGAGGGTACCCCAGACAACGTCAAAGGAAAAGCAGATCAAAAAGATCTGCTAGTATTGGCTATGTGGGCTGTCCTTTCAGCTGCTTCAGGCAATGTCCTTTCAGCACAAGAAAAGCTCAAAAGAATTTGGTTAATCTGTTGTTAAACAGAGAGTCTGTGATGGGAGACAGGTCTGTCGTCGTGGGGCAGGGAACTGAGCCTGTCTGTAATGGCTGCGAGCTCCTTTGCCCTTTCCCAGTGTTTCATATCCATAGTGAGAGTAAGTTCATGGACTTGCACCTTGCTGGCCGGGCACTGACAGGATCTCTCAGCCCTGTGACACCAGGGCCCCTTCCCTCTTCCCTCTGGCTGCTCTTGGGGGAGGCAGCAGCAGCACATGGTGCGGGTGCTGCCGTAGCAGAGCACACCCAAAGGCTCCCACTGCCAGAAATCTCTCTCCATAACTCACCTGTGCCAGGTGCTTCAGACAAGCATGGAAGTGCCTTGCAGGGCACTGGCGATGGTCAACCCGCTGCTGGTGGTGATTTCAAAGAGTTAGGAGGTCAGCTTGAGTCTTGAAGCAAGAACTTCAGCATGACTTCCAGTTATAAGTTTGAATATAGACATATAAGAGCAGCCTGACCCACATGAAGGTGTGGGGCCCCTATGACTTCCCTCAGACTGCCCACAGCCTCACTGCTCAGCACTACAGCACAATTCTGAATATCAAATGGAAACAGTAAGTAGCCCATAGGCCTGCTACCGAGATACCACAACATCAGAAATAGCTACGGCAGGTTGAGAGGTTAACAGTACGTCTATAGATTGTAGGAAACATAGGAGTGGTTAAATTTAGCAAAATGTAGTTATGCAAGTTTGAACAAAGCCAAAAGGTAAGCAATAATGCTCTGCGTTGGGCAGCCTGCAAGGTTGTGAATTGTGAGGACCTCGGATGGACGCAACATGACAACTCCCATCAGAGCCATTCCTCCCTTCTCTGAATCAGCCGTAGACATTCGTACTAGCAGGGAGGGATTGCTGCCACAAGAGCACCACAGCGTGCTCAGGGAGTTGGGGTTCTTGAAGTCTCCCACCTAATCTTTTTTTCTACATTCTGTTCTACTATGGCTATAACATCCTGCTTAGGATTGTGCAGCACATGCTTTGTTTGCAACAGCTTACTGTTTCTTTCTTTGCCGTAGAGGGTGTGCATGTATATATGTGTGTATATGTGTGTATACGTATGTGTATATTTCTAATTTTAAAAAAAAGACATCTTCACCTGATGAAAATTTCTGATTCTGTATATTTTTATTTCATTGCCTTTCTTCTCCACTGCTTTTCGGCTTAGCACGCTGGCAGCATGCTCTAAGTAACGGGTTAATTCCCCTCTCCGTGACTCATTTCTAAGGTCTCCCAGGCAGGATTCAGTATGATGGTGTCAGCGACTGCCGCAAGAGCTGTTTAAATGTCTCCGCACGTACCAGGGAGCGAAGCGCTGATTCCGGGCAGCAGCGCTAGGAATGTCAGGGTTTGTTTAACATTCGCTGGGGATCTTCCTAAAAAGTCAATGTGCCTCCCTAAGGTTTTGTGGACTGGCTGAGCATTACCGTGCAGTTGGTTCAGCTTTTATTTTAGTGCATGAGGAGCATTGTCCTGTGAAAGAGAACCTTCTGGTTTTGGTTTAATGGCAGACTGTGTCACTGTAATTTGATTTTAAATTATCTACTGTCGAGCCTTTCACAAGTGAATCCAACACACATGCATTTTCTCCATAACAAATTTGACTGTCTGGAGAAACAAAGGTTGATAATTAAGCTCACAGCAGTTTATCAGGATGGGGCCTATGCACGGCCTAAAACCTCAACAAGTTAGTGCCTTAATTTCTGGATACTTACCAAAAACAAACCTTCAACTTGGTGCAGCTTGCCCATTCTGGATAATCTGGCTTTCTGAGTCCCCGGGTAGGCTGCTGGGCTCTACTGTGGCAAGGCAGCACCTCGGTACGTGAGGGAGGAATGCCGAACGAGCAGACACCACTCCGGGGTAACCAGCCATGCCAAGTCAAATGCATAATTCAGCAAGATTATGGTTAAATTGGGGAGATATCTTTCTCTCCAGCCAATGCGTGAGATCCCAGCACCTTTTGTACTTTGAAATACTGTTAATTAATATTTATCAGATGTAAAATACAACACTTGCTACTTCGTGTAGTATGCCTCTAAGCATCGTATTACTATTCCTTTTTAAGCACTCGCTACAGCCAGGCAGACTGAGGCAGGTGATTGCAAATGTCACCAACAGCAAACGTCCCTCAGCTGGAGACCAGCTTTTAAAATCATTCCAGGCTTCAAGTGGGCCATTGGCAGGAGGCCTGGGACAACCACCTCACCCATGGCTGCTTACACAGTCACGTGGTTTAAGAACAAAAATAATCACATAGTGATTTTTTCAGATGGCACCTTTGCTCCCAACTTGCAGGGGAGTTTGGAAAGCACCTGTGCTCCTCTCTCTCCACCATGGCCTGCTTTCACGCTAGTGCTCAGCCACCCGTGAGGAGGTGTGCCATGGCAGGAGAGCCAAGCTGAGCCATGCTGTGCCCAGGGAGTGTGGGCACCCTCACTCCTCACTGCTGGGGTGTGTGTGGGGCACCCCACACTGACCCCCAACTGCACTCACTCTGTCACCGAGAGGCATATTGGTTTGAACCCCCGCTGGGGTGCGGTGGGGGTTAAGTCCAATGTGTTTGACAGCATCGGTACCTTGAGACCACCATGGCAGGGGCTTCCCAGCGGTTTGGCTCCTGAGGCCACAGCCTCTGGATAACTTCCACCCCAAATGTATGTCACATTTCCTTCTAGCGAAAGCAAAATATTTACATTAAGCCAGGGTCACCCATCGGCCACTCCGCTATCGCAAGCTGGAAGCGGCTGCGATACTGTAAACCAAGGGGCGCAAGGGCGGAGGGGATTACTGTGGGCCTCCAAAATAAACGATGCGGCTGGCTGGCGGCCACTGCTGGGAGTGGTGGGCACCGGGGAGGTGGGTGCCGGTTGGGTTCTCTCGTGGTGGAACAAGGACGGGCTGGCAGCAGGGCTGGAGGCTGCCCAGCCAGGCCAAGAGCTCAGGGAGAGTGGGCCGGGGTGGCGATGGCGGAGCAGAGCCCGTGCCAGGGATGAGGGAAGGCAGATTTGCAGAGCCCTGACAGACATGTCCAGCGTCCCCACCAGCCACCCTTCCCACCAGTCCCTGCGCAGCCCAGCACGGTCAGTACCCAAGGCTATGGGCACAACAACCTCACTTCTTTACCTGCCTTCAGGGAGTTGTTGGAAATACTCCTCCTGTTCCGCAGGAGTGTTTTGGGCACAGTTAAACCATCCTGGAAGTTACTGGCCTAGACTTGCCCTATGAAAATGCACTGAATTCAGTGATTTAAACCTGTAAGCTTGAACTACAGGACTTGCAGCCCCTGTATTCCCAGACACCCGAGAGAAAGGGTGGCAGTTTCCCATTTAATATATTGCACACAAAAGATCTTCCTGAGACAGCTCTTCCCTCCTCCTCACAGCCTGAATCTCTCCCATTTGCTGTCAAAATTTTTTTCTTTATCCCATATTGCATTGCTGATTAGTACCTGAAACCTCTGCTGCATACTGCAACACATGCATATGAGTCACAATGAGGTGGCTGGCAACTCCAGGCCACCATCAGATACCACCAACTTCTCCTCAGCTCTCGCTGTCACTTTCCCTTCCACTCATTTGCCTGAAGTGGTGACCCATGGCTGGGTTTCATGTGTGACTGGCACATGTGGACAACAGAAAGGCTTCTTCAGGCGGTAAGCAAAATGGTGCTTATCTTGTATGCCTTGAACCCACTGCGGGGGCATGAGGACACTGAGCCTGCCAGCACCTGGGCTACTTCAGAAAGTCTTCACTCACCTGCTGAGATACATGTGAACGTCAGGTCTGAGCCACAGTGGAGATGGAGATGGTTCCACCTCCACCCCCTCTGATCAAACCAGCCCATAAGGAGCAGCAGGTGGGCTTGAATGATCCCACATCCTCTTCTGCTTTTGTTACACTGCTGCCACTCTCCCAGGAAGCGTTGTGTGAAAGCATGTGGACTAACCAAAATATTAACAAGACGTTCCAGTTATTCTTGGCTGTCTAAGGGAGAGGGAACTGCACTGTTTGCATCCAATCATTTGCCACTGTCACTTCTCATAATGATTAGCCCAGTGTCAATATCCGAGATGTCAGTATGGGGCCAAATCTGAAGAGGGTGGCATTTGGCCACTCTCTACCGCTTGGTTTTCCCCAGCTTTGCAGAGAAGTTGCTTTATGCTGATTACTAAGCTATTAGGTATGCAAGGCATAACTATAGCAGAAGGGGATTTCTGTGTGGGAGGAACAGTATGATTCAGATTGTCTCATCAGCCTTGCGAAACAAAATGTCCAGTCAACAGAATACACTTTTGCAATGTAACCACTCATTTCTCCGCCTTTATTTTGTACACTTAGCCATAACCCCAGTGCACTGGGACCTGGGAATCAGCCTAGCAAGCTACAGGAGGATCGGTCAAGAAAAGGGTAGTTTACAGAAGCACTGAGATGACCTAATACTCTAATAGCATTTTCTTCATTGGGAGAAATGTCCAGAGCATGGTGAGGGGAAGGAGGGAGCAAAAGCTGTCCTCGAGCACCTGATTACCACCTCTTGTAACAGCTTCTTGAGACAGCTGGCATGGGAAAGTGGTAACAGGAATGCTATCCCAGCTTTGGAGACCTGCCTGCTTCACAACCAACCCCGTATCTGGAGCACAGACACGTGGCTGAAAATTGCTCACATAAGCACCTACTGCTTGCATTGGTTGTTTAAAGGGATTCATTAACGCAGCTGAGGTAAGAAGTTGGTCATTGCTGAATGCTTATTTTAGCGCAGCCCTCAGGAACGTATCACCCCACATTTTCTGAGGTTGCAAAGGAGGAAAGAGGAAAAGCACTGATTTCAAGAAAAGATATTCAAAGCTGAAGATCTATCTGAGAGTGTCAATTGCTATCTTACGGGTAAAAATACTTCTTGGAACACTGCACTTACACTTTAAAAATAAAATTATATCAGGAACTTTTTCCTCACTAGAAAACTCGAATTTAAGGTAAATCAAAAGAATTCCTGATATTTTAAGGTATGGAAGTTCACACTGTTGGTACCAGCCTGCCCTTCCCAGTGATGCCCCTGAGAAAAATCCAAGCCATCCATAACAGACAGTTCTACCTTATCAGAGACCACAAAAAGCAGAATGCCTTAATCTCACTCACATGGGACCAGGCCAGCTGCAGACGTCACTACAAGTATACAGCAATTTGGTTTTAGCACATTCCTGACAAGACAAATGGCACACAGGAGGCAAACGCTCTTCAGCCTCCTTCTTAAAGGCTGGCTCGGAAAGCCAGAAGCTTGTGCACTACAGTGTGGTGTGCCAGCCTCGTATCTTAGTATCATTAAACACAGAACTAGTATGAGTCTTTGCATACTTTCCTAGGCTTCACACATTCTTCTCACATGTGTTACTAACATAAAAATTACACTATTGTAGATATGTTTTTATGAAGCCAGCTAAAAGGCGGTGTGCATGTGTCATATTTTCAGTACTTTAGCCACCCTCAAGAAAGGAGGGAGGAAGAGGGCAGGCTGCAGCTTGCTTTCTTAATAACATGCAAAACCTTTAAAGCTCAAGTTACAATAAGTATTTTGGCTCTAAGCTCCAGCTATGAAGCAAATAGCCCAAAGACTCTCCCCAGAACTGTACTGGCAAACTCAATAACGTCTGAAGTGCAATGATGAGGGGCATCCGTGCCAAAAGAACCTGCTGGCTATAAGATACCAAAAAGAATGCTTTTTAAATATGAATTTTAAGATCTCCTATCTCAAAAGCAATGTCACCAGCATGCATCACCTCACCTTCTTCTGGGAGTGCCTTGGGGCTGAGACTTACCCCGGTCTCTCAGTTACAGCATACAGGTCCTACCTGATCATGGTTTTTGTGCTACCCTCTCCCACTCGCTGGCTCTGTGTGACAGGCTGGCTCCAGTACAAGCTGGGCCTTTGGAAAGTCTTCTACCAAGCCCTGCAGCCCAAGGGAGTGCTTTATGGAAGACCAGACTGACCAGTTCTGGGGTCTGACCCAGTACAGTATGAGAAATACCTTGTAATGTCTTAACAAAGGGACTGAACTCTTGCAAAAGACCATGAAAAATGTACTCCCAAGGAAACATCAGAACATATATGATAAGCCCAAAAAAACAAGTCTGAGGACATCAAGGTTTTTTCAGCTGAGTTTCATAAGGAGTGCAATTAGGCCTTATATAGCCTGTCCTTGGCCATGCTGCAAGTGGTTTAAGGAGCAATCCAGTAAATAGAGAAATTAAATTATGCCAGCATGAAGAGGCCATCCTCTTCAGAGCCCCTAAACTCTCCTCCAAATGGCAGCACTTCCTTTTTCCAGATCTATACACAACATGATGGTTCAGTGCCTTCCTAGAAATGAAAAGGCCCATTCTTCCTCACCTCCCTCTTTCAGTGAAAACATATATGATGAGAAACCACATACACACACACGTGGGTTGGCGTGAGCCCCAGTGTGGGCACAGATGGTGTGTCTGAATGAATGGACACACAGAGGTCTCTGTGTAGGTAAGAATGTTTACCACGTGCGGTGCTGGGAAGCGCATGCATGATTCCAGCTAAAACCCACAAGATTGCCTGTAAGATGTAATGTAAAGATCCCTTCTGGTATGTTAGAGCCTTAAAGTTTTGTGCCATTGGGATGGTGTCAACTGCAGTTCAAAGATGAGACAGGCCGCAGGTAGAAAACAATTTGTGCAGTGGATTTCTGCAGATATGATTAAGGTGCCTGCCTGCAGCAGACAAGGCCATCAGATCTGAGTCCTTTTTTATCTGATTTTTCTAATTAATGCTTATTTTACAGAGTGGTAGACAAATCATCAGCTTGCCCTAGTTGGGTATGAGCCCTGTGTCCCTGTTTTGCCCAAAGCAAAAATGTCTTCATTGCAATTTCAGGTAGGCAGATTCAACCCTGGAAGTATTTGGCACCTTACACCAAACTACATACTGGCCACAGGGTTCAACATGTTGTCTATAAAATCAGCTTCAGCAGAGCTCTGTTGTCTCAGTGCTGCTTGTTGGGAGCATGCTTGCAGAAATCACAAAAAGGATCGTGTGGGTCACTTCCCCCATGCTGAGAAAGAAATGCAGACCAGGTTAGGTGAGCCGCATATGAAAAGGAAACTAAGGGCATACAGGGCAAAAGGATAACAGATTTGTAAACTGACTTCACCTTCAATATTCTGCAGTTGTTTAAGAAGTCAGCAGGACCTTTGCCACTGATATGAGTGAAACGTTATTCTAGAACATTTTTTTGAGAAAAAATGTCTTTTTGAAGACATTATCTGAAGAAATTAATACATTTACATCAGGAAAATTCCATAATATTTTGCTTCATGTGTGATCCTTTCTCCTATACTATTCCCACTCAGGAACAATATATTTTTGATGGGCAAGTAGTCATTCTTTCCACTTTTTCATTCTCTGTTGGCCTTCTTAAAATCTCCCATTCTAGATTTGCATCAGATTACTATCGTGGTAATTTCTAGCCCAAGTAAAATCAACAAACTTCCTCTCTTTTCTTTCTTTCTGGTCTTTAAGGCATTTTAGAAAGCCCAGATGCCCTGGTGGCTAGCCCCTTGCTCTGACTCCCAAAGGCCTTTCTTCCTTTTTTTGTTGTTAGCTCTGTCCGAGGATTTTTGCCTGCACTCTGCTGTGATGAGTCACTAATTCTTGCATCTTCCCAATCATGTCGTCCTCTCTGCTGCTGTGATTTACACAAAGTTGGAAGGCTGCAGGTGGAAATGACATCCTCCCCAACTTTCCTTTTGGCAGGTTTTGCTGCCTTTAAGGACGCCACTGGTCTTTGATGTGGGGATGGACAATCAGAGTAAGGTTGAGAGGGGTGTTCTCCATACTTGACCTGGATAGGGACATACAATTGCCTCGGAGAGGCTTCTTTATACAAGACTGTATGCCTAGTTTTTGTCCAGGTTTCTTGCAGCTGGATGGTTCATGCACACGTATAAATTGTTGGTTATATATAAACCTCTACTTTTTCTGAAGCTCAGGTGACTTTACTGTTTAACTACTCTTCTGAACTCCCTAGTGGGGGGAAAAAAAAAAACAACCCACAAATCCATGCCAGTTTCAGCACCTTTTCCCTTATGATTGACACCTTCCCTCCACTGCTGGGTTAAGACCGCTGCAAGTGGGAATTCCTTCTCCTGAATTAATTAAGTTTGTATTGTTATTGCCTTTGATCTACTGCCATAGGAACAGGAACAAGCACTGGAAAACCTCCATTTGTGTGTATTTCTTACGCAGATAGCTCTGGACAGAATATTAAAGAAGATGGTGAGCAGAAACAGTCCCCTGTCCAAAGCTGCCCTTGAGACTGGCGTTCACTGTGGAAACTGCATGGGACCGGTTACAGACCTCTAGTGGCTCTGTTTATATAGCTCGTCTGGCTTCCCAAGTGCTCACCAGCACAGTATTTTGGGAAGCCGTATAGAGATTTCCCATAAGGATTACAACACGGGGTCATTTCATCTTCTCTGCATTTCCCATCCCGTTGTCTGTTTGTTTTATTTTCCTCACCATAACATCTGTCCCACATCGCTGAGAGATTTCACAATTGGAAACCTGCTATAAATTATGACACGGAGTTAGAGGACTTCAGTGTTTGCTCTCTGCTATTTTTTTCAAGGGACATTGGGTTAGCCACCTCTTTAAAATAAGCCTTGGTTTTTTTTCTATTTATATACTGATGTTTGTAAAAGCTGTCTTCAGAAACTAAAAAAAAAAAAGAGTATTTCTGTCCTTCCTGCTTGTACCCTTTTCCACTTATCTTCCATTGAATTCCTAGAGAAACACAAAACTCTGGAAGTGCTTGCAAAAAATAATCATTAGCAAGCTCTGTCCCTAATGGCCCGCAGGGACTCCAGATAAAAAACAACTGCTCACATTTCTATTCCTCAGCGTCTGACAGAGACTGCGGCAGCTTTAGCACTGCTAGTGCCAGCCTGCGTCATCAGTGCCAGGGCTGCGGGCTGAACTGGCCTCTGGTTCCCACCAAAATGGAAGCATGCAGTCTTGAATTATATGGAGCAGGACAGCCAGCTCTGCTTGGCTCTATAGGAGGCTGCAATTAGCGTGCAATCCTAGGAACAGTCAGGCTGACAAAGTTTCAGCATAACAGATTGTTTTATCCTGATTGATGCTTTCAAAGTTAGTCTCACATATCATCACCACGTAAGTACCAGAGACATTTAAATAAGAGATAAAACACGCAGGACTATATTCTCATAATCCAAGGGTATCTCAGTCTTTTGTGACTTTACCTGCCACTGCAACCTTTTTCCTCTGAACCAGAAGGCAGTGCATACAGCTCCTGCAGGAATGCTCTTGGCTCTCACTCACAAATGAGAGCATTACAAACCACAAATGTGGAGCGCTTGCAATGCTCCACAATGTCAGCCTTGCTTCCTCCAGCAGCTAGGAGAGAATCAGAGATTTATACGGCTGGAAGGGATCTCAGAAGATCACTTAGTCCAGACTCGTGTCCCAAGGCAGGATCATTATACTTATGTCACTCTTGGCAAATGCTTGTCTAACCTCTTCCTAAATGCAGGATGGTGATTTCACCCCCTCCTCAGATACTTTTGTGTGTCATTATCCTTACTGCTTGCCTACTTTTAACATCCAACCTCAGTCTCCTTTTCTGTAATTTAAGCTCATTACTTGTCCTATCCATCATGGATACAGAGAACAATTTATTCCCCTTTTCTTCCCATCCACCTTTCACATATTTGACAGTGGTAACCCTATCTCCCTCAGTTTTCCCTAGACCAAAGAAAGTCAGTTCATTCGTTCTTCCCTCCTAGCTCTGGTTTTCAAGACCTCTGATTATTACCTATCTGTCCTCTGGGCCTTGTCTTGAGCACAACACCCACAGCTGGACATCACACTCCAACTGCAGCCTCACAGAGAACCAAGCAGGATTATTTGTAGGGTACATGCTTACACACACACCCTCTTAGGACATTTGCCCTTTTTGCATTAGCAATTAACTCATATTTGGATTGTGAGCTGGAACATGTCTTAGATCTTTTATGCAGAGTTGTTACTTGGGCAAAAATTCACCACCCTATATAAATAGAATTAATTATTCCTGGTGATGCCCATGTATAGAAACTGAGAACTGTCCTTACTGAAATCAATTCTATTTTTAAGATCATTTGTCTAAATACTTTTTAACTGTAGCTTTATATTTCAGTATACTCGTAGTGCCTTCCAGCTTTGTGGTAGCCAAGAATATAGTATTCTCTATTTTATTGTCCAAGCTTTTCATAATGCCCTTAAATCAGACTGACCTAGTATAGACTCCCAGGCAACTCTTCTTGGTCCACCTTTCCCTTTTTAAAGTACAAGTGATAACTACTCTTTGTGCAGTTTTCCAATCAGTATTGCATCATCCTAGACCAGCTCCAACTATCACCAGTTCCCTTAATTTGCTTAGGTTCCCTTAATTTGCTTAGGAGTATCATGTTACACTGTGATGAAAGCCTCACCACTGTCAAAATAGAGGGCTACTATTGCTTCTCCCTTATCAACGAGGTTTTTTTACTCTGTCATGAAAGGAAATTTGACCTGTTTTCACAATTTGTTTTTGACAAATCTATGCTGGCCATTATTCATCTCTTTGCTTTGTTTTAGATGCTTACCAAAGTTTGATTGTTTGTTCCAGTATTTTTCCGGGAATTGAAGTTAAACTGAACAATCTGTAATCCCTGGCTCCTCCTTTTTTCCCTTTTAAAGACAGGAACTACGTCTGCACTTTTCTAAGCTTCCAAGTATGATTTCTGGGCCCGTAACATCCCAGAAGCTAGGCGAGGTTACGCCTAGAGCTTTTGCTGGAGCGATTACCCTAGGATGGAATTCATCTGGCCCAGCTGACTCGAACACTATCTGAAGGATCTTCTGATCTAGTCTTCGTTCCAGTTTTGTGATCTCATCCCCCTCTGTCATTGACATTGATTGCAATATTTGTCTGAAGTGATAACAAATGCAAAAAAGGTACGAAACACCCAGGGACTCTAGCAGCAAGAGGAAGACTCAGGCAACTGAAAATGTGCTGTCCAGTGGGGAAGAAAGGCTATGGACAGTTCATGGCTAAAGTAGTGATGGAAAAACTACTTATTACTTTAAAGTCTCTTGCTAATTGGATCCCATTTTGCTGCTTAACCTTTGTGATTTTGTCCTCACATACGTAGCCCATGCATGCATGCTTTTTTCCCTGAGGGTGAGCTGATGATTTCTCTGAGCTGATCTACTGTTACATCTTCTATGAACTTTCTGGTTTTTGGATAGCCGATGCTTGTTGCTGTTCTCTCCAAGGTGCTTCCTACATCATTAAAACTTCTCACTTGCCCAAGGTCTGAAATGACATGCCTTTAATTACTGTGTAAGTGACTTTAATGGAATCTTGGTTTATCTTGGTCCAGAAAAGATCAGAAGCCTGACCTTTGTTTCCACCTCTTAGTGACTGTTAGGCTTCACCTGAAAACATTCAGTCTCTGCTGGTCAGTTTTTGTTTAACCTCCTGTCCTTACCATAAGTGATGGGTGCAGATCACAAAATCCTCTAACCCAAATCTGAATTTTACATAGTCCTAAATGCTAGAAATGATAGAATTGTTTACAGCCAGAAGTATTCTTCAAGTTCATCTCAACTGCTTGTTAGAAAAACATCTTTTCTCATTTGGGTGCTTTTTTTTTGCTGGCTTCCTTCTCAGCTGGCCTGCTGAGCTTGAAGGCAGAACAGACTAGGCTGATGGAGTGGGGAACATGGTTTTGTTTTCATATGTACGAAAAGCTCAAAATTCACTAGTAATGTAATCATGCTAAACTCCTGCCTGCACAGAAACTCTAGCTTACCTTCCATCAGCACATATTCTTCTCATCAGTAAAGATACTCCAAAGCTCACTGCTTGAGGAAGCCGAAGCTGTAACAGCAATGCTGTAAATACAGCAGTGTTATACTGCTATAATGGTGCTCTTTCAAAAGAACAGCATAAGCAGCCAAAAGGGGAAGGAGTTCAGACAGTCTTTCTGTTGCCCAAGAGGAAGCGAATTTCAGATAGTGCTTTGGTTCCCTTTAGTTATGATTCACCATAAATGAACAGCTAAAACATCAGTGGATAGTAAGGCCATGCAGGCAAGGACTTCCAGAAGTGGAGACTCAAAGGAAAAAGCATAGAAAGCTGGCCCTTTGCCTAGCTGTGAGTTGCCTTCCTTCCCATTCTGCTGCTTTTGTTTTTAGGGTTCCTGTGCATTTTGCAGTGTCAGTCAGTTGTCAGAGAGGAGAAGACAGCTTTGCATGGGTTTTAGTTAAGCCTGAGACCCCAGGCACCTCCTAGACCCTAGACTGGGACGTGTTCACTACTGCTAACTGTTGTTAAACCAGAGGAATGATCTCAATCATAAAGCAGTAACAGAATACCCTGTTGATAAACTGCGGTATATGGAAACTTGCACAATATTTATGGATTGTTAGAGGTTAACACTAGAAGGAGCAAACCATAATGGCTGTGTTGGCCTCCTCTAACAGAGCTGTTATCCAACCTTAGCATGACCATTTTCCATGGTAGAAAAATTACCTCTCCTTCTCAGCCTGAGCTAAATCACACCAATAGCACAGTGTCCCCCTGTTCAGCAACTCTTAATGTGCCTTCTGGTTGGAATTTGTTGTGCTTTCAGTCACTGGATCTTGTTTTGTCTTGTCTTACTTCTTCCCCATGTCAATATGCATAAATCATGTGTGACCCATGTGTAAAGAAACTGATGCACAGAGGCACATAATGTATCACATCTAAAAACGAAGAGAGCGTGACAGAGACATTTCCAGTTTTTATAAGGAATCATGGGAAACTACTTGTCAAGAAAGAAGGAAAAAAAACCCCATGCTTGGAAAGAAGGGGGAGGTGTGTTGTCATGCTGACAGAGACAGGAGGGCATTAAATGCCCCAAACAACAGACAAGTTCTCCACTGTCCTGCACATGTGACCACTGTTAACACCAGATACAAAATGAGTATAAAATAGCATTAAACCAGATCGTGGTGTAGGGTAAGATCTCTTCTGCCTGACGACTACAGTAGCCTATCTCTCCATCTCTTTTTTACAAATCTGTATCACATTGAGCAAACAAAGCTTCACTGAACTTGCACTTGCCTGCTCTGCATGAGACCCTGAATGAGTGGAGATGGATGGAGTGAATGAAGGAACAGCATGCTACTATTTGCCTGCCAACACACACCTGAATATATGATGACCAACATTAATGAAAGGTCACTAGCCAACAAAATTTCTCCCTACCAGTATGTCCCACTGTCTACAGCTATGTTTATGTGAGGAATGCATTTACTGATTCAGATTATATTAGCAAAACCAGCCTGTTTGCTAGCATGGCTCATCCAGGCAAAGTAAGGGACAACTGTGACATCCCCCCACCCCACCGTGTTTCATCGTACCTTTGGCTACAGTCCTCCTGGCAAAAGCTGTGATAGAAAGACTAGAGGATGGAGAAATGAGAGTGGGGGATGTGCTAGATGCCAAACACCTGATCCCTCTTCAGAGGGAATCCCTCCGAAAAAAAAAAAAGGGTTGTCTTACAATAGCCTGCAGAAGGATGGGCTGATACCTGAAAGAGATTAAAACAGTAAAGCTATACTCAGGCTGAGCTGCCATGTGGAAAATCTGGCACTCTCCATGCAGCAAGGGTCCCTGTGTGCTCCTATAGCTGGAGGGGAGGAGAAACTACTAGGAGCAGGAGGAGAGATTAATAAAAATGTATTTGCACATTTAAAGGCTGACCTTATCTTTGAAAATAGCTAACTTTATCCCTTGCAGTAAAAGTGAGCTGTCCATGTGCCTCACCTGCACAGCAAGAGGGGAATTCTTGGCCAGAGGGAGGAATTAAGATGGGCAGAAGGACCTCCGGGCGAGGAAGGTTCACGTAATTATTTACAATAATGGATTGCTTTTTAGTAAGAACTATGAGTTGACTTTCCAAAAAAAGAGCCTCATTTAGGGCTCACGGAGGAAAGGATCAAGTGAAATCAGCAAGAATCTACGGAAATTTTCTGGCTAAGGCTGGCAGAGTTTTGCAGAGGAAAACGTGCTGTTTGCCACCGCTGCCCCCTCCCCAGTGCTCAGAGTTGTGCTGGCCAGCAGGACTGCAGTCATGCCACCCCCTTCTGTCCCTGCAAGAAGAGAAGCCTCACATCAAAGGAAGCACTCATCTCATGACTCTTATGAGCAGAGGTTGCGTGGGGCAGGTGCTAGCTTCTGTTTTGTGATGCATCGTTCATGAGGACTCTCAAAATACAGCTCTGATAAGCAATCTGGCTAATTTTCAGATTAAAGGAAAGAAAACACTGTCAATTACTGCACTCTGCCACTGTCCTTGTTGCAAGCAAGGGATTAAGCCCGATCCTGGTTTCTTCTGGTGAACGCAGACCTTCTAAGAAACTTCCCTATCGGCCTGCACCTCCTGTGTGCTCTAGCTCTTCCAGATACCTGTGCTCCAGCTTGTTTTACAAATGTTTAGAGGGTTGATTTACAAAAACTCTCAGGAAAACAATTATACATTTATTTCTACCAAACATTTTGCAAGGAAGTGATCCTGCCCCCCTCAGTTTGATAAAAGAGTTCTCCATCACAGGGGTGGCAGGAGAAAGGGAGTGAAATAAGATAACTCTGCTCAGCTTGCTTCAATTTAATGAGCTCCTTTAGGCCTTATCATTCACCCTGTGCTTTCCCCCATTGTGAACTTCTCAGCCTCATCAAAAAGAGCTTCTTTTCTTTTTTTTCTTTCTTTTTTTTTTTTTTTAATCGGACTCTGTTTGATCAGCCCTTTCCCCTTTCTTTCCACAATCCCCCACATCACGCTGGAACTGGTACCAGTGGAGCATGTCGGCATGCCCTAGCAACAGAGAGATTAAGGGAACTACCAGCTCCCAAGGACGGGCTGGCTTGGATTTACTAATTAACTGCAGTGAAAGAAGTGAATGAGAACAGCCCTTTCTTTGGGGCAGAGGAGGCACTAGAGGTGGATGAAGGAGTTCAGCTAAAAGAAGGTTTCCCTCCCCCAAAACATGTGTCAACATTCAGACCAATCCTTTCTTAATAAGACTTTGTGTACATACGGGGTTTGTCTGGATGGGAAAAAGCTGACAGCAGTCAAGCCTGATAGAGAAAAACACGTGTGGGACCGAAGTCAAACCATGGCTGCTCCTGCCTCGCATCCAGCTGGGATCCGTGAGTCGGATGCTGGTCTCTCCAGAGAGGCAGGTCCACGCGTGGCCTCGGCTCATGCCCCAGGCTATACCCCCAGGCATGGCTGGTGTGCCACACTGCTGTCCCTGGCACGACAGGGCTCGTGGGACAGTGGCAGCAGCAGGCTCAAAGCTGTGACCCTCTGGAGCACGCAAAGCAGGGCTGTGAGAGAGCAAAGGGTGGCTCAGCGAGGGAGGTCAGATGGGTCCACAAATCTGCCACAGAGGAAGGGCTCCCGTATGGGGAGAGGGACTGGACCCTCCAGGGATTTGTAATGAAACATGAGCAGTCCTCCTGTCCCCTTCAAAGCTGGGTATCCTCCTGGAGTCCATCTTTACTGACTGTAGCCACAAAAGACAGGCTACAGGCTCCTTTCACGCCAAATCTTGGTCAGAGCCTGTCCACTTTCGGTCAGCTGTAGACTGCTGGCAAATCTTTTCTGAATTATGAAATACTTGTGACATGTCTCTCTTTTTTTTTTTAAACCGTTACTTTTTGTTCTTGCTGCTTACGGGCATTTTGCCCTGGGCTGGGTGTGGAAGTGAAACTGCTGAAATTCCCGTGAGCAGGGCAGGGCGGCTGGTGTCCCTGGCCCCAGCAGGAAACACCAGACACGATGACAGGCAGCAACTTCTGGTAATTCTCCAGCCCATTTCGCTAACCCATAAAGGCTTAGCCAAATTGGATAAGTTTTTCAAAATCTTTGCAGCTTGGCAGTTTATCCAAACCAAATGGGCATCTCCTCGCATGTGCTCCAGTAAGGCAACAGGGCAGGGGCCCTGCTCGTGCCCCTGCGCTGCTACCAGGAAGGTGGAAAAGGGGAAGTGTGGCCGCTGGGGATGCCCCACTGTGGCACGGCTGCTGAGTTGGCCTCCAGCGCTGGTCTGCTCCCCATTTCATTCAGCAACTCCTGTACCCCATCCTGCAGAGAGCACCTCCCCAAAAACCAGCGAGACCTGCCTGAGGGAGGCGAATCTGGAGCCCAGGAGCTTTATTTCCCAGTCAAACACAAGAAACGCCAGCCCACCATTTGCGATCCCCGTCCCACGCTGATGCCTGCCCAGTCCCGCGGGGCTGGAGGCACCCACACAGTTTCCCCTGCTGGCACATGGTGCCTGAAGCAGCCAGCATGGCTGCTGCAGCGGGGGGACAGGGCAGGCAGGAGGGTTCGTGATCCCCACTGCTCCCCTGGGACATGCCACGTCCCATGTCGAGCACCAGGAAATGCAACGCAGGGTTCAGCATGTTACTGGCCTGGGGAAGCGTTAGATGACTAATTAGCTCTTTCTGCCTTTGCTGTTAGTGATACATGAGCCTCCCCAAATATACTGTAGTCACTGAAAACATTTCTGAAATAAAATGCCACTGAAAAAGGAACTGTGAAACCCTGTGCCTCACACTGAAAGTGTGGGGTTTTTTTCCTGAAAAAAGGCTGTGGAAAAATGGTACTATCTTACAAAACAGAACTGTGCCTTTGCATATTTAGCTTTGGATCTGCTGGTATTAGAGACAAAGTCGGATTTTATTACTTTTTATTTCTTCTAGCCCTGCAGCACCAACACAGACAAGCCATGTAATGAACTGCAGAAACTTTTCTTTCTTGAGCTCCAGCAGTGATTCTTTTTTTTTTACTGTATACTGGTTTGGCCCTAACTTTGCTAACACACAGTAAGCCATACATAGCATTTTGTAGCTTCATAAAACTTGTCATTTTTTTTTTATTCAGCTGTACTGCTTTCCAGAGTTAACCTCTATGGACTTTAATTAAATTTGTGTGTCCTGTCGTTGATTTCATCCTCTTAAATTTTGCGGGACCTTGCCATATGTGTTTGTACGTAATTGTTTCTCAGCGCAGACCTGTGCTTGGAATCTGCTGCTGTGTGCAGTGTTCTGGTGCCTGGGAAGGGAGGAAACACTCCTGAGCTGCAGGTCCCCAATGGAAACACAAAAGGGTTAACTGGCTGCTGCCTGCAGACACTATTTCATGGGACTCTTCAGATCTCAAATGCTGAGAAGGGACATGAAACAATAATTCCTTAGAGAACATGCTAAATAATTCAAGGCTAGTTAAAAAAAAAAACAAAAAACAAAAAAAACCCACAAAACCAACACACTTTAAAATATTTTGTTGTAACAGTTTGGCCTTTCTTAATATAGTTTGGAGGAGCAGGCTATCTGGCTGCTTTCCGAAAGTTCTTGTTATGGTATTTAATGAACCCTAGGGATCATTACACTGTAAATATGCATCATGTTTATATAGATGCATTGGGCAACCTATTACAATGCTAGGGGTTAAAAGTAATTTCCATGGATTCCCAACCAAGATAAAGTCATCCACACCCCCAAGGTGAATAGTATTTAAACCCGTGTTTGTATAAAGAAGGCAGACAGGCTTTCCAGCACCTGGAAAATGGGCAGGCTTATCTGTTAGTTATCTCTCACGTTCGGCTTTTATATGTAAATTTGTCTGCAGGAGCAGTAATCGATAGTCAATGTCCTCTCTGTCTCAGGGCCAGCTGCAGGCCAGCATCTCCTCCACTTGCCGGCAGCAGCAGCCCTGCAGCTAGAGGAGAAGCCCAGGCCAGAGATGCCTCTCCTGGCATCTCCAGGTGGGGAGACTGGGCTGCAAGCAGCAGCCACCTAATCAGGTGTCTCTTGAGGGAATTCTTCAGGTTGGTCCCCCTCAAACCACCGGGACCTGGCAGCCAGAGCTAGGCAAAAGTGGTAAGCGCCTTCCAGATGGCATATGCATAGATGGTTAAGACCCATCTTAAACCACTGCTTGGCTTAACTAAACTAATACCCAGGTAATGGAATATTCTAATAGTACCTGAATTAAGCAGGATAATTTTAACACATATATGTGTGTATAAACACACCCACCCACCCACGGAAATATAGCTGGGGTGACTCTGTTAAGTTTTCTGAGAAAAGGACTGTGGGTTGAGACCAAATGCGGAAAACATTACCCAGAAAGTGCTGGAGAAAGAAGGAACAAAAAAAAAAACCCTCACGTGTAGTAAAAGTGGCTGCTACATCCATCGCAGACACACAAACAGGAAGAGTTTCCCTGGTCATGCCTCAGAGAGACCGCTGGAGAGAAACACAGCACCTCGCAAGACTGAAAAAAACTGCAGTGGGATTTCAGACAAGAACCCAATAATCTCATATCAACCTGCTGCAGCGGACAGGGCAAAAGCTAACTGCTAACGGCCAGCACACCAGGGCAACAAACAACCCTGCAGAGAGAAAGTCAGGTTTTAACCATTGCAAGCACCTAGGCCACCTCGTTAAAAAGTCATACCGTGCAGCATAATAGCTACAAACTTCAGACTGCTTTTCCTCGCTGACAGAACAAGCTGTTTCTTGCTTCCATCTTCTCGTATTTCCGCATAGCCCACAGGCAAACCGGAGTGCCTTTGGTTCGGAAAGCAGAGCATTCCTTCCCAGCATCAAAGGGGCACTTCGAGCGTGGCGATCGCTTCACACACACATACCGAGGTACATTTCTTGCTAGCGGCTTCCAGAGCTGCCTGTGCAGCTGCTTGCCCCTGCCTGCTCTGCTCATCAGCACACAGAGGTGTGTACAGCCGTTAAACTAACATTACATCACCTGGGATGCTGGAAGTCAGCTGCCCGGTTCCTCACACGGGGGATGCGAAGCTCCGCCAAGCTCCTTGGGCGTCACTTTTCTTTCTTCCTCATTTCATGGGCTGTGTTGTGGTTCTTTTTTTCTTTTTCAATATTTGCTTACAAGAAGGGATTAGGTGTGATGGGTGTGGGGTGGATTGCACCAGCGCTGCTGTGTGAAGGAAAAGGATCCATCCACAGGAAAGATGTGGGTTGTTTATTAGCAGCTTGCATGACTCCAGAAATCCCAACGCAATATGCTGGACACCAGCAGCACAATGCTGGACACCAGCAGCACAATGACTCTGCAGATTTACCCTCTACGTAATGGCAGAGCAGACTCAGCTTCGGGCATTAACGTGGCTCCAAGCACATTTCATTTCACATCTCCGATGGAAAGCTTTTGTAAGAAGTCAAGTACCCACATGGGATTAGAATAATAATAATAATCTCTTGCACTTCAGTATAAAAAACAGGGTGTGAAATCAAGTGTCTGATCAGTGGTCACAACTATTACCACACTGAGTCCTCAGCTGCTTTATTCCATTCAACAAACTAAAATATTTTGATGCAGGCCCTGCAGCACCAGGAACATAGTGCTTTGTCTTGCTTTTACCCACAGGAAATGTGGAACGTCAACAAAACCAGAATTTTTCTAACAAAGACCTGTGGAAAGTGCTTGCCCAGGCAGAGAGAGGTGCTAAAGGAAACCTGGGCAGCCACAAACCCCTAGCCATGCCTGGAGCAGGGTGCAGCTCACCCTTTGCAAGATGAGAGATGGGGAGCTCTGCAGGGCTCACGGGAGGAAATAGCTGCAAAAGTTCCTTTTTATCACTGAACTCGGCAGCTGTGCCTCCAAGTACACAGCTCTGACCTATTTCACCAGCCACACCAGTTCTACACCAGCGTCAGCCCAGTGACATCAGTGGGATTACTCCATCCTTGCATTAGATAAAACTCAGGCCCAGAGAAGATTCACTGAGGAGGAAGATGCTCTTTTGACATATTTCATAGCCCAGCCACCTTGCAGGAGACCAAACTCAGTTTTGCTACATGTTTGTTCATGTTATATATCAAAGTATTTGTCTTCTGGGAGCTCTCAGCACCAAGCCAGGATACTGCCTCTCAGTGTGTGTGTTTACTGCCTCTCCTAAGAGATTCCAGTCAACAAGTGACTGAGTTGTAATGACTGATGTGCCTAAGTGACACAAACACCAGTGCAAGTGCACTGGATTAAGGGCTGCTGGGGTGAGAAGGGGGTGCTGGAGAGGCCAGGGAGCCCTGCCAGGAGCAGGGTCAGGGCCTGGCTACAGCACCGTGTGGCCATCACACCTTGTCCCTTCCTGGTCAGTCCCCACAGGACAATGCCAAGACCCAGCAGAGATGACCCTCTGGGGTCCAGAGATGAAGCAGGGTATAGGTCCCAGAAGATGGAGCAGGGGGGACACAGCCAAAGCCTTTCTTGTTGGTGCTGTGTGGTATGTTCTTTCCTGCTTTCACCTCCTAATTGAGCTATTTTCTTTGTTTTCTCTGTTGTGTTTTCTTTCATCTGTTTTTCCTGCTTGTTACTCTCACGCCCTAATGTTTTCTTTCTGCTCTGGATGTTCTCTTCCCTTCTGACCCTCTAGATCCTTTCCAGCTCCTTTACTCCCCCGCATCTCTCCCTGTGCTTCCTGCTACTACCAAGGTCACACGTGTCCTTTTCCTTCTAAGCTTACTCTGTTTCCCTGCCTTCCATTTTTCACTGCTTCAGAATTTCCTTCCATTCTCTTCCTCCATTCAAGTCTCCCATTTGTCATTTGGGCATAAGCATCTTCAGCCAGTCTTTTGGCTACCAGTTTAGGGGATGCTGGAAGCCAGGCCTGCAGAGCAAGCCTCTGGAGCACGTTAAATGAAGCAGAAGGTGAGATTGGAAAGATGGCCAGAAGCAGAGCGAGCCTGTGGTGTCAGATCAGGGAGATAAAACCTTTTGTTTTAGCTGATACTGCTGCCGACAGCAATCCGGTCTGCTGCTGCCAGCAGATAGGTGTGCCACCACACCTCGGCAGGCAAGCCAAGGGATTTTCATACCTCCTGCAGTGTTGATCCAGATAGGCTGTACAGGCAGTTTAAACCCAAAGCCATCATTGCTGTTGACTGCCCCTTACATAAAGCTGTGCTCAGAGCTCAGTAAGATTGCAAAACCAAGTTCCTATATTTAGAAAAAGCCAGGCTTGTGCTGCTGTGAAACCTTAACTCAGTCCCTGACATTCACATGTTACAGCACTTTCTTGCCCAAGACCCTGCAGGAAGCCTGTTGCAGAGCGGTGCCCCAGGACACAGGACAATGCCATGGGGGCTGGAGAGAGCCCTTCCTTCTGCCCTTACCTCCCATCCTGCGCTTCAAATGAGGCGGGCAACTTGCAGGGCAAGTAGTATGTGATCACGTAATTACAGACTGTGCCATAATGCATGCTCACAAAAGAGCTGAATTAAGGCTGAACAGGCAGTTACAAGCACCATGACATCATTAGACTAATCTCTCCTTGGCTGGCCATGAAGGACCTCATCCTGTTCCCACTGAAGCCAAAAGACCATACTCTATTGACTTGAGTGGAAGCTGGCTTGGGCTCGCCCCAAGGCTCATTCATTGCTGTTAGCTGCTAGCTGAGGCTGTACCCTTGAATGCATTAAACTTTTCATGCATAACTCATATACCACACCTAACACTTACACTTTCATTCAAGTAGAGACTTCAGCCCTGGTGCTGTGGGTGGTGGAGTGTGAGGGGAACTTGCTCTGCCGCCACGCTCGCCCTACCTGTTCAGCCTGTTGAGTTGTTAATCGCCCTCACCGGCTGCTCAGGGCTGCGCAGGAGGTGGAGAAGGGCTGCTCCTGCCCTGCACAGCCCGCAGACGAAGCACTCCCAGCCACAGTGAGCTGATTAAGTCTGTTTCCCCACCCCGGTGCATACATGAGAGCAGCGCAGGGGTGGCTGAGCAGTCGGGGTCGGGATGCGGCGGCAGGTACACTCTTCGCTGCACCCGCCAAGCCTTGCCTCCCCTGTACGGCCAGCAGCCCCTGACCAGCTGGGGGATGGCAAAGGCAGGGGTTGAATGGAGACGTGCACTGCCTCAGCATCATGTCACAAGGCCAGTGCTGTGCTCCTTCAGGCTAATGGCTGCTGGGCTGTGGGTTAGTTTCCCAGAGCAGATCTCCTTACCTTTACCATTTCCCCAACCTATCTGGCTTTCCTTGCAGGACACTTGACTAAATGCATGTGTTTTTTTCCACTTCTGCATCTTTCATTTTAACCCCAAAGTGTAAGTTTTGAAAAGGGGCCAAATGTCTCAGATCTACAGAGGACACTCCAGTGGGGGATAACCTAGAGGCAAGCAACCTGCACATGTGAACGCATCTTAACCTCAACCCTCTTGTTTGTTTCTTCCAAATATTGCACACAGTCATTGGAATTTTCCTTCACAACAACCTCACAGGTGGCCTTTTTATCACCTCAGGAAACCTCTTACCATTTCTGACATCTCTGCCTCCGTGGCTTCCCGTGTTGCTGATTTCAGAGTTGCACACATCAAAGTGATAAAGACACACCTCACTCTGGGGACAGAGCAGCATTATCACTCCCAAAAAAATCATGTGCAATCTGCCCAGTTCAGCCACTGCCCTTGAGAAACAAATTATTCCTCAATCCGACAGACCAAGGATGCTTTTCCTGTTATTTCATCTAATGTTTTCCTTTGTTTAATTTAAAGTGATCTGGTTTAGCTCTCTTTTCTGTACCGTATGAAGGAACTCCATCGTCTTCTTCTGTTTATCCATGAAGGAATTATGAGGTAATTTTATATTACTCTTCACACCATCGTTTTGAAAGATGAATGCAAGTGTTTGTGGATCTGAATTTTACACACACAAAAGACAGGGAGAGGGACAAATAAAAAACAGATACAAGAAACTGAAAGGAAAAGGAGTGGAATGGGCAAAAGAGAAACTCAAATTAAAAATAGACTAAGTGTATGTACATGTGTGCAAGTTCACATACACCAGCATACTCAGGCATGCTCTCACCATCACACAAGAAGCCTGACATTGAGGCAGTTGTTCAGCTGTTTCTAATATATGGCACAGAAAAACTCTATCTGGAGAACCTTTTTTTTTTTTTAACAGTGAGTCATCCATGAGAAAAATGTGGGTGTAGCTTTCAGGGAAGGGGCTGGGGGAGGTTTTATGAACTCTAATTTTGCAAACCCCTATATAGGAAGATGCACGAAGTTGATCAAGACACAAAGTGTGTCCCTCCCTCCCTCCCAGACATGACTGAGGGTAATCAGCTCCCATTGAGAGCTTGATTGCACCACCTGCCCTGTGCTGCATCTGTCCCACCCTCCAGGGACCCCTGGAGAGGGGTGGTGGGAAAGCTCTGGGTTGGCCCCACCAGGGTAGGCACGGCCACCGCTACCGCTGGTACCCACCTTGGGCAATGCCTAATGCAAGGCCCAACCCTTACCTGGCCTCACCTTGGATGCCGCTGATCACCTGGGATGTATTCTGACACTTCCCTGACTGAGTTTTTATACAGATCTGACACATCAATGCCTGTGCTCACGTTTTACTGAAGCATCAGCTGGTCTTGAGGGCCAGACTTCTGCTGTTGGATAGATAACTTTAAATCTGGAGTAATTCAGATTTACTTTGGTGTCGATGAGACCTGGCCAATGAGATCAAGCTCCCAGGCCTGAGGGTTGCCTTCTAGCCCCTTCATCAGCACAGGTACCAAACACATACCAGGAGCCATTATCCCAGCACATCTGTAGGCAGAGGCTGGGAACTGTAAACACCTTGTCAGGTTGTGAAATGCCCATTGATTCTTCCAGAGTGTAAACACCATGGGAAGAAAGGTTCGCAGTGCTTGGGAGTGACAGCCTGAAGATCAGGCTCTCTCTCCTTTGGCTATCCTGTAGCCTTTCTATGGGAGTTTAAATTCAGATGTCCTGGTTTTCTTGCCAATTAACTGGAGTGACTAATACAGACCAGTCTTCCCAGGAAGAGCTGAACACTATTCATGGGTGCTGCACAGAGCACTCTTGATGGTTAACAATTTTTTGGTGGGCAAACCTGCTGAGAGCCAGAGTTACCTCACTGTTAATTATTCTTTGGTGTGATTCAAGGGGGCACAGTCAAGAATAGCAGCAAAGTGAGCAGCAGACCACTTAGCAGGACATAAAGCATAATGGTAACAGCTATGAGAATGTCAAAGTGCCTTCTGGGGAAAACATAAGGGCTCCATTCCTTTGGCTAATTAAAAAAGGACTGACAGATAGGCACCTCCACCAATATTTTGTAGGCAACAATGCTTTTGGGCTTGTTTAAAATGGACTATCTGGCTTAAGGAAGGGGAGGCTGACTCCTGTAGCTCTGTTATACCTGTGTGACTGTAGAGATATGCTTTTTTCTCTTATTACATTATTCCTTATATACATCAGGGTTTTGAGAGAGAATTTGTCTCTGGGTCTTTTCCGTCTGTTAAGTTCCATGGTTTGTGATTCACTTTAGAAAAACAAGGGTGGTTGAAAAAAAAATTGTTTTCAACTGTGTGGTGATGAAATACAGTAACTGAAAATGCTGTGGGTTTTGAGGTTGGATTTTGTGATTAAAATATTGTTAGGTTCAGGATAGGATTGGTTGGTAAAATGAGTTACAGTAAGACATTGTGCTTTCACCTCTAGAAAACTGAGTTCAAGCCCTGTTTAAGATCACAAAACCAGTAAGCAGTTCAGGATGATTAACAGTTTCTGAACGGGCGTGAGGCAGGACAGGAACACCCCGGGGGCCGGGAAGGTCGGTTTTGATTCCCATGACCAGCTCCGCTGCTTTGGGGCCCTGGCCTCAAGTGGAGGAGGGCACTGCAGGCGAAGAAGATCTCTCCCAGTGTGGAGACAAGGGGGGCAAAGATCAGCATTACAGGAGATGCTGTGGGTCTGGATGAGGGCTGTGCAGCCACACGGTCATGGCAGGTGCCACATGGAGCACATGCTCTGCACAGGCCACCAGTGGCAACAGTAGAGGCTTGATCCTGTTTTGTCCCGGCCACCTTGGTCACTCTATGACAAGCAGGCATGGCCCTGCTGCTTCTGAAAAATGGTGCAACATCAGAGGCTCCTGGGCATTTCTTCCTACCTGAGGTATCCAGTTCAATCCTTAAAGCAATGATGTTTCTCAAGACCATTTTGCAATTTCTTTACATTAAGCATCACAAGCTGCTGATTCAAACAGCCAAGTTGCAGCAGAAACACTGCCAGGAACCCTCTCGAGTTCATTTTCCCCACATGCTTTCAGTTTTAGCCTATCTTAACAAGATGTGTACTCTCATCAAATACTCAGCTTACACACATGCAGGCCAGACAGCTGTAATCGGCTTCAGTGCCTTCCAAACTGCTGAATGCAAAGCACTGCAGCAAGCAGATTTGCACCTCTGCTGTCGAGCTGCCAGGGCCAACCCACTAGCCAAGTACCACTTGCACTTGAAATAAAGCACAGATACGGTGTAAGTGGTGCTCGTCTCTGGTCTGGTGCTCTGCAGTTACTCTAAGTGCAGTTAATGCGGTTACTGTTAGCAGAGGGTTATAGATCTACCCACGAGTTAATAGCTGGGTCTATTAGATCTTCTATAAGATCTTCTTATCTAGTTATCCGGAAATAAAACTGAGCTTTTAAAATAACATATTATTGGGTATTTTCTGTTACTTCTGGGATTTTGTAAAGTACTGTCTCAGGGTTTTTTTTCTTTGTTGGTTTTTCCTTCCATAATTTCAATGATTCCTAGAACAAAACAAGAATTTGATCCAATTTGAGCTTGAGTACCCTTTTGTACTAAAATGTTTTCTTTTAGCACCCAAAGATATTCCCTCAGTTTCTAAAGTTTATCTGTAAGCTTGCCTTACACAGGGAGTTACAAACCCATCCAAAACCACAACATGTTTCCAAAGTGCTTCAGGGAGCTGGGTATTATTTGATCCATGTTTCAGACTGGTCCCCACTGCTGCATAGAGTGAAGCTTGGGTCTAGCCCCATCTCCCTTACGGTAACCACCAGCCCACAGCACCATTCATAGGAACTTCTCTCAGCTCAGCTTAGCTAGTCAGTGGTGCAGAGGAACTGTATTTATTTACTTTTTCTTGAGTAAAGAAAAACCTGTCCAGGGCTCTGGATAACCCAAAATGCAATTACCAAATCCATTCAATTTCTGCAGTAAGAAAATACTGGGTTTGGTAGGACACCAGTCAGGTGGCACTGCCAGAAATCCCTTTCAGTGCTTCTTTCATCCTGGGGAACAGACTCATTTCCCCCACAAAACTTCAGTCCCTCAAAAATTTGGCTTTAGGAGTAGCCCTGAAAAGCCAGCAAGTTCAGACCAGTCCTGGCAGAATCAGGGGTTTCCAGAATCCCAGCATATCCCAGTGCCCCTACAGAGACCTCCTCTTTTCTAGCAAGGGGGCTTCAGCGCAGAAACTCCTGCTGTGAGGTGCTGTGACAGTATAGAAAGTCAGATACTCCTTAAAGCCAATTGTGGGCCATTCAGTTTTTTACAGGAGGCAACCAACACCCAAAACTGCACCCAGGAACCTTCAGAATACATCCTGGAGGGACATGGGCATCATGCACTCCCAAGGAGATGACCCCTTGAACAAATGCACTGCTGTGCTTCTGCAGTAGCTGCCAGCTCCGAGAGGGTTTAAGATGTGTCCTCAAGAAGGAGCATTGCCGCAGTCTAAATCTGCCAGCTTGGGAAATGTGGATAACGCCCTGTTGAAGGACAGCGTTGCAAAATTGTGGCATCACATGGCCCTTTCCACCAGAAAAGTTCCCAGAGCGTCATTTTCTAGACTTCTGCATCACTTTTCCTTGCAGTCTCCCAGGTTAAGTCACTGTTTTCCCAGCACTCTCCATGGGATAACGTTGCACAACCCTAGGGAGGCCTAAAGCATTCTTGGGAAGTACCCGTGCTTGGCTGCTGGCAGATGAGGATTCCCAGATTAGACAGCCTCTTGGTCTAATCCAGTACATCTTTGGCTCCATCTGGGGCAGAAGTCCTGCTTTCCTCACAAATACCATCAGCTTGAAATGAAAAAGAAAGGTAGAGTGTGCATGACTGCCGAGGCAGCACAGCCCGCTCACCCTGCTGAAAGATACGGTGTCCCTGGCAGTGCTGCAACGCCTCCCCACCCCGGCAGCTGAAGCCTCTGCGGCAGCAGAGAAACCAAATAAGTGGGGAGAGGCAGCGTGGTTCCAAACACCCAGGACGCCCCGTTCCCCACGGCCTGGCTGGTATTGAGGGGAGGATGGCGAGAGCAGCCTGTGGGAAGGGGGTGTGCTGCGGCGGGCGGGCGGGCGTCCCGCACCCACTGCCAGGCCCCACCTGGCACCGGCACAGGAGCAGGGTCCCTGACAGGCATAACCAGCTCCTCCAGGCTGTCCTCCTGCCTGCTGGCAGGGGCCCGAGGCCAGGCCTGCTCAGCACGCCCCTCTCCCTTCCCGCCTCTGCTCCGGGGTGTCCCCAGGCTGCCACTGCCCAGGGTGGCCTCCAGCCATCTGCAACACCTCTGCCAGGCGAGCTGGGCCTGCAAAGGTGCTTCTTTGTTCCCCAGGGCATGGAGCGGCACAGATCCCAGAGGCCTGACGCAGGGAGAAGTGGGTCGATGATGGAGGTGTCACCAGTCCCTCCCATTACAGGCAGGCGTGGGCAGGCAACCATGATGGTGACACTTCTTCCAGTGCCTACAGTGAAAATGATCTCCAGCATGCAGGTCAGGAATGTGTTTCCCTCAAGGGAAAAATGTCAGGGGCCCTGATACTTTTCCCCCCCATTTTAAAAGTGGGAGTGAGGAGCAGATCAAGATTAGGTGAGGGTATCTGGGCTGAGAGCTCCCTGTAATCTCTGTTTATCTCTTTGCTGCCAGACACAAGGTACAATTCCTATTACGGCTCTCATTTCTGTGCCCCTTTGTCTAATTTAAGTGCATCAGTGCAACTTCACATCACAGGCGTGTGAGCTGAAAACCTCTAATGGGTGCTGAGTCACAGACAGCAGCTCAGCAGTAACTCAGCGCTTCGGATCCTGGCACCACTAGACCCTGTCACAGCACAAAAGCCGGGACAAACTCCATCACTGAAGCATTAGGCCCAGTTGTTGGAGCCACGTCCACCCATTGCACTGTGACTCCAAGGGACAGAGAAATTTTGCAGGAAACATCCTGGCAAGCACCTCGGAGGGGAGGACGATTCCTGGCGTGTGTGGATGGAGTGGGCAGGGAAGGACACGGAGGGAGGGAAGGAGGCAGGTGCTGTGCGTGGCCGTGGCTCACCCGTGCAGATCCCACACTGCTACTGGGCCGTCTGCGTCAGGAGGGCTGTGCAGCGGCCGTATGTGCTGTCTCCTGGGTGCAGGGCTCACAAAAGCAGGAAAGATCCTTTCAAGGGAAAGGGCTGGCGTTCAGGCAGGACTCACACTTCTTTCTCCCGGTATGCAACTGGTGTCCAGAAAAAAATTCCTTTAAACATTTTAAATTCACACTTTGTAATATTTTTTTTTCACTTGAGAATATCTCAAGGGAAATTCTGAATACCTCCCTGTTTGGGTTTGTTGGTATTTTTATCTGAGCTGCAGTAGCAGAGCTGTGTGAATAATTGATTAATGTTCCGGGCAGATCTCAACTAAAAAGAATTGATTTTCCTCATCGAATGGAACCTGCTTTTTTCCCCCCAAAATAGCAATTCTCTATGCAGGAAAGCACCCAGTGTTTAATCTGTTCATTTCTTTCTCTTTTATTTTCGTTTTGTTTGTTGGTTTTTTTTGTTTTTTTTTTTTTTCCCCAAGATGATTGTTTCATTTATAAATGATTAAAATGTAACGAAGCTTGGTTTCAAAAAATCATTCTAAAATGAAAACCAGCATTTAGATACTGCTGCACCTAAGCATGGCCGTGATTTTGAGCATTTTCTGCTAAAGCTATTTGCAAATATGATACCTTTTTGCTGGCCTGAAGTAGCACAGAATCAATTATCTACGCAAAATAATGTGCCCAGTGCTACTTGAGATTGTTCTCTTAGTACGACATTATGCAGGTAACACTCATGAGAAAATGCATTGACGTCTGTGGAAGCATAAGAGCTTTGTTTGATCAATGCTCCACAGCGTGAAAAGAAAGCAGCACTGACTTTCCTCCCCTGTTGTTAATGCAGCTCCTTTGGAGGGCCTGGCGAGGCAGCCAGGGTGAAGAGGAATTCAGTTGCCATGACTCACCCATTCCTGGGCTGCTGCGGAGACAGCCAGCAAGTGGTCAATCGGTAGCAATTGTCATGGGGAGTTGGTGATGTGGATGCTCAGACCATCAGCATATTTCACAAGAGCCATTCAAAGCCCCTTCCTCTTCAGGAAAGAAGGACCAGAAACTGTCTCCAAACCTGAAAAACTCCACCTGTATTTCTTACCAAACCCTATCTCAGCCACCTTCCACTGTGTCATTTAAAAGGGATTTTTAAAATATATTTATAAATAATGAGAGTAAATCAACCAAACAACTAACTGAATAATATAGCAGGCCCAGATAAGTGTCAGGGATGTATACATCAGGCAGAGAAAAACCAAGTGTGCTTCAGAGGAGGAATATTTTAGAGAGTATTGTAGGAGAAGGCATTTAAAAATTATTCCATCATCTAATCCAGTCTTTCTGTAAGACTTCCCCCCATGTCACAATGCATTCTCAGTGCTCCCTAAAGTTCATAAAGACCAAGAAATGTGTTCAACAGAATAGAGAACAACAGTATGCTTCAAAAAACACCTTAAGCTCCCTACACTTGTTCTGGGAGGCTTCCCACAGTTTCAAGACACAGCTGGATTTATCTAACACTCTATCTGAAGGGGCAAATCTTATTTCTACCAGACCTCTTTTCCAGTCCTTCCTGTGAGCCAGACCTTCACTGAGTCAGTAAAAAAAAAATCCTTTTTTTCTTTCATTGAGTAGTTTTCAATCTTTTGGCAGTAGACAAGATTTACAGGAGTTTAAAGGACCAAATGTTCACAGCATCTCTTCCTTGAAGTTCCAGCTTTGCTTTCTGGGGGGGGCTAAGAGACATCTTTCATAAGCTTCAGCTAACTTACGGGCTATACTTGTGTTCAGGAACACGAAAAACCAGACTTATGCCAGGTAATTCCCATGTACGTATCCTCAGTGTGCTGCATACTATGACAACAACAAAACCTTTACACATTGCTGAAGTAGTTCACATGCGTAATCTGGCTGGTTAGTCATACCATCCCCAGTGGTGCTGGAGATAGGCAGGCGTGATGGGAGGGTAAGAAACCAGCAGTTTATGAGTGCAGCGAGAGCACAGTGAGGATGCAATTACTGTCCTGGAAGGTGGAGGCCTCTTTTGCAAGCCAGCACCCATTGGGCTCCTGGGCGGTGGCCTGCCTGCAGCTCTTCAGACCAGCACTGGTCCTGCCTCCTGCGCTACCTGTCCTGAGCATCTGGGCAGGGGGAGAGGGTAGCAAACAAGCATCCACCAGACACATCAGCTTGAACCAGTCTTTTCAGCTATTCTGTCAGGGAATTCACTGCGTTCTGGCAGATACACAGAGAGGACTGGGGGACAGTGCAGGTCCCAGTGGCCAGAGTCCCTGTGCCGCATTGCTTTCCCATGCAGGGAGAGGGGATGTGGCATCAGCAGAGAGCTTGGCCTTCGTGGTAGCTCCTGACTCCTGCCACCCCTCCACAGCCCACCCTTTCCAGTTCCCCAAATCCATGCAACAGATGGAGACATCTCAAAATACTCCAGAGCACAGCGTGGAGTGGGGAAGGCAGCTCCCCTGCCCAGGGTCACAGCAGGGCAGTGGCGTTGCCCACCATGCCATCCATGCCCCACCATGCCATCCATCGCCCCAGGGAGGTGGGTGCTGGGTCTGAATGGGGGCTGTAAAAGGACACTTAGCATCCATGTGCTGGATGGCCTTCCTCTTGTTGCTATGCATGCATTCAGCATTTAAATCCGGCTTCATTTCCCTCTGAAAGCTTGCATTGCAATTAAAAAAAGAAAACCCTAACAGTAAATGCAGGGTTTTTTTAAGAACAATTTTGTAGTACAGTAAACTCCAAGCAGGAGTAGGCTCACTTGTGCTAGGTGCTGTACAAATACAAAGGCAGTTCCGGAAGGAATATGGCCCCATATGATCATCTTTTGTCCGAGACATAAAGAGGCAGCTCCCAAAGGCGGGTAATCTTTTTCCATGGTGCTATCCAGGTCTGAAATAAGTAAGTGGGGTGTGGTAAATCTATGCTGACGTAAATGAGAGAAGGTGTTTTGAAGAACCCAAGACAGGGAGAGCAAATTAAAACCAGAGCAGTCTGGTGAATATTACACAAGAAAAGCCCATTTTCTGTTTCTTTTTTTTGTGACTGCAGAAATTCCCCTGATCTTAAATGAGAGAAAAGAGGCCAGGAGGTCAGAGTCAGCATGCTTTGCCATGGTGAACCACCAATAACTAAACAAGGAGACTGGCAATGTGACTGTGAACCAGCCATCCCAAAGCTTAGGAACTGGAGATTCAGAGCTCCAGCTGGATCAACAGCTGGCCCTTGTCTCTGATATGGGATGAACGCAAACCTCACAGCCACACAAAACACTGTCTGGGTCAGCTGGGAATGGAACTCTGTACCAAATCACCAGTGGCACCATTTCTCTCTTCCAGGCAGTGACAGTGTTTTGGTTTGGGCTTTTTTCCCCCCTCTCAACGCTGCAGAAAGCTGTGGAGCAGACTTTTTCCACTTGCTGAGCACCAAAACCTCCTCTGTTTGCTGCATTAGTTTGCTAAATAGCATGATAGCCTGTGAGAAACATTCTGAAAAAGTTGTTTGTGCTTGATTTTTATATTCCTCTTCCTCTAACAGCGCCTGCAAGTTCAGTACAAACAGATCAACAGAGTCAAGCACAGCTTGTAGCCTAGCTACATACTTCAGCCTTTGCTCTGAACTACTGAGGTTTTGGATGATGTCAGTCTGGTCTCTTGAGGGCTGCTGTTGTCATCAGATAGTGAGGTTGATAAGGCACATGTTATGATGAGGCATGCTCTTGGGTTTAACCATAGTATCGTGCATGAAGTAGCCAAGAAAGCGGTGCGTTTCCTGGTACAGTGCCTTGATAAGGCTCTCGCTGCTTCATAGGTATTTCCACCACACTGTCCTTTATGTTCAGCACGCAACAGATTGCTGACAACCTGAAAGGCCAGACAGCACCAGGGTTCAAAAATCCAGTTCCTCTATCAAACATATGTTTGTTTGGGACTTTTTCTTTCTTTTCCTGATCTCAATTTCACTCTCCCTTTTTTAAAAAAAAAAAATAAATGTTTAGCCTTTTACAAAGCAGGTAGAAGCAGGACCCCAAACAGCTGTTCAGAGCTGGACAAAGTACAGTCAGTTCCTGGAGCAGGTTTTTTCCTGGTCCCTCCTCTAGTACTCCCCTTCTGCATTTGGGAAGCACCTGGAATCTAACACAGTCTGCGAGCTAGGGACCCATGGCTGCATTTGGATACCCATAAGGATTAGATGATCCAGACATTTGAAGGCTCCAGCCCTCACCAGCACTTGTTTCCACACTGCTCAGATGCTCAGTCCTGGACTGTGGTTTCTTCCTTTCTTCCTGGTTTACTTTATATTGACTATTATGATTTGTTTTACTAGCAGACCAAATTATAGCAGTTCAGGATCAGTTCTGTGTGACAGAGAGCACTGAAAAGGAGTTTGTACATTACCTGGAGCTGGACTGTATTTTACTTTTTTAGCACTCATGTTTCTTGTTTACTTTTTGTATTTCACTTAGATGGAGCAGGGGAACAGGCTGGATCCCTGGTCACTCCTCATTGCCAGTCATGGGAAAGAGTCATGACAGTCTTAATCCTAAAAGTGGGACCACACAGAATAGACGTGCAAAACTTGAAGTAATCCACACTTTTGCCAGCTCTGTCCTTCTCACAGTTAATCTCTATGTACTGGAAAAGGGGGAATAATGTACTTTTTCAAAATCCTAATTATACAAATTATCATCTTGAACCCCACTGTCTACCAATTTTTAATGAAGAAAGAGCCCGTTTCACTACCTAAATAAATCCTCTAGGACCCAGTGGGGAAGTATAGTGCCTGTGAGTTAATGTGGCAGAAAAATCCTGACCTGGCAAAGGCATGATCTATGCTGTCTGTGAGAGCCATACAAGCCCATGGCCTTAGCAGTGAGGAGAGGTCAGGTAGGACAGTGCTTACAGCAATGCAAGGGCGTTGGGTTTTTTCCATCCCCAAAGGAGATGAACGCAGCATACCCTTTTAACTTCTTCAGGCCTTTCAGAAAGTAATTCATTACAAGTTTTTTAGCACATGAAGGATATGAGGTCCTAGCCCTGCAAAGGACAAGGGAGGCAAAGCCAGAGGAAGGCACCTCACAGGAGCAGAGCTCCTCATTTCAGTAGGCTGGAGGAGCTTGGTGGGCTTCCAGCTCATCTGCTGACACAGTCCTGCTGGTCTCCGACTCTCAGTAAAGCTGGCAACCTACAGGACCAGGAGACAACTGGATTGTCTACACGTTGGGGGAAATTTAAATCCTTTAGTGTAGCCAGAGGGAGAGACAGCACACATCTCACAGCTCTGTCTCTCCCCAAGGAAAGGTGCAGGCAGAGGGGGCCCCAGACAGTGAGCAACTCGGCTCAGGGAGTGGGTGCTAAACACGGTGGGTGGAGACCGGGACTGCAGGCAGGAGGAGGAAACACAACTAGGAAGAGAAATGAGCATTTGATCCTCGTTTGCCAGCAGCCTGCTCCTGCTGCATGCTGCTTAGGCTGGTCTCAGCGAACAGGCAGTGTTCACTCTGCCCCAGCTGCCCCTGCCACCTCCACTTCCAGAGCCCCCTCGGTGGCAGGGTGACCACGGTGGGCTGCCTGCTCTCCTCTGCCGGAGCCAGCGATGAGCGCAGCAGGGGCAAAGGGCCTTTTGCCTCCCAGGTGAAGCCAGTAGCCTCCCGTCCAGGGCTGGCCCCGCGCAGCGGCTGCACCCAACCCTCTTGTGTCCGCAGCGGTGCTCCAGAGTTCAAACCCACTCCAGACAGGTTACTGCCAGTTGCACCCTTTGAAGCCCATTTTGTGTTCACTGTTGCTAGCAGTGCTACAGAGAAAGCATCGAGTACACTTTGTATCTGAACCAAACCAAAACCCCATCTCACGCCCGCTGACTTTGCCCACCTAGGCCTCATGCCCTCCTCCACTCACTTTCCTGGGGTGCTTAAGGCTTAATTGCTTGTGGGACACAGTGTTATGGTCTTATCAGCCCAAGCGGTTTTGATTGCTAATCATGTTGCTTGGGATGACATAGTCATACACTGAATATGAAAAAAATAGTGTAAGAGCAGATAAAGGTGACCTAATAAGCGTGCTGTGGGTCAACCATCTTTTTACACTAATTTTGATAAGGTGTCTTATAAAGATTGTTGGAGGAAATAAATAGCACGACCCAAAGGGCGAAGTTTTTTTATGGACAATAAACCAGTGACATGATAGGAAACAGCATTACGGGTTACCCCTCCCTCTTGGAGTCAGGAATAAGAAGGACCCAAGAATCTTTACCATCCTGTCCAACTCGTTGACAGAAATAGAGTGCAGGTACCATTGCTGGAAAAGTGTCTATCTGATATTGCTGTCTGTCCAGATCATCTAATCCTTATGGGTATTTAGATTCATAGTTTCTGTTTTTAGCAACTAAAATAAGTTTTTATTGCTTTTTTTTTTTCTTTTGATACATTAGGCATCTAATCTGTCTTCTTTCTTTACCGCAATTGGAAACCAGATTCTCATTGCTGCAATGCTAACAGAGGTCAAGAGCAATTCATAAAACCAGCCAGCCTGCCTTTCAGTTTCCAGATGAAACAGATGTTAGAGAAAATATTTTACTTGCAGTACACACAGAGGTGATCCAATATCCCTGAAAGAAGATCATCACTGCTTTGTCAAGGAGCCTCCTTTTCAGGGCAGAAGTTGACTCTAAAATGTTAGTGATGTGGTGTCCACTGGTGAGAGACGCTGGATGATTTAGTTGATTTAAATAGCTTGACAGAGTTATTCAGAATGGTGAAGCAGCACATGCTGAAAGGCTTGCTGTACTTTTTTGTACTGACCAACACTGGGAAACCAGGCAACCTGATACAAAAGGGAGATGAACATTTGTGACAAACAAGAAGGGACTGTTTCTTTTCCCACTGTACGCTTGCCCGTTGGAAACGAGCTGATCAGGGAGGTCACAGGGCCAAACTCTACAGCTGAATTTTTTTAAGGCCGGATAATTTTATGACCACTCTTAAGTGCTGTAATTTATGTAAACCAAGATAATGATAAGTGGAAACAAATCAACTCATGTTTCAAAGCTTATGTTCCCTGGGGACAGGGATGAGTGTCTCTCCTTCAGGAAGGAAAACTGAAGGGCAGGAGCACAGCTTCCTCTGAGCACACTGGTGGGGGCCCCAGGCTGCCCCAACCTGACAGTGGGGCGACCGCCTAAGGCTCCTGGGTGCCGTGGAACACAGTGCTAATATCAGAGCTAGATAATAGGCATGCATGCATATTCACATGTGCAATCCAGTGGGGATAAAGTGTCAGGAACTAGGCATCCACCACCGTCAGGCTGTGTGAGGTGAGCCAGGACACCTCACAATAACTGGGCAGGGCCCTGTTTGGCAGCATAGTGCTGTGACAAGAGGTGGAACTCTGTATCCCATTGTGTTCCTAACAGAACCAATAGAATTTGATATAGCACTTTTCTCCTGTCCTCATGACAGATTAGGCCAGGAAGGTTGAATTTGCCTCCACAAGAACCAGAGGCAGGACAGCATCAGTGAGACCAGAACCAGGTTGAAAATGAAAGTCCAGGATGAGTTTAGGACATCCTGTTTTTGAGCAGGCATGGGAAGAGAGGAGTGGAAAGGTTTGGAAAAGCAGATCCCCTGGGAACAGGCTGGAGAAGAGTGCAGCTGGCAGGAGAGCTGAAAGGTGAAACCACACATGCCGTTCTGCAGAGACTTCACCTGGAAGTTGGGCTCCAGTCTCGTTAACTGAAGGGGATGGGACACGAAATTAATGGCCACAAAGCTCTGTAGGAGATGTTCAGGTTAAGTATTAGGCTACATAGAGAGAGGTTAAAATAGCTTGAGTGTTGAAACTTCCTGACAAGGGACTGCCACGGACGTGTCAGGCTGGAGACGTTCAAGGCTATCGCTAGACAACTCTCTGTGCCTGAGAGGTGGTTTGGGGATAATGAGACCACTGCTGTCATAGTTAAGAGTGAAGGTCTGGATGACTCAGTAGAAGTCCCTGCCAACCTGGATGATACACTGATAACCCCACGAGCTGCCTGTCTCCGGCCTCCATCACGAGACCACTGGCCTCCCCCAGCTGCCTGCCCTCAAGTTCTTACAAACTGCTTGCTTTTGAAACAAACTTTCATATGTTTCAAAAACATCTCCAATCCTGTTTTCATCCACATTGAAAGTGTTTTTCTGGTCAGACAAGTGCCAGAAGAAGGAAAGTATCCTGGTCAGCAGACTCAGTCTATGAATCCAAAGCCACATTACCTAAACCTAGAGGAAAATTATTTTCTGCAGCTCCCCTAGCTCTTTTGGCTGGGCACCCTCAAGAGAGGGTGAATTATGTTTGTTCTTGGATTTTCAATCCCATGATAAATTTATAAGTCTAATCATGGCAAAAATGGGGCTATTTGTAAACACAGCACAAAAGATCTGAGACTGAGAGAAAATAAACAGGGAGCTTCTTTGCACATTTTCAGCATTGTCCATTTTCCAAGCAAAAGTGCATCTTTTACACTCTGATGTTGGCCTTGAACAAAACCTTTCCTCATTTACTGTGACTTCTTAGTAAAACAGGACTTTGCTAATGACCAAAAGCCCTTAGAACATCTCCAGAGATGTGAAACACAGTGTATTCTCTCTGTGTAGCTCTAATCAAGGTAAATCACGATAGCTCCCTGTCACATAAGACTGCTCAAGAAATCTCTTTATAGCAAACACAGCAAGAGCTTGAAGAAATAACTTCATTGGCATTTGTTCCATATTGCTCAATGTCTCCTTAGGGGCCGTGGCTACCATCCCAAACATTTCTATGGCTTGCGTGGCTACATCCTTTTCCTGTGAATCAACATTGGCATCTGCTCATCCAGAGTATTCAGGAGAAATATTTGCTGTTGCCTGGAGACTAAGACAGGAGAAAAAGTATCAGGAGTCCTAAATTATTTTTGCAGCTCTTTCTCTGATATTGTGCCACTGCCAGACAATCCCCTTCACTTAGCAGTGGTATATCTAACAGGGTTTTAAACCTGTGGAATAGGTACAGTTATATTTGCCAAGTGCCTGAAATACATGTAAAATTCTCCCAGGCCCACACGTGAAAGGCATCATGTAGAAGTACAAAGTGTATCAACTACATAGGCCAAGCAGACTCCATCTGTCTTTGTCAGCATCGTCATTGCTTGCTCTTTCTGTCCTCTCTGGGAGGGAGATAAACCCCGCAGAGACAGAACAACTCCACTGAAAAACATCCGACTGGCTCATTTGCTGACCAGTGGTCTGGTAGCACCGGAGGTACAGCAAACATACCATACCTATGGCTTTGCCTCCGCCTGGCCGGTGTGGTAGGGCTTTAAATATGCAGAAAAATGCTGAACCCTGAAATGCTTCCACCGACCCCAGTTGTTGAAACTTTTCACATCACACCGACAACCACTCACATATGTGGGGCATGAGGAAACTTCCTTCCACCTAGAGGTGCAAGAATACTCTGGAGCTGGCAGTCACGTGCTCCACACAGCCTTACAACCCGCAGGATCCTGCATGGAAAAATTTCACTTCCATGTGTTGACTAAGTTAATGTGGTGGGGATAGTGGGCGGACATAAAATGAAACTATGAAAAGAGATTAATTTGCAGCTGGAGCCCAGGCAGGGAGAACTCCAGTCCTCTGTTTGCTCAGAAAATGGCAGCTTTGACCAAAAAGAAGAGGTTAAGGTAGTGGTAGTAAAAAAAAAAAAAAAAAAAATCAAAACCAGGGAAAAAAAAGCAGCAAAAGTTAAGCAAAGCTTCTCTGGAAATTAAGATGTGGAATTCAAAACATTTGCAGTATAATAAACCCAGGCGAGCCCATAAAGCTGCACCAGCCAAAAGGAGCTCTGTTCTGCCTACGAGGAAACCCGAACCGGCGTCACGCCTGGCAGCAGCCGCCCCGCAGCCCCGCTTCCTCCCCGCCTCATTGCAGAGTTGTCTTGCTCGCTGCCCTCGGCTATGTTTAACGCGGTGTCTGTTTCCACTCTAACCCCTTCAGTTTGGAGGGGGAGGATATAAATCAGCTGCGGAGCTGCCCACAGGGCTTAGTCACAGCAGGTATTGGTTTAGGGTGTCTTAGAGGAACTATTTTTTTTTTTCTTTTTGCTGGAAGTATTCTAGGGAATAAGCGTCAGCTTTGTGAGGAACAGGCGTTGCTTAACAGGCCAGAGAGTCGCCAAACAAAGGACATTTTACATCACCAGGCAGCATCATCTTCTAACGTTTTGGGCTGAACTCAGCCTCGAGCGCAAGGGCTGTTCCACAAGTTCCCGGCAGACATTTGCAGTGTCCCCACCAAGCCAGCCCTGCTGTCCTTTCTGGTGTTCCCAGCCCTGGAGAGATCCTCTGCGACTGGTGTCACCCCTTCCTTCCTGTTGAATTCCTTCTCAACACTAGTTTTGCTGTTTTCTTCCCATTTATAGCTGGTTCATACCCCTCAAACTGCTTCTGCTATGGGCTCCTCCTGACCCCTCTTCTGTCAGGCTCAGGTAAGGAAGGTACTACTCTTCACTCTTAATTTTTCGCTTGTTTTCACTTGACTCACCACACTTTTCCCTGTCACCAGAGTGCCTGTCATCACACCACCTCCCCGCAGCAGAACTGCCTCCCTGGCCCCACTGCAGGATACAAGACCACATGTCTTGATGTTTGCCTGTTGTTACGCAGGGCATGAGGAGCCTCCCGCAAGCACAAGCCCCTCTCTCCCTCCCAGGCAGGTACTGAGGCTGTGCTTTTGTGTCAGTGCCACCCCTGGACACGTCTGCAGCCCCCAGCCCCCGCAACACCTCCAGCACTGAAGCCAGGAGCCTCTTTGCTCACACACTGACCGCTGCACCTTCTCCCAAAGCCTCTTTCTCCAGACTCAAGCACACACTAGCTTTCCCCAACACAGGCCACACAAATTGCAGCAATTAGCAAGTGTAAAGGGCATGCCGTGGTTTTCGCATGCATTACTGCATCTTAATACTCGTTCATATCCTTGGGCATAGTCATTAGATGATAGTATCCAGAAGGCTACATTATCCAGACCTTCCCCTCAATGCCGCTGCTCCTGAGCCCCGCTGGAGAGACCCAGTTCGTTAGCCTTCATGCATCCAAACACCATTAGTTAGGAAGTCTTCAGACTCGAGACAGCCTGGCTTCTCTCTCACCCTTGCTATCCCCATGCTGTGTGGACTTGATCTCTCGCTCTTGCCTTGCTCCCAATGTCTGAGATTGGCCCCATCATTTCCTGCCCCACCACCACCTTCCCTCTGCTGGTGCAAGGCCTGGCACAGACAGGTCTTCCCTACATGATTTGCAACAGCAGCTCTGAGTCCCATTTGCAGAGTATTGCCCTCCCTGTGCAGGTACCGTACAGACTGAAAATTGGAGCCAGCTTGTAACAGTCCTCCAGGCGTAGTTCTACTGTTCTCCGCTTCTGCAAGTTCTTTCCCTCGCTGCCTCCCAATTTCATGACTATGTTGATGAGACAAATTCTGTCAGGACCAGGAACTTGGAGCGCTCCAGGGTTCTTTCTAAATGGTATTTTTTGTTACTTGCAATCTGGCACACCATGCCTATGTGCAAGTGATGTTAAACAAAGGTTGTCCAAAACTAGATAGTGAAGTTCCCAACTCCCTTTAAAAACAACAACAACAAAGAAACCCTGTTTGACTTTGCAACTCTCACCTACAGAGAAGTTCAGGAAATGAGGTGGCCTCTGTTTCTACAGCTCCCGATTGCAGAACTGAAGATGTTTTGGTACAAAAGCCATGTCTGGCCCAAAGCAAGGGAGTAGCCAGTATAGTCGCTGGGACACCTACAGCTGTTGTAAGAATTAAGAAGGAGGGAGGCAGCTACAGGAGTGGGATCTGAGACACCTGGAGCTCTGCAGATCAAAGTCATCACCTTACTCCTTACCAAGAGGCAATTGGCACACACAGCCATACACGCTGGCTGTAATTTCCAAAGACAGCTAGACATGTTGAAGGTGGATAGCACTAGAGTCTTCAAAGCCAAAAAATAAGTGACAGCTAATGCGTGGAGCCGAGGCACGGACCCTGTCTGCTTACAAGGAGTGCACAGCAAGCATCCATGACTAACAAAAAGTACAGGAGGAGGAGCAAGAGCCACCATAGGCGTCCCCCTGCCCCACAGGGGCTAGGCTATTACCAACCATGGTGAACTGCTAGGGAACACAGATGCTAACCCTACGAGAAACAGCATGGACAACTCATCCATGGTAAATCCAAGGAAGGAGAAGTCCTTCCAGACAAGCTGCTGCCATATATCCAAGCTGTAATGAATGCTAATTGATCGGATCAGGCAAATCCCTGCATTGCTGAAGGCTCTTGCGTGCTCTCTCTCTCTCTCAAATTACTACAGAAAGTAAACTTCTGATGCTGCCTGTTCTGCTCTTCACTATCCCCTGTATGACCTAGCTCAAAGTTAGTTTCAAAAAGCAAAGCACTGAGTGATAGAGCTTTTATCATTAATAAACCCACAGGAGAAAAATGGTGCTGGCTTCTCAGAACCAGTGCACTAGAAGGACAAGGGAAGTACACAGGTACCATGAGTGAAGACCTTTTAGCACAGCTTCCCAGTTGTTTGCCATACCAATAGCACCATGTAACTAATACAGCTATTTTCTTCATCAATTATTAACTGGGCAAAGACTATTTGTTTGAAGAGCTGCACAGAAAGTCCAGAGAGGAAGCGAGCAGTTTCAAGCTCCACGTGCACACCCTGCAACAGGCTTGGGATCCTCTCCAGATCAGATATGCCTCCCTCTTCAGGGGCCAACAGCTCAGCTTCCAGCAGCAGGGAAGGAGGCAGACCTGGGTGCCTACTGCAGCCGGGCACGGGTCTTCCAGGCAGAAGCCCGTCTCTCATGTGGCCCCCATTGCCTTTGTGCCCAGGGACAAGGCTGTGGTTAGCAGAAGGTATCTGAAGGCCATTGAGCAGTACCCAGGCTGTGCCCGAGGCTCTTCTCTCACGGATCAGCATGCAGACTGCACCACGTGCTAGTTACGTCAGCAACTACTGAGCAAACTCCCCATACAGCTTTTGCACTCTTCATGGGAACCAGCTTCTACCAGCCACACTCTCCTTCCACCATCTTTCCTCCACCTAGCTCACCTTTATTGCCAGACCACACAAGAAAGCCAGCAGCAGGGAAGGTAAGCCTTGAGGTATCCTGCAGCTTTAGTTTGGCAGGAACTTTTCCAACATGAATTAGGAAATGTCTCTCCTGAACACTGAGGCATGTCAAGACAGTTGGAGGATTGGTGGTTCGGCAGCAATATTCCACCCCTGATTTGGAAGAGAGCTGGAACTGTTTCAGATGAAGAAGAGCATCAAGCTTACTCCAGAGCAGAGCTCAAAGGTGAAAACACAAGACTTACACCACGAGCAGCACTGGCAAAGAAGTATCCCTAAACAAAGCTACTGGCTTCAGAGGTTTCTGGGATTGCTGACTGATGCTTCAAGGGGTACGAGGGCTTGAATGCGACAGCAGGGTGATCTGTGTGCACACACTTTGCTGGGGTTCATGTTCCTCTCCCATGCAACAACACCAAACAGCTGCTCTGCCAAAGCAGACCCGTACCACTAACAAGCCAGGCCTGAGATTTGGGAAATCTGTAACCACCCACCTGTAATCCATCCCACTTTAGCCTCACTCAACACATGTACAGGCTCTCCATTCCAGGCCCCAGGAACACAGGGCCCACAAGCAACAAAAGCCAATCTAAGGTTTAAGCTACACCGATCAGAAAGAAGTTTGCAGGAACAGACCGAGTGACTCAAGATGGGAGGAGGACTCCGTAAGAAACAGAGAGTTAGAGGCCACCAGGGTAGGTCACATCAGGTTATTTGGTGCCATTGATCTGTGCACCCACGCACTTGCAGGGCTGACCTGATGAATCAGCAGGGAATGACAGAGGGATGCCTGAGCACACAGTGGGCAGGCATCTCAAGGGTCAAGAGGAGGAAAGTATCTGCATTTGAGTGGTTGTCTAAAACCAGCCCCTGGATTTTTATAAGTAAAACCATCTCCACTGTCAGTTTCTTGAAAAAACTTGGGGTTTATTGATTTAAACTGCAAACAGTCGTTACAAAAGAGATTCTCTTTTAAATAAACTCACACAAAGAGGAAGAAAAAGCAATGTAGTGAACAGTAACAGGGGAAAAAAAAAAAATTACATTCATCGTTCTCTTTGTGCCAGTCCCATTCACCTCGGCAAGGAAAACTCCAAACTTGGAATACAGAAACGCAAAGACAAACTGTATTTGGAATGTCTTCAGATAGGCACTTTGAGCCCAAGGCTTTTCTCCTTTAAGAATCTACACAAAAGGAGGAAGAAAGATCTTCCTTCCATGCTGTCTCGCAACAGAGCTCAGGTATGTACATTCTAAAGCCCAGGTAAGCAAGACCCAGGGGAGGGGAAGAGGGTAAGAAGAAAGGCAAAGAAGCACATTAACTCAATTTGCAGTCCAACACAAAAAAAAAGGGGGGGAATTCTAAAATAAATAATCCAAACACAGTTTTTGCATTTTTTTAAATTAATTTTTCATTTTTTAAAATAAAATAACCAAAAAAGTGTAAAGTTACAAAAAATGTCATTGTAGTATAATATATTAAACTGTGGGGAAAAAAGGAAAAAAGACACTTCACAATCTTAAGATTAATATGGAAGATCATAATTTAAACATAAAAGAATATATTCTATGGATTCATCATCCCGATAAATATGAACAAAATTAACAAAAAAGCATAGGTTTCGGCAATAAATACGTTTTGATAAGTTAAATAAGCTTTCTTATATTGTTGTGCAGTGACAAGCAAAATTTGCTCTCCAATTTCTGAAAAGTTATACAAAATTAAAAACCCAGAAAAAAATAATAAAAAGCTTGGCGTGAGTGCTCTAAGATAGGTCTAAAGTACTCTAGAGCAAAACCATTAAAGCTATGTCTACTGGAACTTTGTTTACACGAACTTGTGTGTGTGGAATGACTTCCATCAGCCCCACCCCCTCTATTTCTTTATTTGTTTAAGATGTCACATGAATACACGGGGAACTTTTAGCACCAAAATCAAGTCTCTCCTAGTCCATCTGGTTTTTGTTTTCTTGTTTTGTTTTCTTCCTCCCAGTCGAAGTCCCACTCATGTTACAATCTTTGTCCGTTCTCAGCTTTTCTTCCTGCAGACCTGAGCGGATCCAGGCAAGATTAGTCTTTAAGGGGAGGAGGGGGAAGAGGACTGGATGTTAACGCCTGCCCACATGCCTGCAGCCTAGCGGAAACTGGCCAGTCGGGAAGGGACTGGGAGAGGGCGATGCAGTACATGGCCAGTGGAGGGAGCTGGATCCGGACATTTCCTGCACATCTGGAAGTGCACAGAGCTGCTGGTGCCCTCTGCAGCTGGAGAGGTAATACAGTCACAGTGAAAGTGTTAAAGGCACTAATTTTGTAAACGTTATTGCTTTTCATCGTAATTTGGCACTTGTGGTTTAAGCCAGTGGGTCTACAGCAGGCAGGTGGACATGTTAACATCCAGCTCAGACTACTGGGGAGAGGGTGGGGGGAGTTCAGCTTAACATGGTAATAGAGGTGGGGGAGGGGGGGGGGGGCAAGAGGAAACCCAGATTAGTCATCGGAGATGGAGAGTCTGCTGAAGATGGGAAGACGTCTTGAGGTGTCCAGGATAGGGGAATCTGAGCCGCTGTGGCTGCTGCTGGAGCTGCTCAGATAGCCCTCCTGGTCAGAGAGGGAGTCCTGAGGACTGGGCGGCGAGTCAAACATGTTGGGGGACTCGGACATGGGCCTGAACAAAAAGGTGGTGGGGGAGCTCCCGCTGGGCACCTGCACCCCCATGCTGGGAGCAAAAAGACTGACCAGCTCCTGGCTGGAAAAGGTGAAGGGGTTGCTGGCGCAGTCAGGCAAGGTGGGGGAGCCCAGCAGGTCATCGGCGCTCAGCATGGGCGGCGGGGTGATGGAAGTGGGGCTGTCCAGCAGCCCGCTGGCAGCAGTGCTGGGGAAACCGGCGAAGCTGAAGCTGTGCTGCAGGCGGGGTCTGTCAGTGACGGGGGGCTCCCGGCTCCCCGCCACGGCGCGACGCTCCTCCGCGTTGTGGATGAAGTGGCAGCGCGGCCCGTAGGGGCAGAAGCCAATGGTGTGGAAAGTGCGGCAGAGCTCGGTCTTGTACTTGGGGTGGCGGGTGAGGCTCCGCAGCTCGTGGATGCCGTGGGCGAACTGGCACTTGTCGCCGTACTTGCAGGCGCCGTTCTCCTCGAAGGGGCGGCACAGCTCCGTCTTGTAGCGGCTGGAGTTGACCTGTCCCCCGGGCTGCTTCTGCTGCAGCAGGCGCTCGCCGCCCTCGGAGAAGGAGCGGTCCCGGAAGCGGCTTTCCCGGGGGCCCAGCATGGGAGCCGGCTCCCCTTTCAGGCTGCTGAGGAGCTGGTTCTGGTGGAACTTGGAGTTGGGCAGGGTGACAGAGTGCCTCCTAGGGAAACCCCCGCCGGCCGGGGTGCCCACCGCCTTCCTGTCCAGCAGACACCCGCCGACACCCGAGGGGTTGTAGTTCAACATCTTGTTGCTCTGCGGGGAGAAAACAAGGGCCGGTCACTGCCACCGCCTCCTCCGGCCCCCCCCGCGCAGCCCCGGCAGCACCCCGCGGCACGGCTCGGCGCCCCGCCGGCTCCCGGCCCCCGCCGCCGGGCAGCGAGCAGGGCGGCCCGGGGAGCGGCGGCCGCCCTACCCCGACGGGCCCCCTCCCTCCACGGCACCCTCTGCTTCAGCCCCCTCCGCCGCCGCCACCCCCCCGTCCCCCCGCGGAGGGAAGCAGCGCAGCGAGCCGAGCGCCAGACGCGGGGGAGCCGCCGGCTGCATCCAAACCAACTCAGGGGCCGGAGCTCCCTTCTGGGAAAGCCCCCCGGGGAACGGCGGCGGGCGGGAACGGCTGCGCGCAGCGCCGGCCCCACCGCGCCCCCCCGCCGGCAGCGGCTCCCGCCCAGCCCCCGCCGCCCCCTCCGGCGGGGCTGGGCGAGGGGCGGCCGGGGCCCGCGGGGAGGGAGCCCCCGCCCGGCCCCGCGGCAGCGCCGCCGCCGCCCGCCGCGCCGCGCCCGGGCGTGTTGCAGCGCGGCAGCCCCGGGGGCAGGGGAAGGAGCCGGCCCCCCCCGCCCGGCGCCGCGGCTCAGCCCGCCGGCAGCGCGGGGTGGTGCCCCCCGCCCTCCGCGGCGGCCCAGGCGGGAAAGCGCGGGCGGCGGTGACCGGAGACCCCGCGCCCCGCGACGGGGCGGCCGCGCTCGGCCCCCGCCCTGCGCCCTCCGGCGCCGGCGCCAAACTTACTCCCGAGCAGAAAACGGGGGGAAAAGAGGAAAAAAAAAAAGCGAACCCGAAAAAGAAACTCAAGCTCCAGAGCCCCGAAGCCGGAGGAGCAGCTCCCGACGGCGCCCTTACCTTGCATAAAACTTCGCTCAGGTCGAAGATGGTGGGCGACACCAGGGCTGTGGACATCTTCGGCGAGCGAGGGGGGAAGCGGGTGGGGCCGCGGCACACAGACACGAGGAGTCACGGCGTGGGTAAGGCACAGCCTCCAGCGCCCCGGCGCGCAGCCGCCCCCCGCCGCTGCTGCTGATGCCGCCACCAGCCCGCCCGGCCGCCGCGCCCGCTCGCCGCTTCCAGCGGGCTCGGGGAAAGCTCAACTTATAAAGTTTCGGACTTACCCCGGGAGGAGGAGCCGGCGGCGGGAGGAAGGGGAGGGGAAGGAGGAGGACAGGGTGATTGACACCGCGACTGAATCACCCGGGCGGGCAGGCGGGCCCAGAAAAACTTTCGGGAGGAAGAAGGGGAGGGGGGGGCGGGGAGGGAAGGAGAAAAAAAAAAAAAAAAAAAAAAAAGAAAGCGGAGGGGGGGGAAAAAAAAAAAGGCGGCGTCGGGCGGTGGGGGGTGTTGGCCGCCCTCCCCCGCGCTGGCGCAGGCGGTTGTGCGGGCTGGCGCGCGGGCCTGCGCGGCGCTGTGCGCGCGCGTAGCGCGGGGCCCGGCGCGGGGGCCGCGCGCGCGGGCGGAGCCGGAGCAGCACCCCCCGCGCGGCCTCGCGGCTCCCCGGGACGCGGGGGGGGGCGGGGGGCGGTGCGGCCCCCCCGGAGGGAGAAGCCCCGAGCGGCCCCGCCGCCGCCTTCCCCGACGCGCGGGGCCGGTCCCCAGCCGCGGCCGGCGCGGGTCTGGCCGCTTGGATTCAGAGTTGGTTTGGGTCCGTTTTCGGCGCGGCCGCTCGCCCTCGCGTTTTGGCGAGCTGACCGTCTTTGTGTGCGTTAACATCGGCCGCCCCCCCCCCCCCCCCGCCTCCTGTTTTCCTAATTTTTATTGAAACCTGGCAGGCTCTGCTAGGGGAAATGGCTCCCAAGCACTTTAAATTGTTAAAATATGGGTTTGCCCTTTAAAAGGGTGTTTGATAAACTCTGCCTTTTCTCCCTGTGTCGCCCTCTTCCAGTGCCCAGAACTCAAAATTGTAAAACTGAAAAAAAAAAATAACGTCTCTGAGCAAGTAATCTGTTCCAGATTTTAGTAGGCAAAACTATGATTCATACTGATATTGATATGGCAGGGAGGAGGGGGGAGAACGGCGGCAGTTTCCGTGTTTAAAAAAAAACCAAACAAAACTCTTGAAGGTTTGTCGATACTGGGGTGCCTCAGCGTGAAATCTGCTGTCCCTAAACCTTTAGCCCCAGCTGAGGCAAGGCTCACCCTGACTATCGCTTTGGTGGGTGTTCCATCTCAGGCCGAGCGGCAGCATGTGGGCCTCTGCCCCGCGCAGGCGGGTGAGGAGGGCCCTGCCCCGGCACCACGGACTCTTCCTCCTGCCCTGTGCTCCGGCTTGGCTGGGAGAAAAGAAACGCCTGCCTTGGGCAGCACAACACCGACTCGAGCGGCCATCGCACCGAAAACTTTAAACAAATGATCCACTTCCTCTTCTGTTTGCTTTACAGTCGCAGGATCTGGACTTGGAGCTGGCAGCTGATCTTTTCCCCCCTCCTTCGGTCTTCAAGAACGGCCAAAATAACCAACTGAGAAACGCCCACGGGCTCTGGCTATTGCAGATTTCTTTTTTTTATATTATTATTTACTTAAGGAGAGCAATCAGGTTCCTCGAATTTCCTTCTCTTTCTAGTTTCTTTTTTTTTCCTTGCCTTAGCCAGAGTGAGGAGTAACCAGGGGAGAGACCAGCCTATTATTTTCTGCAGTTGTTTACTCATTCTGTAGATGGTGCTTGTTCCCAGGGCTCTGAGCCTCTCTATAATTAAACCCATTTTAATTGTTAGGTTAGAAACGTCATTTCGGGGACTTTCCAAGAGTTACCGAGAAAGCCAGCCGAGATAACTATTTCACTACTGAGTCGCTCCCAGCCCGGCTTTCGCCCCGGTTCCTCTCGGCAGCCAGTCACGGCGCGAGGCTGAGCAGAGGGCTCGGTGCGGGAGAGCAGGGAGCCGAGGGCCAGCAGCCCCGCCACCAGCACGGCTGCCTACCCCCGCTGCTTTTTGCATTATTCGCTTGCCCCGTGCGCATTTGTTTTGGAAACTTGAGGTTTAAGGTTGCACATTTCCATGGGTCAAGCAGCGAAAGCTGAAGCCGAGAAGGAATTTTTTTCCAGCCATTTAGCTTGGCAAACCCCGACTCCATGGTGGTCTGCTTTGCATTGGCTGTGCACATGCTCAGATCAGGAATTTAGCTGCTCACCCCACCTCGTGGCTAAAAGTCAGAGCCCTCCGGGCCAGAGTGGGAATTTGTGTGGGCATGAATTCACACCAAGCGGAGGAATGAAAAAATGGGAGCCTTGCACCTCCCGCTACAGCTCTGCCAGAACTTTGATAGATGCAAATGAATAAAGATAGGTAAATGAATAATGGGAAGTCAATTATTAAAGAAGATTACTGAAAAAGTGGATGAATGCAGTGCCATGCTCGCTAGCCTTCTCATATGGGTCAATCCGTCCAGGCCCAGCACATTCTAGTTGGGATGCTACAGCTGGGCCCAGGAAGCAGGCATAAATGTCCAGGACTTCCCGAGCCTTTGCCAAATCCGTCCTCGGCGCAGGAGCAGCTTCTGGAGCATTCTTGTTCCCTGGTTCCGATGCAAGCAGATGCTAAACTTGTCTCAAAAATACAGAGGGATAAGATTCTTTGGCAGACCTGTGAACACATTTAATGGTGGAATTAAGAACCACGTTCCTGAATGAGCACTGAAATGGGCCAGAATGGCCAGAAAACAGGGAAGAAACAGTGAATGAAATGATAAAGGCAGGAGGTGTAAAGGAGTACTTTTTTCAATCATGTGTGTGTATAAAACTGTGGGCTCGTTGGCACATGATGCTGTGGAGGTCAAAAGTATAAATGGGGTCAAAAAAGCAATTTGACAAATTTATGGAGGAAAAGTCCCTGGAGGTTTACTAAAGGCAAAGGCAGACCTCCGTGGCACGCTGCTGGACAATGCACAGCAAAAGTATCACTCTCCCATTCCCCCTGTTTTTCCCCCTAAGCATTGACTGCGCTTGGAGGTAAGAGGAAGGCCACAACAGACATTTGATCTGACCCAGTTCGGTTATTTTTACATAGTTAGGGTCTACTTTTATGCTTTATACTCTATCTAACCCTGATGGGCTTGGAGGGTCACCTCACAAACTTGGGATTAGCTGTGCAATGTCAGATTGTTTGGGCCAGGCAGGAGGAGGTCAGCACTGGAAAGTATGAATCAGCACTATCTGGTCCCTGAGCTGCTGAGCACGGTTTCACATGCTGGCTTCTGCTAAAGGCTGGAGAACAGTCTCACGGGCAGCTGCACTCCTTACCCGGTTTAACTCCCCGTCTGGGTAATGAGAGGTTACTTTGAGCACTGAGTATAAAGCGAATACAAGTGCCAGCTTTGCCACAAATACATTTAGTGATGTTACAGCTCCCATAGCAACAGAAGAAGATTGCTATCTTAAGACACCTCCACTTATCTTCACCTGGAGCCGTTCAACAATAGGAAGCCTGCAGGTCTGCTTGCGTCAGTTGGAGTTACCGAGCAAGAACACGAGTGCAAAAAAGTCTGAATTGTTGAAAACAAGGCGGGGTGGTGGTGGTTTGGTTTGTTCCCTCTCCTACCACCCAGTTCCCAAAGTTTCAAGCTAGGAAAGGGAAGTGCTTTCATCACAAGCAAGGTTTTCCCCTGTGAGTTTCAGATGAGTTAGGCATTTTGCTCCCTCACTCCCATGGGAATCTTCAGGTAGATAGACGTGTCTTTTCGGCAGCGGTGGTCCCATGTACAGAGGCTGGGGACGGAGGAAGGACAAACCTCCTGCCTTTATTTCTGCTGGGGGTGTAAAATGAGTCAAAGCTTTCTACAGTCGCTATTCTATTCATATCTTTTGGGTCCGGTGCTGTTTTTGTTGGCTGTGCCCCGGGAGGTGGAGGTGTGGAAGTGCCTTTCTGCTGGTCTCCGCAAGCGGGTGTCAATGTTTCCTCCGTTCCAGGCACCTACTTGGACGCTGCTGTGGCCTTTAGGGGGAGTAGGCGGATGTCAGTGTGGCCATTCCCCGCCTGTCCCTAACTTTTTAATGCTTCTTTTTATTTTGGTCTTGCCCTCCTTCCATGGAACATCTCTGGATAGCCACTGGGAGGTGTGAATGGCTCGGGATGGAAGCCACAGCTTGTAGGTGTGCCCTCTGCCAGGCTTTTCTGGCACCCAAGGAAGCCCGGCCTCCTCCTGCTCCCAAGTGAAAGGGGTATTACCGGCTGCTCGGTGAGAAAACAAATTCGCAGTGATACAGGAAAGTGTGTTAAGTTGGTGGGAAGCAACGGGAGTGAGATTCCTGGCAGTTCGGGTATGTAAACATTCATAAAATAGAGAGTGTGTGCATGTGTGTACTTTGTGGCGGCAGGAAACCCAAGAAGCTAGCTCCATTGTTTTTGCTGGAATTGTAGCAACGGTGCCAGACAAATATTATAAGCCCTTAATCCTCCTGACTTTACACCTGTGAACAACCTAAAGACCATCCAAGGCGATCTAAATTACCGGACATCTTTACTAATTAGTAATGGGGTTTGGGATCTGATCTGCTTGTTCATAAAGAGGGTTTTCTGTGTCTCAGAAGCTCAGATGCTGGGCTACCTCTGGGGGAGGGGGAGACAGAAGGTGGAGGTAGTGTGTGGCCTCTTCTGAAAGTGTCATGTGGCTGTGACTAGCCTGCCACAAATTTAGCACTGGTGGCACTGATAAGGTACTGCAGTGGAAAAAGCAGAGGTGTCCTTTTAGCAGATGCAGGGTAAGGAAACTGGCTGAACTTAATGGATCTAAGTTATAATTTCCAGTGGAAATACTAATGCAATTAATATGTTTCCACATAGCAGGACAGCAAGCCCATGCTAGTGTTCAGTTGTATGTCATGACTGCTTAGACGGCTGGACCAGCCATGTCCTGGGGTTCCGTCCAGCTGCACCCAGACACATGCAGCCTGTGCTGGGGGTGGGAGCAGGGACAAGACACAAACCCATGTGGAAAATAAGAGGTTTGAGGGGCTGGAAGAAAGAGCATCACCAGGACCGGCTGCTGCATGGTTGTGGAAAGCAAAGGTGCCTGAAGAGGACCTGCTGCCCTGGCCTGGGTGCGGGGCTGTCACTGCACCCCGGCTCCCTGGCAGGGCACTCACCAGTCCACTCGGGGTCTGCACATCCTGTCTGGACGTGGGGCACAGGGCTGGAAAGCCCAGCAGCCCCGTCCCGCAGCGCCGCAGACCTCCCTGCTGCCTACTCGCTGCCAGCACCCGCCGCCTCCTGCCTCCCTCTCCTTATCAGGGTTCACCCATTCTCAGTGAAGTTGCAAACCCTTTAGGGCAAGGAGCAAGTCTCATCTGATCTCTCCTCCCTGAGCAAGCCACAACTGCGTGAAGCTGGAGAAGGGATTTCCATGCTGCTGGTGCAGTAATGGGAGCCGAGAAAGTGCCCCAGCCTGGCTACATCAAGGTGAGGGATGGAGCAAGAGATGTTTCGCACCACTGGCCCAGGAGAGCCGTGAAGCAGCTGTTGGGGAGACTGGTGTGCCATCCCGCTGTGGGTCCTCGGAGCAGCACCCTGTCCCCCTCCCTGTGGGGACCCCACCCGTGTGGAACACCCTGCGCAGCCAGGTGCTAGCACCCTCTTTCCTCCAGGTCACAGCTGGGCACGTGGCAGTCCCAGGGTCCCCAGCATCCCTGCTCGGCCCAAACTCAGGAGCTGATTATGGTGTACAGCAAGGCCACAGCTTCAAATAGGTGCCTTTAACCTGGCCTAGTCTGCACAGAGCTCTGTGTCTGCCAGTGCAGAGAGAAGTCAAATATCTCTCCCCTAAACAAATTGTTGTTCAGATTAAGGGAAGTGCCAGAAGCTTTAAAGAGGCTGTTGGCAGTTTCCAGAAGAAAAAGCAAGTGACACCTGCTGCACATCGAAACAGCAATTGCCCTTGTATCGATTGGGTGGTTAGCACATGAAACAGAAGTGATCGGGGACATGGAAAGGCACAGATCTCAGAAACCAGCATGATTTACACATTTTTTTCAAATCCTGCTTCCATGCTCCCAAGCCTATATGCACAGCAGGGTGATAGATAACCCAGCACAGCGATTTCTGTTGGCCTCTGCCCATTTCCAGCCAGAGCAGCTCTGGCTCCTGATTTATTCAGCAGACGTCAACCGGTGGAATGTTTCCATGATTTTTCCCTCCAAAAGAATGTGCTAGGACTAAATGCTTTCACCTTTTTTTTTTTTTTTTTTTCTTAAGGAGAAATTTTAAAACTACTTGGGAGCCTCATGACATTTGTCTGACATGCAATGCTGGTGTCAAAAGGTGCTGCTTGCTGTGCTGGTGGCAGCTCACCTCCAATAGGACCAGCTATAACCCTTTGAAAAATACCATTTTGGCCCTTCACAGTGGAACTTGTCATAACCTTGTTTCCAAACACACGGGTTGCACTCCACACATCTTACAACTCCATGAGATATTTGCATCAGGAAGGCAGCTTGCTTTCCTGCCTATCCCATTCCATCAAAACACACTTTTAGCACCAGGCAGGAAGCCAAGGTCAAGTCTCCTTTCTTTTTTTTTTTTTCCCTCTGCCTGCTCTGAATACATTATGATACAGACTTCAGTTCCACTATTATATCTTTTCCCACAAGACCGTTGCCTCATTCAGACCACAGCGGGGAACATGCTTTCATCTCTGCCAGCTGGGCATGGCTGGAGCACTCCACGCCCGTAGGAGCTGCGCGGGGAGGACACGGAGGGGAGGCTTTGCAGATTCCCATGCACGGAGGACAGAGGGGTTTGGTCAGGTCCAAATCTGGGAGGGCATTTCCAGGGAGCCTCTCCCACTGCCGCCTTTGTCAGGCCAGTAGCGAAGGACGTCGATGAGGATGGGACAAGGATGGGATTCTTCTCACTTAATTGAGGTGCCTAAAAGTTAGGTGTCTAAATCTAATTAGTCGGACAGGCTTCCTGAATAGTCAATGGAGACAAATAGGCACCTCCAGTGTGTGATTCATCTCACCTATCTTGAACATTTATCTTGAGAAGGACTGACTCAGTGGGCAGCCAAGCGCCCGCTTCTCTTCTGTGACTGTAAAGGCAGATCAGCAACTTGCTGAGGATTTGACAACTAAATTTTGGATGTCCCAAGTTAGGCAAGGTGAGTCCTACCCCCAGCTACGACAGTGGCCGTGGGAAGCATCATCACTGTGCTCTGGTTTGAGCCCTCCCCCACCCCCAGTTTCCCTCAGAGGGTCCATTTCCAGCCCTCCCCAAGCAGGGCTGGGCTTCAGTCTGTCCAAATCACATTATCAGTTCTTATCACATTATCAGACCAAGTTAAATATTTATAAAGCACCTGGGGGCAGGGTCCATGTCTTTCTTGTGTTTGCATATTCCCTCGAGGAGTGAAGCCCCCGCACCGGTTGCAACCATTTGCGGGGACTGGTGCAATACGGCACCTTGGGTCCCTGCGCCAATCTGCAGGTCTTGACGAAATGCAGCCGGGAACACAAAAAGAGCTCATGGACATTGGGAAATAAGCTGGAGTGAATCATAAGAGTCAGGAGAAGCTACTAACGTGTGGGAAAAAGGCAAATGTGCTACCTCGGCACAAACATATAATAAGGAAGTATGTAATAATAATTATTGTTATTGTAATACGGTCTGGGTGAACATTTGGGAAAAAGATATCTAATAACTGACAAGCGACGTGGCTCGGTTTGTTTTGATCTGAAATTCAAACAATGGTTGTGTTTATAAGGCAATAATACGCAGGGCACAGAGCACTGGCACTGCACCAACTATGCACTCCCCAAGTCGGGTTTATATAGGTCATGCCAGACAAATAATAGTGTTCTTCAATATAATTACTGATTCATTACGGGGAGAGAATGTAATTGAGTCTGTTTGGATTTCAGGGAGGCGTTAGATATGATAAATTCATACATTTGAACTCAGAATGGGGAGGCTTTGTGCACTCGCCTAGCTCTGCTCCTCGGGGAGTCAGCGGTAAAATTCCCACTGCAGCCTGCCCCAGCAGCACGGGAGCCTCCCCACCAGCTTCAGCTGGTGCTGGTGCTCATGTCACCCTTTACAGACTCTCTCAGCGCCTTTCACAGGTAGACTGGGAAATTAAACTACTGCTAGACTGAGACCCGGATCTAAGAGTGCTGGACCTGGCACTTGGCTTGGGCAATTGCACCTGCCCCATCAGCTGCCCTTGATCCTGGGGGCACCCTGGCCCCCACTTCTGAGCCTCCCGGTCCATGCCCCGCTTCTGGATGTGTCTCTTTACACACATTATTCCACTGTTATTTCAGGGGCAAGTGGCAAAAGCCAGAGGACAGGATGGCCCAGTAGTGCCCACCAGCTCCCTGGCCTGATACTCACTCTCGGCCACCAAAGAGTTAAACTGGGGTGTCTTCCTGGGGAGATGGCAGTGGGGTTGGGCAGTGGTGGGGCCATGCTGCCACCCACCATGGCAGAGGGGTGCCACCACCCCTCAGGGTGACAGAGGAGAAGAGCCAGGCTCAGCTGGTGGTGAGGGAAGACCAGGGCCGGTGGGGGGGAAGTCGCACTGCTCCAGGGGTTCTTTTGGACGGCTTTCCCACATGGCCTTCCCCAGGGTGTGGGGAACCGGCATTTTGGCCACAGTGCTCTGCTTTCCCCAGGAAGACCTGCGCAGCCCCACACCGGTCTGAGGTGTTGCCTGCTGGCCTCTGCCCTGTGCAGACCCAACACATGGAGATGGATGATGGTGGCCACTGCGGCATCCTCAACACCCGGCACAGCCACTGCATTTTTAAAAAAGACCAGACTGGGTACAGCCGGTGGCTTCTAGGAAAATGGGGGCTGTGCCAGCTGCACCGGTGGACCAGCACCCAGTGGAGGGAGCCCTGATGAAGCACGTTTTTGCAAAGTTAAATCATGCCTTGCTAGTCAGTTGACTTCTGCGAGCTTCTGAAAAAGCTGATCAGGAACAAGTAGGGACTATAGTAAATATATGCTTTCAAAAGGTTTTTTGATAAAGGCCTTTCCAAGAATGAAACAAACTTGGCAGCCATGGGATGAAAAGTCCCGTCATGGATTGAAAACTGAGTCATAGCTGATAGGAGGGGAAAAAATCCATTAAAAATAAACGGCCAGTGTTCCAGCAGGGGAAGAAAAGCTTACTGGGGTGGGAGGGGGAGGTGGTGCTGCGCCTGGAGGAGATGAAAGCAGCCCTCCAAATACTGTTTCAAAAAACAGAGAGGGGGAAAGAGGGATAACAAGGCAAAAACATTTGCTGCCAACAAGAGAACCATGTATTAAAACTGCAAGCAAGGCTTGGCAGGGCTGGAAGGAACTCCAGAAGCTTCTAACTAAACTTGGAAACCAAACCACAATGATGGAGAAAGTTCAGCGCACACAAATGCCAAAGCAAGCTGTTTCAGAAGAAATTGGACAAGCCTCTCACTCTGAATTAGAAGTTGGCTTGCAGGGGTCAGCAGTGGGCATGGGCAGTGACTGTTCCAGCATTGCACGGAAAAGACCTGCACCGTGGGTCAGCATGGAAAATATGTCATCATATAACCTGGTCACACATCACAGTCCATGTCCGCTTGCCCACTTTGAAGCAGGACCTAAAGAAACATTGTAAGACGGACCATGCTGAGTCAAGATCAAAAGTCCACCAAAGGCAGCATGGACGAACAGAAACAGGATCAAAGGCAGAGCTGGGTGGGGGACTTTTTTAATGAAGGGAGATTGAGGAGTATAATATTATTTCATTTGCACCAGGGGAGCAGAGGGCCACAAAACAATGGTTCCCTTTAGTAACAACTGGCTGATGATTATGGTTTATTTGTGCCGTGCAAGTTGAAAAGAAAGATATAAAGGTGCTTTTAAAAATAGTTGCAAGGGAAGTTTGTGCTTTGCCACCAGTCTGCCTCACAGTACTGTTCCCCACTGGATGTGATCTGCTGATAAGCTTGTACCTGGCTTGAACTCAGCTCTGCATGCCAAGCCACCCGTAGCAGTGTACCTGCTCTGGCTGGATTGCCAAGACCCACTTTTGCAGAGGCTGGATGCAAATGCCTTGTGGGCAATGTCCAGCCCTGGGCAGCAGCTGGCAAAGCCCAGCCTGTGCACTGAAAGCCTGCTCAGCATCAGCGTCTGGCTGTCGTGGAGTGGGGACCACACGGCAGGGATGAATGCAGTCCCTGGCAGGGTGTGGTGACACCAAGACCCGTGCAATAAGAAGTGGAAGGGGGGTGGGTGTGTGTAAATGATTTACTAGTATGACCTAAATGCTACCAGGCCTTTGTTTATTTTTATGAAGTCAGTAAAGAACCACGTGGATTCTGAGACTGGAGTTTGGGGACCAGAGGCTGAGAGGTGACACAGAGCAAAGGCATCCAACCCCCTGTGCGGGAAGACAGCCAGGCTGGGAGCAGAAGGCTGCCTTCCGAGTTTCCAACTTTTCCTGCTTACAGAAAGCTTTGCAGAGAAACGACAGAGGGAGAAATGCCACATGTCTATGGGTGGCTGCCCCAGAGAGATGGGAGCTTCACCACACCCTCATTGGAGGGACCAGGGAGGGGAGATCGCTTGCTGGATGATGCCTGTCACGTATTTGAAGCAGGGTTTCTCGCTGCCCCCAGCTGCCAGTGCTGCACTGGGGCCCTGTGTCCATGGAGACGTAGGCTTTTGGTTGAGAAACAAAAGCAAAGCCTGGACTAATTGGTATCAAAGAAGAGCTAATCATGCTTCTCACGAGAGCAGAGACACTGGGCCTGGTGTCCGGGCTGCCTTACAGTACAGGCAATGAGTGCTGATGGGATGCCATGACGCCCTGCTCCACGGCACAGTTTCCTCGACGTTGCCAAGCCCAGGCGGTCCTGGAGATCAACAGCAGGGCGTTTCCTCCTTACAAATCCTTTGCTTTCCATACGGGGATAAGAGCTGTTGTGCACACATTGGACATTGATTGCTGGCTACTGGAGTTGTGAGAAGAGGAAGATTACTGCTCCTACTTGTTACTACTTTTCTTTAAGACTCTGCTCCATAGACCATGCGGTTATAAGAGAATCTCATTTTTCAGTTAAGAAAAGCATGCTTTTCCTGCTAGCTAATGCAGAGAAAAATATGAAAACTCTGGAGCGTAAGCCAAAGACTAAAGAGTCAAAAGGCAAACATACAGGATTCAACATTATTGTTTCTAATTTTTAAAATTATGTTCTTTAGGTGACTGACAGTATTTTGGAACCCAACTCTCAAACGTTTGGGAATAGCTCTCCTGGAAAGGAGAGGATGTTGGCCCTCTAGTGCCACTTGGGCAATGCCAAGATCCCAGCCCACAGCTCTGCAGGGGAGGTGTTACTTGGCAAGTACCTAGAGCTTACTCAGAAGTTTGGGACCACCTTTGGGAGTGGTCAGGGAGAAAAACCCATCAGTTTTTCTCTTTCAGCTCTCCTGTGTGAGGCTGGTCCAGCTGGATAATAGGTCCAGCAGTAACTCCTAGTAGCAGGAAACTCTTCCCTTCAGTGGCTACCTGATGTCCTGTGTGAAATGAGAGTTCAGCCAATGGTACAGGCACTTCTTAGTGGACAAGTCTCCACACAATGTAAAGTTCTGCAGTAACCGGTATCTTCGTGTCTGCCATGACCATTCTCCCTGCCATCCCAGCAGAGAGGACTGAAATTACCTGGAAATAAATTTCTCAATCAAAATGTCCTTCCAAATGAGGTTTTGCACTGCCCTGCAATAACAGCACACGCACAACCTGTGCCGCTTTGGTTCTTGCTGTAGTTTATCTGTGGATGGACAATTGCTGTCTCCAGGCCTACAGTGAGCATTGTTAGACATATTAACAATTTTTAAAAAAAAAAAGTCTTCTGACTCCAAAATTCACTGCCTTTCAGTTTGTGTACACCTAGCTGAGAAATTGTACCCACTAACTGTTACTGAATTTTTGAAAAGCATTTGACACAGTTCCCCATAGAATTCTCATAGAAAAACTGGCTGCTCATGGCCTGGATGAGCCTACGGTCTGCTGCACCAAGCGATGTCTGGCTGGACGGTCCCAAAGAGTGGTGGTCAAAGGAGTTAAATCCAGCTGGTGGCCAGTCACAAGTGGTGTTCCTCAGGGCTCGGTGTTGGGACCATTTCTGTTCAACATCTTTATTGATGATCTTGATAAGGACGTAGAGGGTATCATCAGTAAGTTTGCAGATGACACCAAGTTAAGCGGGAATGTCGATCTGCATGAAGATAGGGAGGCTCTACAGAGAGACTTGGATAGATTGGATCGGTGGGCCAACGTCAATGGGATGAGCTTCAACAAGGCCAAGTGCCAGGTCCTGCACTTGGGCCACAACAACCCCATGCATCGCTACAGGCTTGGGGAGGTGTGGCTGGAGAGCTGTGTGGAAGAGAAGGATCTGGGGGTTCTAATTGGCAAACAGCTGAACATGAGCCCGCAGTGTGCCCAGGTGGCCAAGAAAGCCAACGGCATCCTGGCTTGTATTAGAAATAGTGTGACCAGCAGAAGTAGGGAGGTGATGGTCCCCCTGTACTCTGCACTGGTGAGGCCACACCTGGAGTATTGGGTCCAGTTTTGGGCACCTCAATACGAGAGAGATATCGAGGTGCTGGAGCCAGTGCAGAGGAGGGCAACGAAGCTGGTGAAGGGCCTGGAGAATAAATCCTCTGAGGAGTGATTGAAGGAGCTGGGACTGTTTAGTTTGAGGAGGAGAAGGCTGAGGGGAGACCTCATCACTCTCTACAACTACCTGAAAGGACATTGTAGAGAGGTTGGTGCTGGTCTCTTCTCACGGGTAATTAGCTATCGAACAAGGGGGAATGGCTTTAAACTGCAACAGGGGAGGTTTAGACTGGACATTAGGAAAAAATTTTTTCACAGAAAGTGGTCAGACAGTGGAATTGGCTGCCCAGGGAGGTGGTGGAGTCACCATCCCTGGATGTGTTTAAGGGTTGCTTAGATGAGGTGTTGGGGGATATGGTGTAGGGGAGAACTTTGTAGAGTAGGGCTGATGGTTGGACTCGATGATCTCAAGGGTCTTTTCCAACCTGGACGATTCTGTGATTCTGTGAAGTGCTGGGATGGTGGAGTTGTGCAGCTCCTCCCAACTTCAGATGCGTTCAAGATGTGTGGCTCAAAGATGACCAGCCTGTCACCTCTAATATTGCTGATGGATCAAAACCCCACAGATTCGAGCTGTGATGGATATGACAGTGTCAGTTGCAAATGAAACTGTTCCAAAATGCAAACCAGAATTTCTAAGTGCCACAGAAATGCTGAAGAACCATTGAGGAACGGGCATGGGGGTGGTGGATGGCAAAGGATCTTTTGGTGAAGCAGTTCAAAAGAGCAAGTCTGCTGACAAAGAGACGGTCCCATAGTCACCTCCAACAGTATAAGCAGAATGAAAAGCAGCAGCAGCAAAAGCCAGTAATGCACCAAAAGCTAAGTGTCCAGGCTAAATCAGGCTGTTAGGTGTTGGAAACATGAGAAAAGCAAAACAGTGAGAAATCTGTAAAACACACATTTCCTTGACACAGGGTGCCCAGAGCAAGCACAGGACGGGATGGAGGTCCAGTGATTTGTGTTTGTCGTGGCGCCAAGGAGGAATGCGAAGTAGAGTGTAGGCCGCGCCGTCCCATTCTTTCATTTCAGGGACAGATTTATCTCCTGCTCTTTGCAGTAGCCTGCCGACCTTGTTTCTCATCCTCCCTTTTTTCCCACAAAAACCAGCTGTACCCCTGGCACCAAAGAATGTACTGTGTTGTTACTCAAAAGATAATGGCTTGACTGCAGTCCCACCCACTCACACAAGATAAATACTACCCCAAGTTTGTACCTAACTTGGAGGGACGATAATCCTACACCAAATCGGAGGGACAGATCGACGGGTTTGTGTTCTCACCCCCCACCCCCAGAGGCTTCCTCAGCTACGCCAAGTGTATACCCAGGAACCTAGTGTGTGTGATTGCAGTTGTTTTTCTTTTGTGTAGTGCTATATAGCCAACCTGCAGTTTGTGCATTTATCGTAGGCAATCTTAAAGAATCTGTAGATATTGCATGAAAATAAACTGTACTATTCATGAATCTGATGGCTTCTCTTGAATGCAACCAGACTTACAGTATATGGGCTGTTTGGGCTGGGTCAGACCTATAGTGACGGCCCTGTACTATTCATGAGTCTGACGGCTTCTTTTGAATGCAACCAGACCTACAGCATATGGGCTGTTTGGGCTGGGTCAGACCTATAGTTACGGTCCCGTACTATTTGTGAATCTGACAGCTTCTTTTGAACGCAACCGAACCTACAGCATACAGGCTGTTTGTGTGTCTGGGTCAGACCTATAGTTACAGCCCTAATTGGCATACCTATTAAGAGATATGTCCAGCTACCCCTAGCCCCTCAAATCTCTGAGGACCAGCTAGAACGCAAGGGGATTTATCTCTTACCAGATTTATTCTCACTCTAAATGCAACACAGGCCAATAAAAATAGCTGTGCTGGTGAATGAATATGCCAATCTAAGCCACGTTTCCTGAAGCAGTTGAACCCTCAGCCACAAAGCTCGTCCCAGGAAGAAGGGCTGTTGCAATGACGATGCTATGGAAGGGGATAGCTCTACCCCATAGCTGAGCTGTATACGGTTATGGCCAATTTGTATTTGTGAAGTGCATGCTTTTCTATCTCTCTTTAGTACCACAAAAAGCAAAGAATAGGTGTTTCTGTGCATGTGTGCACTGGTGAGCACGTGTACTAGACTAGGAAGAGTGTGCATGTGTGTGTGTGTGTGTGCTGGCTTAAGGAATTGTGTACGTGCATGAGAACAAGTGCTAGTGAACACGTGAACAAGACACTGAGTGGCCATCACGCAGCTGCGTGTGAGCATCCTAGACTGCAGAAGGAACGGCGTGCACTGGGACAGGGTGCGGATTGCGCCAGGGCAGGCAGAGCTGCACGAGTGCTCGCTTATGCAAGCCGTGGGGAGTGTGGGTGGGTGGGCGGGTGGGCACCGGCGGGAGGGCAGAGGCACAGTGCTGTGCACACAGGTGGGGCAGGGAGGTGAGTGCCAGTGCAGGACAGTGTGTGGGGCAGCGTGGTGCTGGACAGGAGATGCAGGAAGGCTTTTTCCTGACTGTTTATGCAACATGGTTTCGCTCAGCAAAGAGTTAATGTGGTAAAGAAGAGTCTAGAAGGGCTCCTGCCAGCTATAAACAGAGCGATCAGCATACACAGGATGTGGCAAGCAGCTAAAGGCGTCCCGTTATTAACTTCACTTTTATTTCAAGGGGATTCACTTCTCTGTTCTGTTTCCTATTTGGGAAGTGAAACCTAAGATCATGGTACCATTAAAAAAAAAATTCGTCACAGCTCATTTGTTTTTCTACTTTATTCTTTCTTTTCTTTTAAAAAGTTACTCTGCTCTTCCTTGAACGGAATTTATTGAAATTGCTGGTAACACATTAAATCTTCACTCTGTTTCTCTCCTGAGGAATTACCTCATTTGCTCTCATTTGAAACTGTTGACTCTGAGGGGAGTGTTTACACCTCACAGCGTGCTCACAATATGGTGCAACCCGGAGCAGAGGGAACAACGCAGGTTCCTCCTAAGCACAGCCAGAGCCGGCCTATGCACTGCTCACAAGGTGCTTTGTAAACATTTATTCATTCTTGCACACACGCTCCTTTCCCTTCCCCCATCAGGTGAGGAAATATTATTGTCACCATTTCACAGATGGAAGAAGTGAATGCAGATAGGTTTGGTGACTCACCCGCAGCTGCTGAGGCAGATCTAGAGCTGAGGTGTTAAGCTCCCAGCCGCCTAATTTAACCCAGCAGGTCACGTTCCCACCCAGGGCTGACAATATAGGTAGTGCCAGCTCCATCTACCTGCCACCCACTTGTCCTGTGAAGCAGTAACACTCATCTCCACGTTTGCAGAATGAGATCAGATTGCTGTGGCTTACTCCATGCGATGGTGTCATCAGAGCGCGATATATTATTATGATATCATGATGTTATTAGGCCTGAAACTAATGCAAGGCCACGCACAGAACAGAGGTAGGCAGTTGAAAATCAGTGACCGTGTGCTCCTTAACCACATCACAGACACCCGCCCTGTACCAGGGTGTTGGTTGATCCCACCACACTGCAAGGATTTGCAAATGATCTGTGTGCTGTGCAGGGTCCCCCCACCTTCTCTGTCAGGGCTTGGGTTCATTTCTGCCCCATACAGTCCAGGTACAAATGACTGAGGTAAGAAAGATGGCTCCATAAGGCAGCGGAAGGAAAATGTTCGCCTCTCCACTGGAAATGGCTGTCAAAGCACATGGTCAGCAGATAAAGATCATGGCTACAGTTCTCCGGTGAGGCTGGTTGTTTTCGAGTGATGACCACTTACTGGAAAACAAGCCTCCTAAAGGTGGTTCAATACAAGCACTTGGGAAACTGAACTTTCAGTGTCTCATCACAGCTGAACATCCAGGGCCACATGTTGCCCCTGTTTGCTTCTGCTTTGCTGTTTAAAGTCCTCGCCAATATTGTTATCCTCTCCCACACAGAATCAGGGAACAACAACAATAAAAAACCCCTTCTCCTTATCATCTTAGTTTGCTTTTCACACTGTTTACATGGGGCATGATTTCACTCATGTCCAACTCATCGCAGACGACTCCGATGAGTCAGTTCCACTTTCCGAGACAGGCTGGGCTGGCTGGCTGCTGCTCAGGCCCCGCAGGATGCTGCTGCAACCAGCCTCACGCTACTGGAGGGGAGGTTAGTTTTCCATGTATGAATTTTAACTTTCATTTTTAAATAAAACACTTAGTATTTTCTTCTTTTGAATATAACCTTGGACACAGGTCATTCCAATGAAGCTGGTGTTGCTTTTTGCTTTGCCACATGCAAAACTTGTAACTGTTGCCACAATGATGTTTGCAGAAAGATCCTCCTTGATTTCTGTGGGCTTTGGACCCATGTTTCAGGGACTGTTACTGCACCTGTTGAGAGCAACAGCAAAACGCCTGCTAATCTCAAAGTGTGAGAGATTAGGGTCTCAGAAGTACTTGGGAGCGGGAAAGGAATGCATTTGAGTGCCTGGACTGTCCAAAGCCCTCCCTGCATCCCTTCCTACCACAGTTTGTGGTTTTGGGGCATGCCAGGACTTTACAGTTGTAGGGAAATGGAGAGGCGGAAGAGTCCTGAGCATCTAGAAGGAAGATGGCTAGCTCTTCTTCCTCTGGCCTTCCTTTAGGGACTAAGTGGCACCCAAACTGTGCCCAGAGACCTGGGTTGTAGAGGGTCATGACAACACCTTTCTGGGCAGTTGTCTCTGGAGTTGAGGTTTCCTTTCCTTACTGAGGGTTAAACTGGAGTTTTCAGGACGTGGAGGAAGGCAGGGTGGCCAGCACTGTGACCAGTGGCAGGAGAGTGTGGGCTGGTGTGTGGAAGAGCCTCGAGTCAGCACCTTTCATCCACAGAAACAGAAGACCTTCTGTTGTTGAACTGGCAGAGAGTTAATCTCGTAGTTAAAATATTACTGGGCTCTACCTGCTCTTATCCTTCCACGGTGCAAGGGGCAAGGGGCTTAGTAGGTCAACTGGCTAGTACCTGACAGCAACTAAAGGGACCTTGTCAAGGCCCAGAATTTGTCCTGTGCCTCCTTGGTTGATCCTTTTCCACAGTTCATGTCATTCTTTTATAGCCCTTGATCATGCTTCAGTGTGTTTTGTGCTAAACAGAACAAAGTAAAAACCCCGCAGAGAAGAAAGCCCAGGCCAAAGCTGGGTATGTTCAGTGTAGGCTTCATCAGCAGTCCTGCAGTAACACAAGGGCTCACAGGATGTTCCTGAGGGCAGCCTTGGCCTCACTGGCCGCTAAATGAAAGTTGAGTCCTTAGAACAGTGAAAAACACAGTGCCTAAATTTCAGGGGTCCTCGATGGGAAAGACAGCTGTGCCAGCTGTGAGAGATAAATAAAATGACTAGTTGAGGAGGAGTCACCAATTCAGGGCAAACGCCCAGGCAATACCCCGCCTTCTTCTCGTAAGAGGCATTTAGCCAACACCCCATGGCTCTAGTAATCAGAGCCCTGGGTAGCATGGGGCTTGTTTGCTGCTGGCATTGCCACTGTGCCTACCCTAGCCACAGATCTCTGCTCCCAGATGTAAGCCACCAAGACTGCAAGTCACAGTTTTGCTGGCCAAAAGCTTTCTAAATGGGAACAGGGAGCAATCCTGGCTATCTCTACACGTTCCAGCTCTGCGATGTGTGCTACACCCATTCATCTAAATGCAGAATTAGCTCTGAAACTAATGATAAGGCTTTAAATGCCGTCACACAGCTAATTTATTTCCCCACTGTCCCAGAGTGCTTCCCAGGTGCTGAAAAGCTTAGCTGCCAAAATCTCCGTAGCCTCTGCTGACAACCTCAGCGACGCAGCTCTGCATTGCATCATCTTTCCTATTCGTGCAGGACCCAAGTGCTTTCAACCATTAACGTGCTCAGCCTCAGAGCCCCCAACAGTGGTGGGGGGGGCATTTTCCCCCTGACACAGCCGAGGAGACCTGAGGCCCAGCGTGGAGAAGTGACTTCTCTCTGCTCACAGGGGAAGCAGACACTGGAGCACCATCATCAGCTGATGCCTCCCATCTTCCATGCGTGTCTTCCCTCCTCAGAGCCACGTGCTTTGATGTCAGTGGAGTTACACAAGTGCAAACTAGGCGTGAGCTCACACTACAACACCTTGGTCGTGCTGAAGGCACAAGGTCATCCCACCCTTGGGAAGGAGAGGGAGGACACGGGTGTATATACACACACGAGCACACCTCGGTGGCTGTGTGTGAGCACATGGAGCTTCCAGCTGGAGATGTGCCCCACGCGGCATGTGTCTGTTCAGGCAGAAAAACATCACTGCCCCATTTCCTGCAGTGGAATCATTTTTGTTTTTCTCTCTTGGATTCTGGAGTTACTTCTGGTTTGCAAAAATAGCACTGCTTTAGGCAGCCTTCCTGATAGGTGGAATAGTTTCCCCTTGAGAAGAAACTGGTGGAAATCCCCTCTCTTGAGACATTTTTAACTTTGCCAGAAAACATACAATGGGAGTGACTGCTTTAACTAGTGATCTGACTGGGGTGAGCTAATGGGTTTTTCCATCTCTGGTGTCTAGTTCCAGGGATTTCCATGAATTGCTGTCAGGACAGAAGAAGGCAACAGATTGCAACTGTGGGATCTGCTGTTTCAGCTCCACTGACACGTCATTCCCTCAGGACACCCAGTGACCTGGTTAATCTAGTTCTTTGCTTCTGACTTCTCCTCGTAAATGATTTATCAACTGGCGTGGATCCCTGTTTGCTTAAGGAGGCGTGTGACGACCTCTAGCAGACTGGCTGCACAAAGCTACAGCCCGCGTTTGGCACCCGACTGCTGGTCCCAGCTCGTGACCCTTGGCACAGGGAGCAGAAGGACAGGGCTCTGGTGGAGCCCAGTGGCAAGGGCTAATGCTGGGAGCTGTGGGTAGTGTTTACATGACTCTGTGGAGAGCCCTGGTGACTAAGCCATCAGCTCGTCAGTGAGGGCGCTTGCAGGCCTGCCTCAGCCTGTCCTGACCCCCACAATATGGAGGTCCTGGCTGGCTGGCCGGCCGCTGTGTTCACTGCATACGGGCTGTGGGCTACAAATCAGGGGAAGCATCAGCTGTGCCAGAGCCAGCCTTTGGGTCCGTGTGCTCCAGAGAAACAATAATGTGAATGTCTGCCACCTTGCCCATCCTCACAAAGTAACATTGGTGGCAATGACTCTGGTGTCTGAACCAGATGCAGCTCTGGAGGTCTTCGTCATGGCCATGCATAGGTCAATACACACGTCACCACACAAGAAACACTGCAGCTAAACAGAAGAGGGTACAGATCTAAACTCAAGCACTCAAGCCGGAGAGGTGAGGGAAGATCCTATAAGCTTTACATCCTGCCTTTGTATGTGAGGCTAAAGGACCGTGGAAAGAGATCAGATATCACAAATTGGGGACCCCCCCTAAAAATTTTTCTATGGGCAACTCCCTGCCTTCCCTCCAGGCCAGTTATTGCTGCTTCCTGCTCTGATTGTTTCAAATCTGGTTATCTTGAGTTATGCCTGTTCTGGCAAATATGGTACAGCAGAGGGGAGGTCCTGTTCCCGTTGATGCTGTATGCATGCCACAGATTAGAGATTAGCATGGGAAGAATAGCTCAGATGAGCTGCTTGAGGCAGGTATTGGGAAGCTTACAACAGAGCTGTGTAACAATTAGAAATATAAAACCATTTAACAAAATCTTAATTTTGGAGGATACAGGGCCACGCTGAATGTCCAGATGGCTGGAGGCTGTTTCGTAGGGGCAGCACCCAGCAGAAAGGGAAGCTGAGGAAGCCTACTCCAGCAACAGCCCGGACAGCCTCGCTCCCACGGAGCACGGTGTCACACCACCCAAGGGCCACACATCATCAAGGAGGGCTGGCTCAGGCTGCGGCAAGGAACCTGCAGCCACATGTAAGCAGAAGCTTGGGGTGTGTTTTCTTCTCTCATGAGGGTGGATCTGGAGCAGACTTCAGCTTCCTGGGACCTGAGAGGTAGTTTTATTCATAGCCCAAGAGGATGGAAGGTCCAGCTCCTTCCCTTTTTTGGGGACACACCATGAGCTTCCTTTCCTGTGCCTCTACAGGAACCTCTGTGTTCACGCACCACATGCTCCCACTCTGCACCTTGTACAGCACACCAACATCACAGAAGGACAGACAGCTGGTGGGGTGTGTGAGGGCTAATCCCACCTTACCAGGAGCAGCCATAGCTACCCTGGCCTATGTGAGCCCACATGCCCTATGATATCTTAGTCATAGCTGCAGAGCAGAGAGGCAGGACAGGGAAAGAAAGGAAGGCTATGGAGTTATCCCAAAACCATAATTCCATGCTTTTAATATGGGTGGACATATTTTAGCTATAACCTTCAATCTGAATTCCCACACGCTGGTAGATTTATATATGGGTAACTCGGGGTTCAGGCTTAGTTTCAAGTCCAAACTCACTGAGTGTTCACCTCTTCCATACACAGTCTTCCTCTCCAAACAGCAGAGAAGAGTCTGGTCCATGTAGAAACTATGTCCTTACCAGCAGCACAAGTACTCCTGGCTCAAACCTCTTGGCTTCACAAACTCAAACACATTTACTGAGGACAGCATTGATGTAGAGTGATGCAAGTGCAAAACTCCCCAAAAGCATTCCCCTATCCCTAGGGCACTGAAACAAGAGCCGAGAATTCTCATTGACCTCTTTTGTGGCAGGTGCACAGGTTTAGCAATGGCACATTAAAAAGAGCACTCAGAAAGTCTTTGGCAGAGCCAGGACTGAAAACTGCTTCCTCTCATCTCCAGTCTCCCAGGTTGGGGAGAGATTGCTTTCAGGTGCCTGGCTTTGTTCTGGTCCTGGCAACACAAGGCCATTTTCTGGTCCATTCTCTGTATATCCCAAAGGAGCATTAATTTGCATTGTTGACCACAACCAAAGAGATACTTTCATTGAGCTGTTCACACAGAAACCATTTTATTGAGCTGCTCTGGTTTTGGTGTGCTAAAATCACCCAGCTGGCAGAGCAGTTCAGTGCAAGAGAGACAGAAGTCACATACCTCTCAGATGGGTCTTACCGTAGGAGATTCTTCTGGGATGCTCCAATCAAGGCTACAGCAACCTGCCGTGTAGTCAGGGCATCCTCCTTTACCACCACTGTTCTGGGAAGACAGGCTCAGAGTTAAGAGGCAGCTGATGCCAGTGTCTTATCCAGGTCCACTGCTGATGTGGTTCACGTTAAATCTACTGGCAAGATCTAACACGATTGCATGCAGAAGGGCACAGTTCTGGATGAATAGAAGTTAAGGGAGTAATAACCTGCTTTTCTTGGACCTGGTCCAGTATTCACTAAAGGGATTTCCATGAGCATTAGTAGGATTCAAATCAGACCGTAAATTTCTTGTAAATTTTCTTCTGCTTTATTAAAGTCAAAAAAACCCCTCAAACAAAAAAGCTATTTTAAAAGTTGTTTCCCCTTTTTCTTATGTATTTATTCTCCTTTCTGCTCCTTCCTGGCACTGGGAAGAGTATATCCCACCTCTGACAAGACCATGATCCAACAACTGCCCGTAACATGAGAAGTACATTCCTGAGCCCCCCAGTTCTGCCGGCTGTGAAGAACAACCAACTCGGCCCTGCTCCTCTTCAAGGCTCATCACTCGTACCGAGCACCGACACGACAGAATTACACACTGAGAGGACATTCTTTCTATTTTATTATCACCTACCCAAACTATCAATTAAAAAATGTCACATTTCTGTACCCTGTGGATGTTATCTGCCTTACTTGCACACTTTGTTCATGCAGGGTTGTGAAACATGCTTCCCGCAAGTCGTCTAGGGAGGAATATTACAGGTATATCGAGGCTCTTAAAGATGCTGACAGAGTGCCTAATAGGATATCAAAAGGGCATTGCTCCTGCTGCCTTTTGATTTCAATGCAGGTGCACATGTAAACCCCAGTTCCCATCTCTAGGTACCAAATGCCTTTAAAGTCTGGTTGACAGCCTCAGTCCCCAATTAGACTACAGCACTTTTTGCTCTCAGGGTGTTGCGAGGATGGAAGAAGTAATGACCATGAGTTCTCAGGAAATATAGAAATGAGGTCAACTAAGCAACTTTAAAGTCAATTAGAAAGACAGTCTATTAACACTTTCTGGTAATAGCCAGCTTTGATAGATTCCCATGATTCCCACTGCCAGCATTTCCATTCACACAAGGAAATATTTATGACCCTTCTCCCTCGAAAGGCTGTTTTATCTCATTTAAAATAGAGCATGAAGATACATCTATCAACATTAGGGACATTAACTCTCCCTTTTTGTCCCCATGCTTAGAAAAAGAAAAGAAGAATTCAAACCTTAAAGTGGAAAGTGAATCACACAGAGTGGCTGTGGATGGGAGCCATTAAATGCCTGGCTGAATATTTTTATTGAAACAATAAAGCAATTTTCTGTACAAATAGCTTTGACAAAGTGGGGTTTAGGTTGTGTCAAAGTTCACAACCCTATATCCCTAAAGGTCAAGTACAGCAGCAAAGCCTTTGACCCTTCTGAGCACTGAGGATGCACTGGATCTCACCCCAGGAGACCTGCTGGTGCATCAGGCAAAGCACACACCAAATGTGTGCAAGCATGAGGCCTAAAGGAGCTGCTGCTGCATCTCTGCTTTGATTTCCAAGCAACTTCAGAAATGCCAGGGTCAATTCCCAGTTAACAATTTCTGGTCCGTTACAGGCAAGTGCGGAGTCCAGAGCGGAGCAAATCCATAGTCCTCATTTTGAACAAGAAGAGAGAAAAAAACAAATCCAGTTTGTTTCAATGCAGTCTTGGCTGCCTGTAGGTTTTGGTCGGAACTACTAAAGTGTGAGGCCTGTCTTTATGCCCCATTTTTGAAAGGAAGGCATTTCTGTATTTTTCAGCATTTTGGTGTGTGAGCAATAGGTCTGCCATCTAGAGGCCAAAGTGACTTTCCAGCACATTCCCTTGGACAGCAAGGGCACTGGCAATAAGCTGCTCCCCTCACAACCTCCTTAGAAAGGATTTTTCTTTTCTAAATAAAATTGCAATAGTGCAAAGCACTTCACCATCCACATCTCTCATTCAAGAATTGCATACCCTGCCTTAATCAATCCAGCTTAAGAATGGGCTATATAGATAATGAATGTATCCGCCATAGAGATGAAAGACAGTATGAAACATGAGACATAAAGCAGAGCCTTGTGGAGATATTTGAGGGGGTCTGGGGAGCTCTGGGCTTCTAAGAGTGGTACTAAAAGTGTGGTTTTGAAAGAGTTATATCAGGGAGACTTGAGTATGGGACAGGGCTTTGTGTTGCCGCCTTAGTCACATCAAGCTTTTACAGCCACAGAGTGAGCATGATTTTCATCTGCACATCCCATTGCTACTCCTCACTACTGCCAGGCTTGGGAAGAGTTTGCTCTGGAAATGCTCCAGAACTGCATCTGTTTTGGCTCTGAATGTGCTTTTCTCCTATCCCTACAACAATCTCATTCCCCTCTGACAACAAGCAGAGGGACCAGGTCTGCTGAGACCAGCAGCAAGCTCTGGCTTCCTAGGCCTGGACACCGTCATTCCCAACCTGTCCCTGAACTGAATACTACAAGTCAAACTGATCCAAACTCCCGGCAACTGGAACCAGTCTGGAACTTGTCTTGGTGGTTACAGCCTGTACAGAAAAGTCACATCTCGGCTCACACTCCTTCCCCATGGCTGCTCCTCTGCCTTGCTGCCTAATCTTCTCTCTAGTCTGGTTTAGGAATGACCTCTCCCTGTGCATTTCCCTACAGCAGGCGTAGGAGACATTTAATACTGACAAATGTTAAAAGGAACCAGGCAGAGGACATTCATGGCAATCTATTGCTCTCCACAATGCCCCATGTTAATTTGAGGTGTGTTAAACCCTTTCACCTCCCACACACCTCGAGTGGCCGAGCAGGTTGAAGTGGAGCAGGAAAGTGACGGTTACCCAGCAATACTCTGGCCTTGCAGCTGGAGAACCCCAATCAAATGCCCTTGCAAAGCATTTCAGTTTTGCTTGCACACTGCCTGCTCTATGCCCTGCACCCGCTGTATTGCAAAATCCCCCACTGATGTGACTAAGAGTCACGCTCTGCAGCCTCAGCTTCAGTTTCTACCTCTCATGGCCCTGAAATGGAGACAGGGAAGTGTCAGACGCTTTCTGTTCTCCTTACCTAAGACTGGCCACGGGTGGTTTTGAGTCCAAGGAGCTGGAGGGACCTTTCAGTCAATGCTATTGCGTGAGTGGCTAAATAAAAACAGACCTGAACCCAGCCAGCGCTGCTTACATCAAGGAAAGGGGAAGCAGCCGTTGACTCTAGCAAGCGCTAGCAAACTTCTGCAAGAGGTGGCTAAAAATAGGGCTGCCCCCTACAACACTTCCGTCCTGCCTTTGACACACTCGCAGCTTTCACATCCCATCGGCCTCGCTGTTTCCTTGTCGTGGGCTTGCCTCACGCCCCAGCGTCACAGAGCAGCCCTTCCTGTCCGCCAACAGCCTCAGGAGCTTTGAAGTGCGGGCAGCTCCCTCCCAGACGGGTGGAAGAGGCCACTTCCCCTGCCCTCTTTACGTCTACTTCAGTTGCAAATGAGAAGTGGGGCAAGTCCCTACTGAAGGTCTTGCCCTAAGAAGACACCAAAAGTCCCAGAGATACTGAAGACTAGAAAAGCTTTCCACAGTGGAGTGTTTTCTCAGTAAATGAAATGGTGGACAGTGTTTGTCTGAATACCCTAGGATAACATTCTCAAAGACTGCCTTTCAATTTTGGTGCTTATTCTTGGAGAACTCAGAGTTGAAAATGGCCTGAACCTGCTTCCTGGAGTAAAAAGGATGTAGAGGAGGGGATGTGAAGGGGAACTCTTCTGTGTGGTCTGAAGCTCAGATGCCCTTGCCCCTGGAGCCAGGGAGATGGCTGTTAGGAGGCCAGTGCTACTGCGTGGATGTTGGACGATGGCACATGGAAGATGGAGGTGTGTTAGCAATGTCCTGTAGGAAGAGCAAGAGTGTTGCCTGTTCTGCCAGTGCTGTTTGTGAGAACAGAGCTGAGAGTGGATGGCCATCACTGTTAAGCTGAGGAGAAAGCAATGCAGTCTGTTAACCCAGATGAAATGGAGACTGGAAAATGGCCTGTGCTGTTTTCCCAAGGTTTTCCAAATCCTGGGAAAGTAATGCCCATGGGAAGTTGGGCTGACTGGGACGTCATTAGTGTTTCTGTCTTCCCTGCTTTGCAGTCCGGCAGGTACCAGGAAGGGCAAGGCAGCACATGCTGGACTCCTGGTAAAGACAAATAGGATCAGGGAAATCCTTCTTCTCTGGACCACAAGACGATTAAGCAACTTACCACCTTGTTGCCACACTGCAGGAGCAAGGGTCCAGGCAGTCTGGGAGCTGATCCACTCCTCCAGGAGTTTGGAGTCTGGCTGTTCTGGCCTCAAGCTCTCAAGCAGTGGGATCTGGTCTTGGAAAAGAAACACTTCACAGACCAGGGCTGAGGCAAGAAAGGCAGCTGAGTCCCCTTGCTGTAAAAGGACTGATGATGAGGAAGAACTGGGCCCCTTCACTGGGGGTGGGGGATGCTGTCTTGAGGTAGCCTCTATGGAGCCTTGACATTGGCAGAAGATTGGAGTGTGGAGAGGCTGCCTTGGGGAGTTGGCTTGATAAGGGCCAGAGGTTTCTGGAGTGGGCCAGGGAAAGGCATACCTGGGGAAAGAGCCCCCAGCCAGCCCGCAGGACAGCCTCCAGGGAATAACAGCCCTGGTACAAGAGGGCTGCTTCAGGGCACTGGGTGGTAAAACATAGCAGAAAAGCATTCCACACAGAAGTCACGCCCAGACAGCAAGAAAATTTCTCCAGAGCAAGCCAAAAGCTATTTCCTGAAGCCTCTTTGTCATCAGACTCCTTTGGAGGAGTGGCAACATTCAGTGTATACCTAATGCTGGCTAGATACAGGGCCATGGCAAGAGAAGGGTGCAGCCCCGGTTCTGGGCAGCTCCTGTGGGAACACATGTGTGTGGGGAGGAGAATGCTGGGGGTGGCTGGTTCCTCAGCAGACAGTTTTAAATTTCTCAGTCTAGTGCAGAAGAGAAGCATTTGTAAGCTCTCACTACTTCTAAGCCTTGCTAACCACTCTCCTCTCATGACTAGCCTGTGTAGGTTTCCTGGGTGGTTGGTTTGTGGTTTTTACCGTTGCAATTTAGTATCTGGATCTTAATTCAGCCTCTCCATCTCCCTCCCTTGCCCTGCCAGAGGTCACAAAGGTGGGCAGCTTGGGCCCTTGGTGAAGCTGCGCCTCTGTGTCCTTCAGAAGCTGTTGTGGGGATCTGTGGAGCTATCCTGGGGCCGCAGCTGGGCTGGAGAAAAAGGCCCGCAGCCCTTCGGGTCAGTCCTCACGGTGGCCCTCGTGACAAAGGGACTTCCAAGGGCTTGGGGCCGTGTCAGAGAGTCACAGGGATGGCACACAGAATATCTGCACAGGCAGACGCGGCTTCCAGCAGGTCCTTTGAGAGAGCTGCACGTGGCTCAGCATCTTGGTTGATTTTTGAGGCTCCCCCCCCCCCCCCGCCCCGGTCCCCCACCTCTTCCTTCCGCTCCCCTGGCAGGTGAGCATGCAGGAAACCACACGGGGGGAGGAAGACAGAGTTTCCAGTGCTCTAGTCAGGGGTGTTGTTATGGTTTTGTGAGTGTGTGTGTGTGTGTGTGGTTTTTTTTTTTTTTTCCACAAAGGCAATGGTTTGGGTCACCAGGGCTATTTTAAGATGGATTTTGCAAGTTTCTTCTAGGGAGGGTATTTCCTTGAGGCAGTGTTACAGCACCATCTGGTGGGGTCCCAGCCAACCGCCGGCAGGAGAGGGGCTGCTGTGCTGCAGCGGGCCCTGAGGGAGGGGCTGCGCTGAGCCCGCCGCCGCCAGCACACGCGGTGGGAGCAGAGGGGAGATCTTGTCTGTGCTCACGGAGCACCGGCCCTTGGCAAGAGCTCTCAGAGAGCTGAACAGGCCTTGAAAGCACAGCCTGCTGTCATGCTGCGAACCGTCCCCGGCCTTGCAGGTTTCACATGACCCGTCTGATAATAAGGTGTGCTCAGACTTCCCTCGGGGACTGCACTGCAGCCGAGGCTCTGGTGGCCTGACATCTAATTGCTTACGAACTGGAGAAACTCACTGTTAACATAAACCGCACCGTCATGGTGAAACAGCGTGTGGACCAGCTTTAGACCCAAGTCCAAGGCAGCACCGGCTGCTACGCAACGCCACAACTTCTTCACCAGAAGTACAAGCATAAACCACTCTTCCCACACTCTTTTTCCACATACAGCTATTACTGTTGTTCAGGTATAGGCCAATGTAGGGTGGGAAAGTGCACAGTGCAGGTTTGCGAGGTCTTAGCTGAGCTAAGTAAATTCGCTCATAGTTTGTGAGGTGTTTGCCGAGAGATTTGGGGGTCTCAAAAGTTATATACTGAGTATCATCCATTCTCACTGGGAAAGACGGCGTAGTGTGATCATTTTGGTGTTCAAGGATAAGAGATACAAGCTACTGGACTAAAAAAAGTTCAGGAGAGTATGTACAATGAGCAGATGTGGATTTCAGACCATTCGAGTGCCAGAACTGGGAAAAGAAACCAAATTGAAACAAATAGAGGGCCAGTGTGGGCAGAAAGCTTGCAGCAAGCATTCTGGCAAACCTGGAAGACCAGTCTACATGATCACCAGTGGTTCTTGCACAGTGCTAAAAAATAGGCTCCGACAATTTGAAGGAAAAGAACGAAGAAGCTTTTTAAATATGTAAGAAAACTTGGTTCTTTGAGCACACCACTTTTTGGTTAGGCATTCACAGGAACTGTCAGTGATGCAGAGAACATGGCAAAGGCCATGTGTGTAAGAAACAGCAGATCTGCTTGCTTATACTTTTTGCTAAACAGCCACTGTGATCTGAAGCTTTATTGGGAAAAAAACATAGAGGGAACAAAGCCAAGTGCAATCAAAACCAACAATTCAGGCTGGAGCACGGTGTTGTGTTTAACTCCAGCTCCAGTAAATTCCATCTTTAGCCAGAAGCATGGAGCGGCTAGGCTGTCTAGAGAGGCCAGATACAGATTCTCAGGTGGTCAGTACCAGCAGGAGGACAGATTGCCCATGGCCTGGGCAGGCACAGTCTGCTTTGGAGAGCTCTGGCTGGTAGCTGAAATGCTGTTGGCCTGGACTCCTGATATCCCGAGGCACTTTAAAAAAATCCCAACCAGAAGTCACAGTGGTGAGTGCAGCCTAGATCCACAGTCCCATTCACCGAGCTTGAGGAATAATTCTTTCAGCCATAGATGTGAAATACAAAGATTTCATCCAGTTTCCTTTCTTTCCCTGTATATCTTTTCCTTATGTCTTTTTCCTGTCCTTGCAGTGCCAGTACACGCTGCACCACTGCCACCCTAGCCCCCAGCTAAAATCTGGCCCAAACTTTAACAACAGTTTAGGGTATCTCTACTTTCAAGGCTCTACAGTGGGAGCATTTTCAGATGTTAATAACTTCAGCTATACCAGTGGGTGCTCACTTCCTCTAAAAGTGTCCTGCTACATCTTACCTCTATGAACCATAGAACCACAGACTGCTTTGAGTTGGAAGGGACCTTAAAGATCACCCAGTTGCAATCCCCCTGCCACGGGCAGGGACACCTTCCACTAGCCCAGGTTGCTCAAAGCCCCGTCCAACCTGGCCTTGAACACTGCCAGGGAGGGGGCAGCCGCAACCTCTCTGGACAACCTGTTCCAGTGCCTCACCACCCTCACAGTGAAGAATTTCTTTCTTATATCTAATCTAAATCTACCCTCTTTCAATGTAAAGCTGTTAGTCCTCATCCTGTCACTACATGTCTTTGTAAAAAGTCCCTCCCCACCTTTCCTGTAGCCCCCTTTAAGTACTGGAAGGCCGCTATAAGGTCTCCCCAGAGCCTTTTCCTCTCCAGGCTGAACAACCCCAACTCTCTCAGCCTGTCCTCATAAGGGAGGTGCTCCAGCCCACTGATCATCTTCGTGGCCTCCTCTGGACTTGCTTGAGCAGGTCCATGTCCTTCTTATGTTGGGGGCCCCAGAGCTGAACACAGCACTGCAGGGAGTATGAGACCACGTAACATCCATGGGCCTCTGACAGGCAAGGAGAAATCAGTTGCCATAGAATGCCAGCATGCTGGCTGTTGGGTAAAACAAATCCAGCGTGCATGTAGGATCCTGCTGAACCTTATCTCAGGGTCTCCAGTGATGTATCACTCCTACATACACACATACAGAGCAATTCTTGATCTGAACTGAAACATCTACTGTAAGTATATTGATCTGGATCTTTGCAGCTCAACCTGCCACTGCTAAATGCCCACACAGTGCAAGGGGTTTCTAGAGTGGAAAAGGGGAGAACAGGGAAAGAAGACATTCATCCCTGGTTACAGGACAAAGCCATCACACAACACAAAAGTATCATTCATTACCAGTGAAACTCCATCTTTTATTTTAATCCCTTCGTTAATCTTGAAGAGCAGGTTTTACCTTATACTCTTCTCTCCCTCATGGTCCTAGGCCCAGCAAATCAATAGTAGTGATTGTCCTTTGAACATCTTGAGACTACCCAGACATACAGAGTTGCCCTTAGCTAGTATTTCACTACAGCATATAATTTGGCCTTGTTTCTAACCCAGGCCCCCAGCCTGTTAACCCTTGCACCTTCCTCTTGGTGTTGACTCCATCCAATGCCTGAATGGCTCCCTTATGTGGAGTCAGTGTTTCTGCTGTATCCCCTCCTTTAAACTGACAGCAGAGCACTCTGCTTGTGCTGCTCCCCCAGCTATAGCCCTCTGCCAGGCATAACTGTTAGCTAATCAGCGTTATTGTCCTAGTAAATCACCCCCAGGGTGAAAGCCTAACAACTCTTGCAGGTTTGCAAAGAGAGGGGGGTGGAGGGGTAACTGATTGCAGGGCTGGTAAAATGGGAAGCATGCCCTCCGGTACTGTACACACAGAGCATTCAGTCTTCCAGCAAACAATGGCTAGGGAGGGGGAATGAAGGAAACAGACTGGAAATTACATGCTTCCAAAACCCTTATAAGAAAACTAAAGCCACTTAGGAACTGTACAGCACTCTGCTCTAAGATCAGGGTGCAGCAGGAGGAGCAGGCAGAGCACAGAACTTCCCACCTCAGAACTCCTGGTCCTTGACTCACTGTGTGGCAGTGGCAGAGCACTGTGGGTACAGATGCTGGGCCATTTCTTCCTACTTGGAAGCACGCCGCTACTTCACCTCATTTTTGGAAGAGAAACTCTTTCCTGAGAGGAACCAAACCCCTTCTCAGCCCGTTTCATGGCTCCCCCAGCGGTGGCAGCAAGTTGAGGCACTAGATGGCACATCAAGTCAGAGATGAGCCTGTTGAGTGAGGACTCCTGGCCTGCGCTGCTGGCACACTCCTCCTGACCTTGTTTTGCAACGGCAGGTGAACACCCCCACCACTTGCTTTCCTTTTTGTCATCTGTAAAGCAGGGATGTGATGTGGCCAAGTATAATAAAGTTTATCCTCACAAACTACTGAGATACCCTTGGATGAAGAGCCCTGTGTTAAATTGACAAAAATGTAATTAATACTAAAGAAGTGCCATAAACATCACAAAATACACTCTTATTTTTGGCGTGGGATGTAGCCACTTGCCAAAATGCAACTAATTGCAGTGCTCGATTTCCAGCTGTGCCCTGCGCTCCAAGCAGTCGCATGCTGTAGCATAAGGCTTCCCCTGGGAGGAAAATGTCCTGTGATAAGCACAAGAAATTCTGGACAGGAGAGTGATGGTATTCTCTTTGGAGACTGACTGCTCGGAGAACAGAATGGGAAGAGAAAGTTAGGAAAAACAGGATACTTGTGTTTGTGAGGGAGGCAAAGAGAAGGATCACAGGGAAGTTATACTCCAGGTCATAATTCCACTTCAGGAAAAGCAATATTGCAGGAGACCCAAAGTACCCACTTTTTGTAAGTAACGTAATTGAATTGGCTTCTGGAGGATCAGATGAGCATCAGAGCTGGCACAAGACAAGGGGAAGGCACAGGGATGATAGCTTGTCTTGCCAGCAGCAAGCTGCTAGCTCACCCAAGCCATATTGCCCAACTGCACCCCCAAGCGACAAGTGGAACCTTTGAATCTAATATAAATTTAACATTTGTATTGTCTTATGTCACCTCCATTTGCTGAGGAGAAATTTGTGAAAACCACTCTTCAAGGATCAGGTTAGCAGAGTAAGGGTAGGAGTAACGACAGATTTACTTGTAGATGCATCATGACTCCAGAGCTTTGTTCTTTCAGCTTTGCAGGGCTGGGAACAGAAGCTTTCAGCCAGTTGGAAGGAATGATTCCCAGCTTTCCCATGGAAAGTGTCAGATGTTGGAACATGACTTTAGTACATTAAAGTCTGTTTATGGTTATTTTAAAGTGGAGCTTATGTTTCTGTGCTCTGTAAAGTTGGAACTAAGGCACCTGATATGGATAAATAATGTGTTCCAACACAGTCTAAAAATGTTCTATTTTTAAAATAATCTGGTTTCTGAAATACTTTAATAGTTTGGCTAAATTTCAGACTATAGTGTGCTCCCTAAAGAATCTACCAAGCAAGTCTATGTCTACTAATCAAGACATCTACCTGACTCGTAGATACTATCTTCTTACAGGAACACAGGGATGACTTTAGTTTTCTTTAGACCTTTTGCTCTTCAGCAAAACACCAAATTTTTTTTTTAAGTAAAACAAGCAAGCACACATATTCCCCAACTGGCTTATCTCAAGATCACATGCTGGAGGAAACCTCTAAATTTGAACTTTGTCATGAGTACAAAAGCTGTATTCCCTTCTGTGGTCTATCTATACCCATCTTTGACACTTGCTACCACCTGTCAAACCTCAAACTCCTTCTTATCCTTTTTTTTTCCCTTCACAGCTTCTATCTACCCCAGTCCCTCTTCTTCCCTCAAGTTTTTTCAACACACTGGCTGACCACCAAGCAAGTACTTTATTCAGGCTGCTGAACTGTCCTTTTAACCCCTCTGCACCAACTCATACACCCTAAAACTACAAATTCCAGATTGGGTTTGCTCCAAGTTGAGGTCAGACATGACCAACTTAGAGTGGCACAATGAATTATCCTTCATCAAAGCAATTAAGTGTACACAGTTGTAGCTCATTTGACATGCCAGGTAAGGTCAAAACTTTAAACACCAATGAAAAGTATATTTTTCATTTCAAACTCTACTGTGTGCCAAACAGGGTCGTGCTACTCTGAAACCTGCTCAAAATAGTTAGGATTTCCTGATACAATAGTCTTGAGGTTTGGGGTTCCCCTCCTCCCGCCAAAGGCAAAAAAAAAAAAAAAAAATCCAATCAGCTATTCATAGTCTGTCCTCTTTAAGAAAAAAAAAAATGTGGTGCCACTGCAGGAAGTAGGGGGGAGGGGAGGAAATCAGACCGCCCTTCCGCCTTCTACCCCAGGTACATTTTAAGGGCTCAAGCTTTTCTGACACACAAAAAGCCATGGAAAAAGGTCACATGCACAATAAATAAAAATTTGGGCTTCAAAATCCATTGTTTCTCCAGGCATCAAAATTAATATACTGAAACAAACAAGTAAGCTGAGTAACCAGGGACTCAACCTCTCCTTTAAGAAAACTGGTTTTAGCTGCTAAGGATTCCTATCCTTGCCCTTCAAATAAATATTGAGAAAGCTGCCAAGTTCACATCCACCATAAACAAATCTTTCCCAGAGAAAGATCAGATTTAATATTCCTAATATCTCAAAAGCCCACCTTTTCCTCACCTCAACACTTCTGTAAATCTTACAGGAAGAAAGAATCACTGCTCGCCACCTTGAAAAACATGTAACAGGTTAGTGAGATGTCTATTTAGATTGTGTCACACTGCGTTGGTAACGCCACCCTACGATCTGCAGTCCTTAGTTACCTGTTGCTACATTTAGAAACCAGTACTACAGTTAACTTGGATGCAGCTGTGCTAGCAAAGATGTTTAAACCACTACTATGCCAGCACACAAGAGATACTGTCACAGGTGTTTCTACACTAAACCACTATCAGTTCAATCACACAATTTCAAACAAGTTAAAAAAAACCATACTCCTAACCAGTATTAATAGCAACACAAATGTATGGGTTGACCTGGCTTTAGGTTCAGACATAAGCTGTATGTATTTACAGTTGCAATCACAGTGATTATAAACTTGCTTATAGCCTCAAGGTGTTTGGTGGGGAAGGGGAGGCTGGTTCTTTGGTCTATATGCATCTTACTGTTGCCACTGCTGACTGAATCAACAGAAAATTATGGAATGGAAATGACATACAATACAGAATCAAGAATTAGTAAAATTCACAGATCTCCATTAGCTCTATATTTAAACAATTTGCAAGGTAAGCACGCTACGGTCAGAAGCATTCATGGTCTCTGATACTGCACCTGCCAATCTCAAAGGTTCTCGGCTAGGCAGTGGGCATTTTGGGGAGTTTTTTTTGTAGTGTAACAAATTTCCCAAAGCAAGCAACACTTACATTTAACACAGCTGAGCATATCCCAGCTTTCCCAACAGAGTCCTATCTAGTAAGATTCCTCTGCAAAGAGATTTCTATTTGTTCCTTGTGTTCTTTCTGAACTGCCAGCATATTCAGATCATGTCAAGCCAAACCTGCACAGAACATGATTAGCGGTAACTTGCTCTAGAACGGGTGTCAGCCTTGAAGCCTGAGAAGCACAGAAGCAGGGTGGGCAATGTAAGAATCTCTGGAACCATATTTCAAAAGTGACAAATGATTTTACCTATAGGAAGATTCTACCACCTATGGCCATTGGGTTGTTGGCTCTTCTGTTGAACTGGTGGATAAGAAAGTACCACAGCAATGTCTCTGCAAGGACTGCAGAAAGACTATTTGCCACCCATTCAAACAGCCTCTGGTGGCCATGACAGTAATATCCTATCCTTGTCCTCCTCTAAGTCAGCATCTGGTTACTTACATGTCATAACTGGTTTCTATGGGTACACCTTCAAATAAATTTCCCTGTGATCATGTTTGCAAGACTCTATGAAGTGAACAACAGCAACAGTAACATTACTAAACAAAACCACAAAGTAAGCCAGAAAAAGGTTTTATTTTATTAGGAACAGTACATTTAAACACATGTAAGACTTTGGGATTAATTTACATGTTTTCCCAAAAATGTTTCCCTTCTTTAATGATACAGAAGTTAAAAAAAAAATCTAATTCCAAATTGTAAGAACAAACAGTATTTGCAGTGGAAATTTCTATTAATTAAAACAACTGTGCATTCAGAAGATTTAAAGAAATTATCCTCTTTATGCTTTAGTGTGATTAACTTTTCCTGTCACAACTGACTACACTTTTCCTGGGATATTTTTGCTGCTGTCATTACTAAAATAACCTTCCTTTCCATCAAGACTATTGCTAGTCATACACATATTATTCAGTATCATACTTTTGGGTATGAAAGCTATGTCACTTTTATAAACATCAAAAACATGGACATGCATATTGACATTTCTGTGCAGTTTTATGGAGTCACCTGTCAAATAAGGCCTCTACATACAATACCACATACTAGTGAATTACTGGAAAATTATTATAGTGGATTCCCAATAATCCTGACATCTGGATGGTACGTCTAATTTTAACAGGAAATTCCAGCTTCCGTTACTGCTTAACACGATATTGATTCACTATCCAAATGAGCAATATTCAACTAACCAATGTGTATTCCTGAAAGTCTGTTGCAAATTAAGCATTTTATCCAGGTCATTTAAAGCTGGAACTTGAACAGCCTGTTAAGCCAAGCAACGGGGAAAAAAAAAAGTGAACTCTAAACTAAATTCAGCTGGTCCATTCATTCTCACACAGAAAAGTAGCCACAGAACCTTAAAGGAATAAAATCTATACTTCCTGTTCTCGGACTTAATACCAAGGACAAAAGCTAATGTAGTATTTTGGAAGTCAAAGGCCTTGGAAGTGGAGGGGAAAGTGGGGGGGCAAGAGAGGGAGAAAGCAGCGTATTGTCTCATCCCATTACCTCAGCATTATGTGTACATAACATATCTATCATAGAAATGTTTACTAATAGCAGGGAAAAAAAAATTAAAAAAAGACTTCCCACTCCAGACTTCACTGAAAGGAGAAAGCTGACAGCCCCTCCTCACAGAGATGGCCTATTTGATGACAGGCACTTTGGCAATGTAAGAGGAGGTTACCCTTTCATCATGTTAACTCTTCCCCTCCCAGTTCTCATGTATAATTTGTCTCAAGTCTTCAAGAAACTTGAATCAAATTAAATGCATTAATACGTCTCTAAGAGCAGGTTAACTACGGCTATGAGCAGAGCTCGATCTAGAACGAGATTTTCTTTTAGAAGAAGAGGGAGATGGGGAAGAAGCTAGCAAGCTGGAGCGGTGGCTTTTCTGGGAGTAACTCTTTTTAGGAGTACGACTGCGAGAACGAGACCGGGATCGGGATCGGGACCGGGATCGAGAGCGAGACCTGGACCTGGACCTTGATCTTGACCTGGACCTGGACCGGCTGTCCGATCTGGAAGATCCTGTAGACCTGGACCTGCTGCGAGATCTTGAGTAACTCCTTGATCGAGATCTGCTTCTAGAGAAACACAATTAAAAGCTGTAGTCTCACCTCCTTCTAAATTTAAAATACTCAATTTAAATTCTCAGCTACTTTGTATGCACAGCACATCCATCTGAACATCTCAATGCGCTATGCACAGCATTCAGCTATTTCAGTGCTGCTAGATTTCTGTTACGCTCCACCACAACAATATTTTCTTAGGCCAAGGCTTGAAGTTCTAGCCTTGACATTCTCTGATAGCTTGGCAAAACATGAACTGCTTAATAAAAGATGCCTTCCTGCCACCCCCACCAGCCATTTACTGAGAAAAGCACAGAAATGAAGTTCATACCTGTGGTATTTATTCCTCTAGAAATGCCCATGTAAATTAGTTAGTTTCTTTCAAGGTGTTAAAAAAGTTTCTAAAGGCATGGAATACCAGCACACTTTAAGGCCTGAGAGTTTACCACCTTCTCTGGTTATGAATCCCTTTTTTCACAAAAAGAAATGGATTTATTTTTAAGAGAGACAATGAAAGAGCTGACGCTAACATGTTTTTTTAATGACTAAATGGCAGAACTACTTTGGGAATAATGCAAGCAAGCTAACTGCTTCTCTTTTATTCTCATAAAAAAGTTGGCTTTCACAGCTATTTGAGAGATTTCACAGGACTGTGAAGCAGCTTTCCATTAATTTAAAAGGCTTTTAATACCAAAATTCATTGTTTTTTTTTTTAAAAGGCCTTTCATTTAAATATCAAGCTTTATCTTTAAAAAAAAAAATAATCTCCTTACCCTCATCCAAAAGGGTTCTATTTACCCTGTTTTCAGCAAGCTAGTTCTTATCTAAATCTGTTTACACTGCTAGAAAGTGGTTCTGTGCGGTGATATTTAGCTTGGGGCCAAAGAATTAGGTAATAAAACTTTGGCATTGATACTACCCAAATCCATGCCCTCAGCAAAATTTTATCAGGTCAGGTGACATACCTATGCCTTCTGTGATCTTCAGTCAGTTTAATTCTGCGTCCATTCAGCTCAGTGCCATCCAATTTTTCCAGTGCACTCTTCATATCGCTATAAGATGCAAATTCCACAACCCTGTATACCATCAGGAAAAAAAGAGAAAGTTTCAGAGAAACTCAAAAAGCAAGAACAAGTTTGGGCCTTTTTCAGTCTGTTGATTCACAGCTTGATGCTTTATCTTCTGAAAGCTAATTTTTAACTTGGTTAAAAGGAAAATATGTCACTAACAGTCCAGTCACCCGTACCTTTCACATCATCTTAAATATTACCAGAACTCTCATCTGCAATGAGATGAAGAACATCCAGGAAGCTACACAAACCTGCACCAGCTGAGGAAGTATCTTTCAGTCCTCCACTAAATTGCATTCTAAAGCTGTCCAAGAAACAAAATAAACTTGCAGACTCTCCTGCCTATTTAGATTTTTAACAGTGAATAGGAAAACCCTGGGTTTTTTTTTTTTAAAATTTGTTTTCCCCTCAGAAAAAGTCCAAGTCGCAGTTGCTTGCAGTGGCCCTAGAGCACTGTTCTGCCAGCACAGACACTCTATTCATACTTCTGTCTCTCACGCTTTGTCATACAGGACCTTTGTAGTCTGCAGAATTAAGACTGGAGAGCAGACAGCTAGGTATTCCCTATGGAGACTAGTTATGGTCATTTCCCATGACTCTGACTGTTGAACCAGTGCAAAGCAGCCACAGACAGGAGGTATTTTAGTCTCAGGAGTTAGATCATAAATGATTATACATAAATAAATCTTAAGTTAAGACAGCAGAACTCAACTGCTGAAAGGTATTCTCCCTTCCCTTTCTGCTTTGACACACTGTTTCCGTGGTAGAGAGCAGAGGCTGAGTTCAGTACCACTTCTGAACTCCTACTCATTGGCAGTTTGTGGGTTGGGTGTTTCTTTCGTGGGTTTTTTGTTGTTGGTTTGTTTTTTTTTTTTTAAATTGGAGAAATTTCAGCATCTAAGCCACACCATAGATTTATGTTTCATTTCTTTCATACCAGAAGGATAATCTTGCCTTTAACAGTTTCAGATATCATAGTGATTTAGGCACAAAATGAACTTACCCTTCATTCCTGTTGTTTCTGTGTGCATCCACATAGGTGACCTCCCCTGCCTTTCTCATGACATCTTTCAAGTCCTGCAGTAAAAGTTAACATCTCAGCCTTAAACAGGACACAAATGAGTCAGCTAGAAGTAATACCCCCCCTTAAAACTTTCTCTGCTAAAACTGCTTAATGCTTTTAATATATATATAAATACATATAATTTAGAAAAGTTTCTGAAACAGCCTATGTAATAGCAGCTGCATATAGAAAAGATCCCTCATTTTTACAACAAGAGTGAATAAAATATTGCTTTAAAAATAATCCTATATCCCCAAACCAGCTGTTAAGAAAACACAACACAATACTTAAAATACCAACATATACACTGAAATCAGAACTACAACAGATAAAAAGCAATGTAGTATTAAATGCAGATTTTCATGACACCCCAGCTAAATGACAATATATGTAGACAAATTCATCTATATGCTCACCTCCCCCAACTTCACAGCAAATTTAAAAGCAAAAAGGTGTAATTACTATGTAATTAAGAATTTTACAAAGGGAAAAACTTTCTTATAATTCACTTGAGTATCCATCACACTACAGTGCCACATCAATAGACACCCTTTTATTTAACTTAATAGAGGTTAAACACGCAGACACCGTAAAATTACTTGCTCAGCAATAGGATAAAGTACAAACAAATAATGTAAAAGGTCACTAAAAAGCTAAACATTTGTATAAGTTAAAGCAGTACTTTTACCAAACAGTATCTGGTATTTTATAGTCCCAGACTACTTACCGCAACATGCCACAAGTGGCAGATGATCTAAGAAGGTACCTTAAGCAAAGAGCTGCTTGTCCAATACCTAGCTGGCCAAGAGGAACTCTCTTACATGAGAAAGGCAGAGTGATGGCTCATAGCAATATGCTTCACGGAGGTACCAGAGGCCCTGAAAGCACTGGACATAGTCTCCAGTCTCCAGAAGTGGCTAAAGAACCCGAGGATGATCTGTGCTAGCCAATCGAGATCAAACCCAGGCAAACCAAGATCTAGATCGCCAAAAAACAGGAGTGTCATAGGAACCAAAAGGAAAATTCAAAACAGGCCAAACCCTAGAATTTCAGCCACTAGAAAACCCCCAAATCTTTGGTTCTTTTTCCTCCACACAAGAAAAATGAGGGTTAACCAAATCAAGGTTGTTAGAAGAGGTTCAAAATGCACTTGGTTAGAAATATGCTTAAGGACGAAAAGACTACAAAAGAAAAAGCCAAGAAAAAAAACTTTAGAACATTTGCCACAGAATATAAGAAGGCTTAGTTTTATCTTATCTTTTAATTCAAATTCAAGTTTTATTTTAAAAACTGGCATACACAAACTAGTAGATATTTTCCTTGTTTCACTTGTGCTTAACACAAAGAAACCTTAATAGCATATGAGAAATGGGCCCTGAAGCACCACTAAAAGTAATACTTCAACCTCAGTATGTTTATCCCAATTTAGAGATGAAGAACAAAATTTTGGCTCTGCTCAAGTCAATGAGAGCTTAACCAGACCAGGACTGGTAAGTCAAAAGGAAGTTAGAAAATGTTAATCTACGTAATTATTTTCTAATTCAGAAACTTCAGACTTTAAAATCGAGGCCTCCCCCAGGCCTGCCACACTATACACTGAATCCTAAGGATCATCATAATGAAATATCCTTTGTAATAGTAATGTCAACATGATTAAGATGCCAACATTATCGCTCAAAAGAGAGTAAGCATGCATGTGTTATAAGAGCTCAACTGAGTATTTGCTATTAGGGGAATGTTTTAAAATTATCTGGTTTTACTCAACCAGTGGGACAGTCAAATTTTAGCCTAAGTTTACTGTTCTCATTCACCTTAAACAGCACAAGAATACCCTCTTGTCCTCAGCAGCAAAGGAAAATAAGGTATAGGACAATCATAAATAGGAAAAACACATATTAAAAATTGTATCTTGATGTAACACAGATCTACATTTCCCAACTGCTTGAAAATTCACAGATACTGAAGAACTAATGAGGGTGGTTGGAACATGCATAAATATGTTCGCTAAAATAAGGAGAATTCTGACAGTTTGTCTACTACTTAGATATGAGATTACCTATTAACAATATAGTCAACAATTTGAGGAAACTGATCTGAATACAAATTTTATTTGTGGTTATTTTTTTTTTTTAAATATCCCAACACAGTAACTTTTAAAGGCGTTCTCAAAGCATGAGGATCTGCCCACACTAAAGATGAAATTAAGTGTGTAAATTTTAAAAGAAGGTTCTATATCCATTGTTCTTGCTAGAAGATCAGGGATTAGAAAGGAAGAATAATGCCGCTACTGTTAATGTATTAGCTATTTTAATCTGTTGTGTGAGTAGCACAGTTAAAGAAATTAAAACACTATAGTTAGTATCAAAGCAGTACAGCTTCAGAATTAAATGAGTCTGGATGTTAGCTTCAAACGACGTCTATTTAGGCAGGTATCAAAAAGCAAATTCTCTTATGCTAACTTACCATATATTTAAGAGAGTCATTAAAACATTTTAATCAGAATCCTAAAGATTCATCAGTATAAAATCTGAACTGGGTGGGCCTCATTCTAAAATGGTAAGTACACATAAAGCCATTATAAATATTCCTAAGAAAAGGAAGTTACAGAATTTTTTTTTTTTTTTCCCAAGTCAAGAATTTAACACTAAACAGCATTATAGGATTTATTCTCCTTAACACTCCATTCTAGCTTACTTCTCTGGTCCATACTGCTGTTTCCAAGCACTGTGTTTTATAACAATCTCTTCATACACATAACTGCATAGCATACCTAGAAGATATTTAGATGAAATCCACTTGCTCATCACATCAACTCAGAAGTTGGTTTTTTTTTTTTAGTTATTCAATAATTAACACAACTGTACAACTATGAACCTTTTGAACCTGTCATGCAGAAGATAAACAAACCTAGTTCAACCGTTTATCTGCATGGACTGTACCCAAGCGCTTATGAAACACATCAGTAGAGCTCCAGGCAAGCCAAACAGCCTCCTCCTGCAGATTTAGCTGCAAAACCAAGGCTTTGAACATTCAACATGTTCTACTGCATCTTTCAGTACACTAATTAAAGTCTCTTTATTCAAAGAATATAAAGGTTAATGAACAAGACTAAACTCCACTATTCACTCATCTTCTGTAAATAGTATCTGTTGCTACGCCCTTAAAAAGTAAGCTTTCTCTAGACTGTATACTACACAGAACACAAGGAATTGATTATATGGTTATTCTGTTAAAAGCCAGCTAGAAATTAGCAAAACATTAGCAAGGGGTGAAAAAAAGATAAGAAAGGTGGTAAGAAAGCTTCAAAAGACAATTACTGAGTTTGGGGTTTTTAAAAAATATCTGCAGAAGCATACTTTACACAGTAGCTTTCTAAAGATTCCCTTTATTAATGACCAGACCTCTCAATCATGCATCATGTCACAAAAATATTTTGCAAAACATAAGAATATAGATTTCACTCAGAAGCATGCACTTCCAGTTGTAACAATACAAAAGAACGATGTAGTTTGAATGGATGCTATGCTTGAATAATTTAGAAACAATCTAGAGTCTTCAAAAGTTTTATCACACAAGTTTTAAACACAAGTAGGCAAAAATCAGCTCCCAACTGCAAAATCTAGTTACAGAACTATTTGCACAGCTGTGAAACAAAAAAGACTTCTTTAAGTGTTTGAATGCTAATTTTTAGCAATCACTGAAGCTTTTTTGCTTATTTTTTATTCAGGTTAAATATTTATGATGGCTTTATCAAGAAACTAGGCTGAGAGCAGTCTACTTACAGGGTAGGGAAATAGGTGTAAAAAAAGAAGATAAGATGTTAACTCACCTGCCAGCTGATACGGGATGAAAGGTTTTCAACTATGATCCTGTGTTCAGTACGAACAGGAGGTCCATACCGGCTAGAAGAGTTCAGAGGGAAAAAAAAAAAAAAAAGGAAAAAGTCTCCAGGGTAAGGAATTTAGAACTTAAGAAATCTGATGTTTTCTATAGCTTGCTGAGAGATTTAAGTATTTTCCTTGTTGCTGGACAGCAGATTTGATTCTCCCTAGTCAAGAAAATATTTAAGAGTCCACTACAAGAAGAGAGCTGCTACAAGGGGATTAAAAAGGATTTTGATGAAGAACTTTATACCAAGGCAGTCAATATAGCTGTAATTTTTCCTAGATACACTGAAATAAGTGCCTAGTAGAATGAAAATAACATAAAGAGAATTAGTTTAATTTTGGTATTTGATGGGCTTGGCTCACACATAGGGTTTTACAGGACATTCAGGTAAAGGGCAATTTTAAAAATGTTTTTTAGTTGGTAGGATAAATTCTACTTCATGTCATGGAGACAGAAGGCACAACTAAAAGGCATCTTAGTTCATGCTTCTAAATTCCAAATCACTTGTTAATATTTATAAATGCCACTGTGACCTGTATTAGATATTTTTCTGGGTAGAAATATTCTTATTTCAGTAACATCAGAGTTAGGTAACTGGTTGTCCTGAAATAACTGTGGCAATTTACAGTTCCTGAATGAAAGACGATGTTTTTCACTTAACCAAAAATTAAAGACCCTCTCAAAAAATATGTGGCTTGAAAATGTTCATACAGAAGAGTAAGACATCTGGAAAGAATACTGCCCTTGGAGGTCATTTCTGTTCCCAATCCTAGCCATTCTGAATCCAAAGGTATCTGAGAACTATGGAAAAAGGTATGCCAGCCTTTTGGTAAGTAATGCAGAATTCTAACAATGGCACCACTTCATATTACTACAAGATTCAAGAATCAAGAACACTGACCTTAGAGAAAATTATTCTCATCTTCTCCTCCCACAAAAACATAATCCTAAATTGTGCGTATTGATTTGTACACTGAAGCATAGGCAATTTCATTTCAGTGCATACCTCAAAGTGTCCCAATTTTTTTCAGAACATCCAGATCTTCCGGGCATTTAAACAGAGGTCCCAGAGTCCCAAAACTGGCAGGCTGAGTCTCATTTTTCCATTATTGCAAACCGCAGTCTCCTCCTGTCTGGCATCGGCAGTCTGACGTCATGAACATGACTACAACGTCAGATGCCCACGACCTTCAATCACACTTCCTACTTTAAAAGTCCACTTTTAGCCTGGACCTCGGACCAATTATACCGCATCAAGGTTACTGCCACTAAAGAAAAAATAATCTAATTAGCATACTTGCATATGCAAATTAGATGTTCCAGACACTGGTTTGTAACTGGCAGCAATTTTGATTTCGAAACAAATGCAGAGATTTATGTCAGTTAAGTCTTCGTCTTTCTTCCAAACTCTACTCTGCACAGGCCACAGCTATAAATGTTTCTACAGAGTAAATTACTCCATACATATTTACTTCGCACAGGTAGAGATATAAAGTACAAAGATGTAATGTGTAGTTGTTTGGTGGAATATATGCAAGTCTGCAGAACTTTTACAAACTCCACTGCAAGTTGGCACAAGGTTTGCCACTGGCTCAAACTACTGAAAGCGAACAACTCCATAAATACTGTACGTCCACTACAGGTATTCTAGGTATGAGCTACATCCTGTTTTTCAGATTCTGTTGTTGGACAGAAACTCTCCTTCAGCAAGACACCTGCTTGGTCAGCAAATTTAGTCAACTGGTATTTAAAACTTCCACACATGCTTGTATCTTGTGCCCTAGCCCTGTTTCTCAAATACAGTTCCTTTTGTATGCTGTGCTGAAGTAAGCATTTTGATAACCATACAACTGGAAATGTGAAAGCTTGGTTAGACAGTAAATACCTTGAACTATTGCTCTACAATAATTCTACTTAGCCTGCAAGCTCAGTTTAATGACAAAAGCCTTAACAGAGAAGCTCTGGCATTTTTCTTGATTTAGTGTTAAAAACGGCCAATCCAACTGCAGCATTACTCCTTCACATCATGCACACAAAAGTAGGAAGCAAGACCAATGTAGTGCCTACAACATGGAGAGGAAGCATTTCGTAACAGGTTTGTGAACCTCTGCAAGCCAGTTAAATTGCTTTAAAATCCACAGCCAGAGGAGGTGAATAATAGCAATGGACCTCCAATGTTTGAGAACATAAAACTTCTTTCAAGAAGCTATACAAGGAAACAAGGGCTGGATCCCTAACTCCAACCACAAGAAGAAAACAGTATTTCAGTACAGTTCTTCAGTTACTGTGTTTGTAGAAAACAGAGTCCAGACCACCTACCTAGATCCACTCTGTGACTGGTAATAACTGAACCGTTGTGGGAATCTGCCCCTTCCTCTTCGGGCTCGAGCATGCTCAATTGTGACCCTTATGAAAGGAACAAAACAAAACAATCAAACAAAAAATAAAACACAAACTTTAAGTGTTTGACACTGACCTAAGTCTTTTGCAACTGAAAGCACATGTGCAGGAACAAGAATGATCTTGCCCTTGCAAGCAATGATTTATAACACAGTCACTGGCATTTCTTAAAGAGCCAGAACAGGGGTATTCTCATCTCATTCATCTGCCTCAGACTTTCATGAAAATTGGCATGGGTTTGTAATTCACATTGTTGCAAACTGAAGGGCAACACTCCAACTGATGTGAGGCTCTCATCAACTTATTTTTTGAAGTCAGATGCACTTTTGCTGTTCTTAAGGGAAATTATGGCATCATGCTTACCTTTCATCACACAGCTCTTTACCATTTAACTCATAAATGGCATCATCAGCATCCCTGTGGTCTTCAAATTCCTAGAAAGAAAATAGGAATAAAAAAGTATTTTCCCTCATAGTACATTCAAATGCTAGAAAACATGCTTTCTTCATAAATTTTACATTTCTGCAGCAAGTGCCAGCCAGAACTCTGACCAAGGAAGCGGATTCCTAGTACATTTATGACTAAAGCCAAGATATTCCCATTCATGACCATTTCTTCTCCCTCCACGCCACAGATTCCTCATGCCTCCCTCAGTTGTTTCAGTGTAACTATTTGCAGGACCTATATAAAATAATTAAATTACCTGGTTTATTACAGAAATTTCTAAAATAATTTTTGGGAGAGAGGTGGGGGGATTACTTTAAGGCATACAGTTTAAAACACATACAGGGAAATCCTATATAACAGCACGAGCTGACCAACTGCAAACAAAAGCAGGAGAGCTGTGCACTCCCAAAAGTCTCTTAAGGAGTTCTGGGGCTGATTCAATTCTTACTGAATCGTCAAAGAAGCAGTAAACTAGAAAAAAAAGCCCTTCTGATTTTTTTTCCTGAGCAAATTCAGCTCACCAGTCTGGCAAAAAGGTGTCTGTGTAAGAAGAGTAAGAAACGTAAGCCCCTCTTCAGCACTGGCCACCTGTGGGGTTGGATCAGCTATAACATGCGTTTCCATACACTCGCAACAGAATCTGTCGCTTCGCTTTTGGCAGCAGTGCTGCTTCAGTCAGCCTGAGTAGCCTCTGCCCACTATCCAGCCCACTGGTTCTTGGCAAAGCTGTCTGTACAGCTCTGCAGGAAACTAGGTCAAGGAACCTATCCAGATGAAAAACAGCACACTTTGTGCAGGAGGTGGGGTGAAAAAGACAGTGTTATTTTTCAACTAGATGAGCTTCCCAGGTAGGTTCATTATGTGGCTGAACAACTGCGGTAACACCATATGAGGCAAAGGGAGAAAGGAAAGCAAGCAAGCAGTCAGAACAAGCAGCTGGGTAGGCACTGCTTGAACCAACAGTGTGGATGGAGAAAAAAAAATTGTGGAACTGCAGCTTGAGAGCAATGAACAACAAAGAAGAAGCTTCTCAAGCTGAAGAAAGCGTTTGCATAACTATGAACAGCTTTTCAGAAGCAACACTGGCTTAAGCAATCTTCCTCCTTCTGCACTGAAATCTGTTTCACTACCAACTGAAACATCACACATCCTTGCATGATGATGCAAAGATCATCTTCAGAAAATTCATTTAGGCTCAGCATTTAAGAGTATCAACAGTCAGCACCTACAATTCCCATGATTTCAGCTAGTTTCTAACAAACAGAATGTCTGCAAGTCTATCTAGCTTTACATTCTAGCTTTATGGTCTGAAGTTTGAAAACATTCTGCAGTGAAATCTACAAAATTTAAGTAAATATTATTAGTTTCAAAGATCAAGCAATGATTTCAATCAAGCATAACAAAACATGCTTTTGACACTACAACAATGTTCAATCAAAATCACTTGGTTTTGTAAGAGGTTTTATAAATATGGATTTTAAATAACCGAAAATGAAGATGAACTGACAGCCCATGACAAGTGAGGATAATGCCATTCAATGTGTTTATAAATCTAGATCTGGGTGACAGGACCGAGCGCACCCTCACCAATTTTGTGGCTGACACCAAAGTGGGAGAAGAAATAGCTATAACAGAAGGAAAAAACACCACACAGAGAGACCTTGATAGGCTGAAAAATTAGGCCAACAAGAATTGCAAGTTTTAACAAAAGATAAATGTGAAGTCCTGCTCCTGGGATCGAATAATCCTAAGCAGGAGATCAGGCTAAGGTCTGAGTGGCTGGAGCATAGCTCTGCCAAAAAGGACACGGAAATCCTTGTGGAGAGTCAGCTAAGCGTGAGTCAGCAGTGTGGCCTTGCTGCAATGAAAGCAAACCGCGTCCTGGGCTGCATCAGTGAGGGTACAGCCAGCAGACCAAGGGATGTGATTATTCCACTCTACTTGGCACTTGTTAGGCCACACCTGGAACACTGTGTCCAGTTTTGGTCCCTCCAGCTGAAGAAAGACACTGAAAAACTGGAGCGGGACCAGCAGAGGCCCACCAAAACTGATCAGAAGGTTGGAGAACAGGGAAAGGTTGAGAGCGCTGCGTTTGTTCAGCCTGAAGAAAAGGCAGCTCAAAGGGGATCCAGTCAGAGTCTTCCAAAACCTAAAACACAGTTACAGAGGTGATGGAAGTGCTTTCCTCATGTGGGTGCACAGTGGCGGGATGACAGGTAAAAGAGGGGAAAGTTTTGTTCAGATGTAAGGAAAAAATTCTTCAACATGAGAACAATTTGATTTTTTTAGACAGAGTTATGAGACAATTATTCAAGCTTATTACTGAGCTTTGAAAAGAAAATGCTTCTGCCTAGGAACTGGAGAAGAGAGGAAGGAGGGCTGGCTGACTCACGTACAGGAGTTGAACAGAAGTTGTTCCTGAATGAGTCAACAGCCCTGCCCACGAAGAGAAGAGGAACGCTCAGGGAAAGGCGATTGAGAAATAGCAGAAATTGGAAAGGACGCACTAAATAAACTCAGGTTCACATCTAGATTGGCCATTTACCTCCGGACTTGAAGAGGCAGGTATTTACCTACCAGCAGTCAACAAGCAGCAGCTCATAATGCAGGGCAATCAGGAACCAGCACATGTAGAAGTCAAGTAATACTCGTATGAAACTTAAGTAGGCAAAGCCTGGGTTTTTGTTCGTTTCCCATAGCTTCACCCAAGAGACTGACCTCAGCAGAACAACAGGCATGTAAGCCTGCCGTAGTGCAACAGCAGTATCAGCCTTTCCAGTTTTAACTCAGTGCTGCAGAACAGCTAATTCTCAGTTCTCAGGAGATAATAATTAAGAAACAGGCTGATCCTGAGTCAGCTTGGGCACCTGTAAAGCTGTAAAAATTTCGACGACAGTTTAGGAGCATAGAGTTCTAGAAAGCAGCGTTAGGAAACTAAGATCCAAGGAACTGTGTATTTCATTCACTAGCCTGACAGACACATGTGAACACTGATGGTGAATATGGCTAACTTTAGCTGCACAAGAGTTCAAAGCTGTGCTGCTTAAATCCAGCAGCAAGCACCTATTACACCTGTTGTCTTAGCCAACTACTTTGCTTTTATGTCAGGACATTATTTAGAGACATGACCGAGCAGACTAAGAGTGAAAGAGAAACATAAGTGGTTCTATGTAAACTTTTCTCGAGGTCAAGACTTTGTCGAGTTTTGTAATACTATAACAGGATATTTATACCGTCTCCAGAAATAAGGAATAAAATTTCAATCCATGGCAGACTATGATCAGACAATGTATTTAATGTAGCTAGAATATTACCAAGATTTTGAGCAAAACCTGATCAAAATCAGGTAAAACTGTAATCCCAACATCTGAAAAGCAGTCTGAAACGTGTATTAATATTTTCCATTTCCCAGTGGAACTATTACTCTCTTAAGCATCTTCCCTTCCTTGATATCAGCCTAGCAAGTCTAGTACCTGCAAGCAAGAGAAAGGAAAACAAGGTATTACTTACCACAAATCCAAATCCATTTTTTAGATGGATTTCTCGTATGCGTCCATATCCTTTGAAGAATTTCTCCACATCCCGTTCCCGAGCACGTGAGCTTAAGTGACCAACAAAGACACGGCAGCCACTCATCTTAAGGTTGATGCTAATAAAGAAAACAGCATTTACCAGATTAACAAATAGGGTGATTAAGATCACTTTTACATCTCAGAAATCTTGGTTAAATAGGATTTGATTTTATTGTCCTCCAGGTATAGACGTCAAAAACTCAATCCTCTATAGCCTGAGAAGTGAGGAAATCCTGTCTTACTGACTTCTAGCAGAACCTACACAGAACTCCCAGTTCTGCCCTTCTTAGTCATGTAATTTAAAGACTTCTGGTATCTGAAACAATGTTTTTGTTTGCTGTTACATTATTAAAGCTTTGTATCACAGAGCACAAGAAACCCCCCACTCTATAAGCTCCAAGATGAATTTACTAGGCTAACAGCAGTTAAAAAAAAGAACAAAACTGTTATGCTTATCACTAGAATAACAACGTAAAACACTCTCAAACTTTTGCTTTCACCTGAAAGAATTGCTGCAATAAGTTATATTAGCATCCAAAAGATAAAGAGTAGTTATTAAATTATTTAAATTTGCACTAACGGTAAAGTACCTTATTTTTAAGAGTCTATCAAGTTATGAAGAAGAAACATTTTGTTATTGTGAGTTTCAACAAGGGCAAAAACAAAGGCTATTTCAGATATTCAGATTCTCAAAACTATCTACTGATCCAGGAAGTTCCATTGTCTACCTTGAGTACGTCACTTGATGCGATTTAGAAATTTTTAAGTTCTTGTAACTGGAAAATATTAATTATTTGGCTCACTCGGCAAGCTTGCTGTCATACAAAAAACAAGGAATCCAAGCCCTAAGGAGTGGAAATACAATGTGATCTTATATTACAATACTGGGCTGTAAAGCAGAGTAAACAGGCAACATATCACATTGGCTGTGAAAGGAGTTCAAGACAATTTGGATGCAGTATTTTGAATTAGCGTGATTTACCTTCTGTATGTTAACACCCCCTAGATTTCTATCGATTAGCTTCTTTACTCGCGCTCACTGTGCAATCAGAGAAGTGCCAGAACTTTGGAAGACAGGGTATAGGGCTTCCTATGGGGCGAGGGGTCGAAGGGGGACAGCACTTACTTCGATGAGCCTAAACTGTCCCCGAAGCACGACCTGAGGCGATAGCTATTTAATCGCTTTCACGTGAAATGTTTTGTGCTTCCCCTACAAGAGCCTATGCTGCCCTTTGCAACCATTCCCTCCTTTGTGCTCACATTTGCATTTTTATGCCCACATGGAAATCCAGCTCACAGGACTGATTCAGCTCCCTCGCAGAGCGGTTTAGCCTTCCGAGAGACTGTTTCCCTGACGCACCTTCACCACACAAACACTGGCAAGGCCAGCAGTGGGTATTAAGGGAAAGACAGGCCTCTGCAGAGGAAGGACAGACTTACATAACTGTGTACTTTAAAACACGGCAAGAACAGTCACTTTGGCAACAGCACTCATTTTGGGAACAACATAGATTTGACAGATTAAAACCACTGCATAACTGCTGCTCAATGCTTTCAGTTCTTAGTTCTAGAAAAACAAGGTGGGGAGGAGAGAAGAATCACAGGGGGAAACAAGCGTGGGGTGGATGGAGTTGACTGCCTGAGAAACTGTCACAGATACAGTGTAAGACGTGCAAACTGCGTCTGCATTATTTATGCAAACATCAGGGAGCACAATGGATGCGAAATCTGTATCGACACCTGCAAGCCGCAGAGCTTCACACGTTGTTCCGAGCACAATGCAATCGCGTTTGCTCGTTGGTGGCTCCCAAGATACCACACACCGGCGGAAAAGCGCTCGGGAAGCATGGGCCCGCACCCAAACACCATCTGCTCGTCCGTCTTTTTGAGAAGTCGAGACGGGACGGGGCTGCGCCGGGCTCGCCGCCTCTCCGGGGCAGGAGGACCCTCCCCTCGGGTTCACCGTCCCCGAGGTACCAGCTCGCCCCGCGGCGATCGCCCCTCCGGCTCCTCGCGGCCGACACGAAAGCTTTACGCTCACCTCCAAGCCCCGACGGCTCCCGGCCACCCCTCCGAGCCAATCGGCCGGCATCAGCCCTCCCCTCGCAGAGCCGCGGGGCAGCGATGGAGCGCGGCGCCCTCCGCGGCCTGCTGCCGCCGCGCCTCCATTACCCCACGGGGCCTGCGGCCCCCGCCGCCGAGCGCCCGGGCCAGCGGCGCTGCGCGGCGCCAGCGAGGCCTCCGGGAGCCGCTGCCTTCCCCTCGGCCCGGCGCCGCCACAAGAAAGGGCCGGGCCCGTCCCCGCCCCGCGGCAGGGCCCGGCTCCAAGAACCCCCCTCGCCACTCCACGCCCGACCCTCCCCGGGCCCTCCCGCCGCCGAGCGAGCCGCCGAGGGGCAGGCGCTCACCGTCACCGAGCGCTTGAGTCCTGCGGGCCGTGAGGAAACGGCTCTTCCCGGCCGCGGCGGCAATGGCTGCCTCGGTCCTGCCTCACACCAGCACCGCCGCGCGCCCCCAACGGATGCTGCGCAACCGCCAACGCCCGACTCCAACTCCCAGCGCGCCCCGCGGCGCCACGGCCCCGCGACGGCCCCGCCCCGCGCCCGGCCCGTGCCCGCCCCGTGCCCGCCCCGCGGCGGCCCTGAGGTGGCGCTGGGGGCGGTGCCTGGTCCCCGGGGCCCCTCGGCGAGGGCGGCTCGCTTGAAGCGGCGTCGCGGGGGAGCTTTGCGGGGGGGTTGCGGGCTCCCGAGGCGGGCGGGCGCTGGCCGGGAGGAGCGGCGGGCTGGAGGGGCGCCGCGGGCAGGCTGCGGCCCCGTCAGGGCGAGCTGCGGGGCGGGGCCGTGGGGTCGGGGGAGGACCGAGGGGGCTCCTGCCACGGCCGGGCGCAGGCCGCGGGGTGGGATCACGCTGAGAGCCAGCGCTCGCCGTGGAGCGCCCTGAAACAAGTCACAGCCCTCTCCCGATGTGGCGATGCTGTGCCTGTGCACCCCTGCCGAGCTGCTGCCGGCCCCGGCCGTTCCGTGTGCTGAGCTGCCTGGGAGCTTCCACCAGGACGCGGCAAAAAAGGCGGGTCCCTTGCTCCGGTTAACGGGCGGAGGAGCAAAGGCCCACACGGCCGGAGCGCTCGCTCGTCGGCCTGTTACACCTTAGCTCAGCAACTGCAGTTCTGCCAACAAAAGTTCGCCGCGGCCACCCCCCACTGCACCTTCTCCTCTCCAGCGCACAGAATTACGCCGCTTTGGATAAAACCGCAGCACTATTACTGTCGCTGACACCAGGGGGAAACCTTGGGTGGGGAAAAGCGGCTAGTGAGGCTAACCGGCGCGGGTGGAGGTGCTAGGCCGAAGCGGTTCTTCCATGCGTATACATGCAGCACGCTACTTTCTGGTTTATCAGTGCCTGAGATGTACTCATTTTATGGAATTCTTACAGCGTAATTCATGACAGTTCACAGCATGATGACCAAGATGAAAAAATGTTACCCATTTTTCAGCACAGCACAGCTTGTTAAAGCTTCACCCAGACACTTAAAATATAGCTACAGTTTCTTTTGCCCATTTTTTTCCCCTTGTCTGATAACATCATGCTTGGATTTTCTGATTTAACTTGGAGTAAATATCTTAGTTACATTTATGATGTCGTATGTTAGATTCAGGCATCAATTCAAATTTCTTGCCCTCTAATTATTCTTTAGGATGGAGATAAGCTATACATTCAACATCCATAAAAACCAGAATCATTTAGGTTGGAAGGGACCCCTTGAGATCATCTGGTCCAACCCCCCAGGGTTGCCCAGGACCATGTCCAGTCAGCTTTTTAATATGTCCACAGGTGGAGGCTCCGCAACTTCTCTGGGCAGACTGATCCAGTGTTTGACCACCCGTACAGTAAAAAAGTGTTTTCTTGTGTTCGGATGAAATTTCAAGGTTTTTAATTGTCAGTGGATGGTACCGAGATGACCGTGGCTCCCTCCTCTTCATTCCCTCCCATCAGGTACTTTTACACATTCAGCCTTCTCCCAGCTGAACAGTCCCAGCTCTCCCGGCCTCTCCTTATATGAAAGATGCTCCAGTCCCGCAGCCATCTTTGTGGCCCTGTGCTGGACTCCAGTAAGTCCATCTCTCTTTTGTCCTGGGGAGCCCAGCAGAGAACATGATGCTCCAGGTCTGGCCTCACCAGTGCTGAGTAGAGGGGAAGGATCACCTCCCTTGACCTGCCAGCAATGCTCTCCTAATGCAGCCCAGGATGCTGTTGGCTTTTGCCGCAAGGCAACTGATGTGAACTTTTTTTGGTAAGAAAATGGAGTAATGTGACAGCTTAACAAAGCCAGCTGTGATTTAAAAAGTGGGTAGCTGTAACTGGGGCAAGTATGGCTTACATGGTTTGAATACAATGTTCAGTTACAAGGCTGTTTTACTTCTTTATTTGGTAAGACTGTCCAGGACACTCAAAATGGTAGCCCTGTGACTCTTCCTATGCAAATTCTGTGTAGGTAGCAGAGCTGGACAGTTATGGGAGTAGCACCAGAGTCTCTGTGTGCCTGTGTGCTTGAATCGCTGCATAAGAAGCTCAGCAGCAGAAAAAAGCTCCTTAGGTGGCAGTCTTGGAATGGTATGGGAGTAAGAGGGACTTGAGTTACCGGCAATAATGAAGATAAGTCATGCCGGAAGCTCAATTAAAGCTTTTTTGGTTTTATCCTGCATCTCTGCAGCCTTTGGGGTCATGTCAGTGGGGAAGAATGCAGCTGTGTGTCTGGAACACAGCCCCGGCTGCTCTGGCAGTGCCTGAGCTGGGCTGCAGTCCTGCTTTCCCTTTCTTGGTCGTGGACACTCTGCACGGGTGATGAGAGGCATGAAATATATCATTAGAAGAATCTGCAGCGTTGCCTGTAGTGTGTGGGTAGAGTTTCTGGGAGCTATCATGTGCAAAATCAACTTTCGTAATAAAGCTGTATTTTAGTTTCCTTGTTATTTTCGTTGCACAAAAAGATCAGTCTCTCAGAAGACCATCTGAAAGCCCACTGGATACTATTAGCGTTCTGACTGCACACCTACAAATGTAAACAAATAGCTGGAATTGGGATACTTAAAAAACACAATCTGTTTATTGCTGGGGTAAATGAACTGCTTTTTTCTTCCCCAAGGAAGACATTTTATTTTCTCTGTGGCAGAAAGCAGGATGCTGTGGTTCAGTACCACAGATTAGAGATTGTGCCATATTCAAGTAAGAAGTAGCAGGAGAGAAATTCTTCATTAAAGTGATGGTGGTGACATTTGAATGTGCTTAATAATAAAGAAGGTATAAAATGCTTTCTTAACTCTGCAGTTTAAAGTAATCCTTGGCTTCAGGCAAATCTGTACAATGAAAGCCACAGGGTTCATACAAAAAGCCACGACAGCAATTAAGGAACTGGGGGGAATGGTCTGGGAAAAGGTTTGAAATAGTTGTAGGATGACTGCAGCACTTAGACTGGAATGTGACAGAGCTGGGCTTGGACCTCCCGGAGGACCACAGGCAAATTGCTTCTGGCTGGAGACAATAAGCACCCAGTTGCCTTCATGGCAGCACCTGACAGGTGCCAGCTGCCCTGCAGACCTTGAGCTAGGTCTTGCACGGGACACAGGGGAAAGTAGATGTCTGGGGACCAAAAATGCTCGCGTGCTAGCAAGTGAGTGAGTGACGAGCTGCTAGGAAGCGGTGGGGAGAGATGTAGGTCTTAACATCCTGCCCCTGCTCATACAAACACACCTGCCTGCAGCTGGGAAACCAGAGCCTTGTTCTACTTGGGATCCACAGGTCGGAGTCATCTCAAAGAAAAGTGCCAACATCTGTTTCTAGTGAGGACTAACTAGGACTTGCTCTTTCCTTTAGCTGCCAAAAGACATGTTGAGACCAACAGCTACATTTTGTAAAATGGACTATTGTTTAAAACACCCATTACTCCATAGGGTTGGGTCCGTTGTCTTCCTCCAACTGAAGATTCAGGCTCCCACCCGCCTCAGAGTGCCCTAACCACATGTGCGCCTGTGGTGGCAGAGGCGGGCGGCTCCTCTCATTCAAGCTGTGCCACTATGGAGCAGACAACTGAGGGAAAGCAACCGTAAGGGCAGACCCAGTGGCTGGAGTGCTGGGAGAGGTCCCAGGGCCTGTGTCCCACCCTGAGGCTTTGTTCTGTATTTTATCCTTTGACCGTTTAAGAGAAAATACCTAAAAAATGCCTCTGTCGGGGACTGAAATGCAGCATTCCTTTTGCAAAGTGATTGCCAAAACCACAAGGATACGGGTTCATGCCCTCTCTCCTATTGCTTGCGTGCTTATTCTATTCTGTATTTCTCAGAGACGGACAGAGTGAGGCTGGGGAGATGCTCCCTGGCCCAGCCTATGAGGTTTCCCGCTGGTTAGGATGTAGTGCTGGGTGATGGGGATCACCTGAGGAGGAATGAAGCGTTGAACTTTCATTACTCTCCTGATGTGAAGGCAATTTTAGGCAATTAGGCTCTTATAGAGCAGATGGGTGGCAAACCCACCTAGAGGCTTTGCAAAGAAAGCAGCCAGTCTTGCTGGTTTGTACTGCTCTTTGTACACGGGGTGAGGTTTGCTGCCCCAAGTGATGTGGGGTCTTTGCGGGGGCAATGCTTGGACCCTGATGGGGACTGTCACAGGGGACGAGGTGTCCAGTTGTTTCAGTGGCCCATTCCAGGCCTGCCCTGAAGCAGAAACGTAGGCATGCAGAGAAGGCTTAGATGCAACAGGGAAAAGCCTAGAGAACATTACCTCCAGATTTGGGCAGCAGCTGAACAGAGGCTGGATTGCAATTGTAAATATAGGCTTTGCATTTCTACCTTCTAGTGACACCTAGCCCTTTCTCCCCATGTGCCTTCTTCATCTGTACATGGGGAATAACACTAGATGTTTCCCACGGCAGTAGTGAGAGCTTATGCTTTTCCAGACAGATCCTCAGATCAGGGTCACTGAGGTATTGAGATAGCTGCAGATACTTCTTGATATTTTGCTTGAATGCTTGCTAGGTCACCAGGAATTGAACTACTGACTAATAGCGAGGTGTAAAAAGTGTTACAGAGAAGAGATAAGACAGTGATGGGATGTAGTGCAGTTTCTACTAACGTGTTTTCATGCATATATGTCCCAGAAATCAAAGCAGAGAGTAAAACTGAGACTATTTCCTGACTGTTGTGTGGTGTCCAAAGACAGGGGAGGAATCCATTTTAATATTTTATTGGTGAGATGTATAGTCTATAGTGGCTGTAAGTCCTCAGAATATAGAAAAGATTAATTTTCTTCTTGAACTTTCAGTGGGTTTAAATTGCTGAGATTTAAATCTACCTAAAATGGCCTTATAGAACCTCCTTCCCTGGACGAGATCTAATAATCTAATTTTATCCTTCGCAATGTCTGACTTCTCTACTGACTGCAGCATTGAACACATTTTCTTGGTGTGCTGGGGAATGTTCTGATTACCTGCTTGTCTCAGGATATGCCCTAGACTTTGTTAATCTAGGTTTATTATGCTAAGACTTTCTCAGCAGCTTAGAGCTAATGCAATAGATTTTAAGGGTTTACAGTAGCCAGAGTCACCTCGGCAGTTTGATCAGTTCAACAGAATTAAGCTTCCTTAGTGCTTGGCTACCACAGGGGTGGAAAAAATCTGTCCTACCCCAGCATCTGTAGTGCAAGTAATGTCATACAAATAATCTTGTTATGGTCTGAAAATCATACCTGCATTCAGGCTTCTTAACAAAGTCATTTTAGTTCAAGCTGTTCCTTTTCCCAGCTGTTATGAACAGTCACCCTCTCTTTATTCCTTGCTCTCAGTTATTTCCCTGATAAAACCAGTCAGTCTGATTCAGCTGGATGGATCCTCCATGGACATATGAATACTTCTTTGAAACCAAGTTCATTCAAGGTTGCAGACCAGTTTCCTTTCATTGTCTTCTGAGACTCCTGGCTCTGCTCCTCTGCTCCAAAACCAGATGCTGGCAGCACTGAAGACATGCAACAGTCACAAGATAGATTTGAGAGGCTTTTGGAAATGTGGCTGACATTCTGGCAGGCAAGACAGACCCACGTTGTCTGAGCACTGCTGTGTTTTTTGCCCATGTACTATCAGACAGTCATGCCAGGGCCGGTACTGCAATCTCAGCAGCCAAAGATATCAACAGTCATGAAAGGAAAATGGTTAATTTCTTGGGAAAGCATTATTTCAATTTCCGTGCCTGAAAATAGTGAGCATGGCAGACTGACAAAAACAGTCTACCCCTGAATGGGAGATGTGAGCTTGAAGCGGATTGTCCGCTGCTTCTGTTCTTGGCAGGGGAAGGGGCAGTCAACTGAGCTGCAAACAGCTGCTTCCAGAGACGAATTTCATCAAGGCTGATGTCAGGACTTGGCTAAAGAATGGCACGTTAGCTGCAAAGCCATGAGCCTAATACAAAAAGCTGTTTTCAGATTCCAGCATACTAACTGCCAGAGACTGTTAGGCCACAAGATTGCAAGATACGCCTTGTGCTGCATATGAGGAAGATGAATGTGTTGCAGCATCCTGGAGCTCCTCCTCGGGTGGGGTGGGAATGGGAAAGCCTTATCTACAGCCTAGATGGAAAGACCAGGTCATGTTCGCTCTAGCCACTTTGTCAAAGGCTGTGCCACATAAGCAGAAGAAATACCAGTAGATGTACCTAAAATTTTAGGCATATCTATTGCCAGTATTTTGGACTCTATGCAAGGCGAAGCCTTTCTGGTGCTGTTAGTGCCTCAACTTCACCAAAGGCTGCAGTGCTGTGGTGCCAGTGGAGCAACATCAGCAAGGCCAGAGCCCACACCCTGCCACCAATTTGTGGTGTGACAGGGACGAGCCACCTGTTTTCTGTCTCACAAAACCAGGAAGACTTACACCCAGCTGGGGTTTTGTGGGAAGCCTGGTCACAGAGCGCAGCACTACCACAGCTCAGTAAAAGGTTTTTGTAAAGACTTCTGGAATCTCCAAGCATGAACTTGCAGAACGCTGTCACTGGGATCATTTAAAATAATTTGGCTCCATTCTCAGAGGGGTAGCAGACCTGGGCCCAAAGTGATGGCCCAAGGTGCACCTATGCTCTTTTTCCAGCCCTATTTCAAAATAACATGGGCTCTTTTCTCCAGATAGTGGTCATTCAGTAACCCAGCAGATATTCCCCCCATTACTGTTAATATAAAAACCCACAAAACATGCATAAAAACGTGTATCATTACATCTTCTGGGATGGGTACAACCCACAGAGAACCTCAATTTGTTTGACAGTGCAAACATCTTTTTCCAGGTGCAGCAAACCAAGCACAAGGCAGCTACCGTGGAAGAGGAAAGAGGATTATCAAAGCAAGGGCAATGGCCACTCTGAGTCAAACTTCAATGTGAATTATCTGATGATGCCTGTAGTCATCCTCTCTGCTGTTTTACTTTCAAACAGATAGCCTGTGTTATGTATGTTAAAACATGGCAATGGAATCAGCACTCCCTGTCTTTGAAGAGGACAGTCCCATTTGTAGCAACACAGTAGTGATGTAGCTGAAAATGGGTTTATAGAGGAGCTTGCGAGTGGATTAAATACTGATGCAGCTGCAAGTCCTATTTACTGCCCATTCATATCGACCCCTCCAGGCCTCTCAGTATCATGGGTTACAACACAGGAAACTCCGCTTCAGCTCAACCCCAGCACTCATTAACAATGCAACTGTAGGTTAAGTTACATGAACTGTCTCAGCTTCAACCTGTGAAGACAAACTACGGCATGCTCAGTCTGGCCTTGTCTGTGTATGAAGCTAAATAGCGCTCACCCCTGCATACCCTCTGTGAACACGTTATCCGGCCTATAGGAGAACACAGATCTTGGCGTCTCCTGGAACAAGTGTGGCATCACACATTAAGCATCCCCTCTCCCACATACAGTATGCAGATACCATCAGGTTGGGATACATCACAACACCGCTGTGATTTTTATTGTGTTCTACTCAAGGTCAGGAATAAACCAGAAAGCTGCGCTGAACCCCAACCCACCACGTACAATGGCTTCCTCAGGGCTTGGCTCTGCCCTGGAGAACGGAAGGGCAGCGCTACTGGGAGCTGCAGGAGCTCCGCGTGACTCTGCGCGTGAATTCTCCGCTCCTGCAGTCGTTACCTCAAAATAAAAACTGCCTTTGGGACTAGAGACAGCAGTATGTGATTATACCTAAAAAACACTCACTTGAAACATGTCATGAAGCGGTAATGCAGTTTTTTGCTCCTAACTCCATGTTTCCTAAAAAAAGTTTGTGGGAGAGCAGGAAATGCACCTGTAATGAGATGGCTGGCAGGGGATGAGCTGTTTTCAGGCATGTGCCGGTGTGTATACTTTATGACTCATTAAAGGTCCCAAAGGAGTTTCTTTTGAATGTCCAGTACAAAGATGATCTTGAGGACTCTGGAAGAATTTACAATGTCAGAAGATGTGCTATCAAGAGCAGTGAGGTATTCAATGCTCAGCATGGAACAGTGGAGGAATTTTCCATAGATGGTTCAAGATAGGGTGGTTGTTTGTTTGCACAGTTTCAGTGTGTTCTTTAAGGAAACACAGTCTGTGCTGGGTTTTAAGGAACAACAAGAGTATTGTTCCTAGAGATGTGGGTGTATCAGGGATGGTTAAAAATTATATAAGACATTAATTTAAAGTAGTAAGAAAACTGTGGAAATTCCAACATCATTCAACAAGAATGAAAAGGTTAAGGGGGAAAGGAAGCTTACCTTTAAAGTACTGTAATTTCAATTTAAAAACCATTAATTTTGGATTCTCATCATGTTTGTGGTTTTAACTACATAGGATTAAACAATTTTACTATACAAATGAATAAAGTCTAGATTTGTTATCACAAGAAATTTTTAATATGGTTTGTGACAAGCAATATCAAAGTTACCAACTCTCAAGCTTCATGTTCTGAAACCAGACAACTCTCAGCAACAAAAAAAGTTGTGCACTGATAAACATAGGAGGCATATTGTATTTTTTAATTAAATATGAAAACAGGAGCTGTGTACATTATTTTTTTCCCTAGAAAACACAGCAATTTCAAAAGTTTATCATAAAATATTTTCATGAAATGAGTGAACCAGCAAACACATGCACTTGTGTGCCTTCCCCCCTCCCAAGATAAACGTGATAAGAGACATACGCAAATGTAAAAGTTAACAGAACAAGTGGCGTTTTGTTGTTGTTTGGTTCTTTTTGGAAAGGATGGAATGTAACATTGTGCTCGACTTTCTATGTCACAACAAAAAATATTTGGTGCAATATTTTAACATTTTCTTTTTAAGTTTCAATCTGGTGGAGAAAAATACCTTTTTCTATAATAAAATATGTCTGTTCTTTTTAAAACTTAACTTTTTTGCACAAAATAATTTTGTAAACTGTCATTTCAAGGGCAAGGTAGGCGGTGCCATGTCAATGTCCTCCCCCCCCCACTTAAAAATGTGATCTGTTATCTGAAGCAAAACAGGGAAACACAAAAAAGAGCGGAGCAGAGGCTGCTTTGCAAAGAGAAAGAAGGGCGTGTCGGACGGGGGAGAGGGGAGGGAGCGTGTGGTGGGACAGAAAAAAGTTAAAGGTCACTTTCGCCGTAGAGTGCCGTGGAGAAGGACATGTAGTCCAGGGCACCGGGTACAGCATCACGGCCATTGTAGGGTGCCATTCTAGCAATGCAGTATTCAGCCTGATCAGGAGGCAGTTCCCGCCGTAATTCATCCACAGTGATGTAGTTCTGCAACGAGGACAAACGATAAGGTGATTGTTACATTCAGAAAACTGACCTTCCTCAGAGGAACAACCAACCCCTGTCCCCTCAGGGCAGCAGACAACACTCAGGGACAGGACCCCAGCAACTACACTAGTACTGCACACCCACACAGGGAGCTGTGCGCATACACCTTGGGAGGAAATGCAGTCACCCCCTACCATTCTGGCAAGAAAATGGTTTTTACAATGGAGACAAAGATTGTTTTTGCAGGAGAGATGCTGGCACACCTAAGGAAAAGACCTGGAGGTAAGTAAGGTAAGGTGTTAGTCTAAGACTGTGCCTTCCCGTTGACAGGGTAGGTCCTGCTGAAAGCAAATGGGAGGAAGAAGAGATTTCACTTGGACCCTGTCCCTCACTGGCAGGAGGTAACAGCTGCTTGTGCTGCTTGGGAATTGCTGTTCCCCCTCTTCAGAGCGAGGAAGGAGCCATTCCCACTAGCTCCGGCTGGCGGCACCAGTGCAGGCAGCAGACAAGCAAACACTTTGTATTGCTTCCACAGTTCCCCCAACAATCCTTGCCTTTCACAGCACACATTTTTAATAAGCAAGCACGACATCTTATGTAAATTCAGCTTCTGGAGACTCACTGAGCTGAGGTAGCCTGGCTTCTCTCCATGCAGGAGGTAACAGTAGCTGCCTGTTTGCTAAGCAGTATGTTGTCTTTAGCTAACTGACTCATGGGCATTTGCAGTCTGTCTGAACAATGGTTCAGGTTTCACACCATCTCTCTCTCTCCTGTGACTTTTTATTCCCCCCCCCCCCCTTTCAGTTTAATGACTGGAGTGAGTAAGAGGTATTTTTCTTCATAATGAAATACTGATTCATGTTATAGTCACTAGAGCATATTAAAAACTGACAAGTATATTTAACATACTGTACAGAGTAAATTAGTAAGTAATACTGTATCCAAAAGTACCTATTTATTCAGTCATTAGCTTATCTGAATAATGTGGAATTTTCAGGTCTTGAAAGACAATAGGACTGGCTTCAGTCAGGCAGATGCCTAAAGGATGGGTATCATGGGTTTCTACATTACAGATTATGAAAAGATTATTAGTGAGACATGGAAACCAGTGCTGGATTTAAGGGTAACTCATTACAGTCTAAGAAATGGTGTCCAACAATTGAAGTGAGATGAATAAAAACATTAGCAAATATAGATATATTAATATTACTTGTACGTATTATTTGTTCAATTACGTAAAAGATTAGGGGGGATTGTTATGTAAGAAAAATAAGATTACATAATTTTTTTATTCAGCAGGTTCCACTGATGATGATGATGCAAATTTAGAAAATTAATACTTTTAGTATCATGCTGTAAGTTTTCCTACTTTAGACTAATTTTTATGATTAAAAGATGCTTCTCTTGCAGATACAATGTATCCTCAATGAAAATCTACTATTGATTGTATAACAACGGATAGTGACACATGTATATCTGAGAAAGGTCATCTCAAGTTCACAGCTGTCAGTAATTAATAGTTTTTCAAGACTAATCAAGAACCATCTGCTGAATTTGTTCATACATTTTAAAATAACAAATCACAACCAAGCTCTTAATTAAATTTTTAAAGCAAGAGTGGGCAGCAAAGTTCTGACTGACAGCTGAACAGGACTTTCAAGTGCCTTGGCAGGCTGCTCATTAACCCACACTTTAGCCTTGCACTCCTCCAGCACTGCACAATGTTCCTGTGAAAATACCTGCCACGCTAGAGAGTGCTTCCCTCCACACTTTCTCTCGGGAGATGAGAGAAAAAAGGAAAACAGGAGCAATGCAGATGCAGGAAAGGAGGGTGTGGAGCCTGACCTTATCGCCAGCCAGGATCTTGAAGGAAGCCATAACCTGGTCAGCAGTATCTGTATCTGCTGTTTCCCGGGACATGAAGTCGATGAAGGCCTGGAACGTCACTACACCCAAACGGTTAGGGTCAACGATGCTCATGATGCGGGCAAACTCGGCCTCTCCCTGGAGAACAAGACAGTCATGTCAGCCTGGACATTTGGGCAGCGGTGCTATGAAAGTGGGGAGAAGCTGTTCAGCAGCAAGTCTCACAGCTAGAAGAACAAAGCCAAATAGAAACCACTTCTGTTTTTTTAATCAGGATATTCTTTTTTAGCTTGCTGTTGTGTACAAATGCTTCCCACTCATTTGTCCTTTGGAATAAAACATTCTCAACTGTGCCCTAGGATAACATCCAGCTTCACCTAGCTCTAGGACAATGCTACTATCAGGGAACAATATCACACAGACTTCAGGGGAAGATGCAAATCTCTCTGTAATACATGTCGTGCTAGATGTCTCTAGCAATATTTGAAGATCTGCATTCTTCAAATCCTTTTACTTTCATTTACTAAAAGAGAACTTCTACAGTTCTCTTCAGCTGCCAGAACAGAAATCACCAGAAGAAATGTCTCTGGGGTCTTTAATAGTATCCGGTTCATCTTAACTAGACAGGCTTTGGAAAGAAGGACTCATGTATCTGGAGTGGCCCGGGGAAGTGGCCTTTACAGGGAAGATCCTACAAAGAAGTTTGCTACAGAAGCCAAAACCTTGTAGTGTCGTTTGCGGCATTTTTTTTTTTTTCTTCATATAAACGTAAGATCATCTATTCTCATCTCCGGGACTCCTTTCTCCCCAGGTAAGGAGGAGGGGAGAGCAGAGCTGAGTTTTCTCCTGGGAGCAGGCTCTTCTAACACATCTAGAACAGTATACCTTCCAGAATAATTAAGGTATCTAATCAAATGTTACTGCCGCTTGGCACGCTACACTAAAGAGGCTGAATTTATACTGGGCTGATGAGTAAGATGAATAAACAGTGCTTTGCCTGACATCAGGAGCAAAGACACTGAGAGTACAGCTGAATATTTTTGCACTATGCTCTTCTCCTGCCCTTTGATGAGCATGAGTCTTTGGTGAAGCTTATCCTATTAGTTATTGTGCCTCTCGAGGTGCCACATGTTACTGTTCTGAATATGCAGGTACTCTAGTGGGGGAAAAGCTATGGGGAGGAGGAAGACTGGAACTTGAACTTACTTACAAGTACAGGAAGATTGATGTGAAATAAATGGCAGGAATGAGAGGAGCAGCGTTTGAGTGTATTCAGAAATCAGATCATGTATACTTCCAGATGAGTTCAACTGATACTTAGGGCTGGGGAAGTTGTGTGTGCTGTGCAGTTTATTGTTTCTTCTACTTGTAGCTACACAGTTTAATAAATATAATTCTTATTTGAAATATACAGGAATTAGACAATGTTTTCCATTTTTTTACCTTCAGCTACCACTGAGAGACAAGAATTTTACGTGTACAACTAATACTAGATTTAACATCCATTGCTGATAATTCTGGAAAATAGGCTGTGTTTACCGTGCTTCATGACATATTCTCCCTTTATTTTTGATGGTGCCTACAAGAATCACTTTGAACAGGAGTGACAGAGGGCTCTACATTACCATATTGTAACCCATGGAGATAAGGCAGGCTCGGAAATCTTCACAATCCATCATACCAGTCTTCTTCTACAGGGAATGATGCAAAGATGGAAAAAGCCAAGAGAGAAAAGGGAGACCAGTCCAGGGAGAAATGAACCCACAGGAGACATTACAAAGAATGAGTTTCAGGGGGAGGAGATGGAAGAAAGGATTTACAGGACAATGAAAAACAGAGGAAAGGTAGTTTGTGAAACCATGAGGAAGCAAAGGTGGTTTTGGACATGGAATAGTTTACACACGAGGGACATATTGATGATGAAAAAAAGGAATGAAGATATCAAGCAAGATAGATTGAGGGATGGCCAGGAAAAGGAGTGTTAAGTGACACAGAAGTAAATGGAATAGTTTGAAGACATAAAAGGAATTATCCCAAGACAAACAATTAGGGAATTAAGAAGGAATAGATACCAAAGTACATTTAGAGAGGAAGTAGTATAGAAAAGTGATGTATATATAGTCAAACACAAGAACAGCAATGACGGATTAAGACAAACAAGAAAAGAAAGGAAAAAACTGTTATTTTTTCACAGTTTAACATCTGGCTGTGTTCACCACTAGCATTCAGTACCTGTGCATCGTTTCCAATATCGTAACCCAAGCTGATGAGACAGGCTTTGAATTCCTCAGGGCCAAGTGTGCCGGAGTGGTCCTGGTTATGCGGTGTGCCAGGCAGCAGGACATGCAGTGCCAGTGGGGTGACGGTGTGGGGCAGAAGGAAGGGAGACACAGAGGAGATCAGAGGGAGGTGGAAGGACAACAAATAGGTGCACCATGCAGTGGGTGAGGAGAGAGGAAGGATGACATGCAGATGGAAAGACAGGGAAGAAAAATAAAAAGTGCACAACATTAGATATCACAATGACATTTCAGGATGTGCTAAAAATGCTCTTGGAACAGTTCCTTCTCAGAGCGCTTGTCACATCTTGAGAGCATTTGAATGACAAAAACCAGTTGGTGCTCAGAAGCCTCAAGATCTCCATCTCCCAAGTGAATTACTTGTGTTACTGCTTGTTATCCGTAGTGTCAGAAGCCCTGTGTTTCACTAGTAACCCGGAGTGCAGGTAAGCAGGCAGAGGCAGTGGGAAGCATTGCCTTAATCTTCTAGTCAAAAGTCTCACTAAAGGAGTAGATGAGGGCAGGTATGTTTGGCAACACACCCAAGGAAGCTTAGCTGTCAGGGCATCCCAGGAGCAGACATGGAAAAACAGCTGAAGCTCAGGGGAGCAGTGTTATGGCTGTATTTATGAGACCTGCACATGAGGTGGAGCTTTGACTGGCAAAGCTATTTCAAGTGCTCAGCTCTGCAAACAGCACTGCTGCACAGTGCAGCACAACGCGGCTTGGCAGCTGCTCTTCCCTTTGCTCATTCCCCACTTCCCCAGTGTTTGGATCATCAAACTATACACAAGCTACCACAGGAACTGAGACTCCCATCCACCCTGCAGAATTTTAGCTCAGGACACCCCCCAAGCACTGAAAAGCCCCTGCCTGCCACCACCATCTCTGGCCAGATCAAGGAATCTACAGACAGGATGGTGGGGCTAATCCCAAGCAATTTTCCTTGAAAAATCAGCTTTTAAAGTCAGCATTAAGTCTTCATAAATCAAATACATAGTTGAAGATGGGAAACCCATGTTCTCTCTGCATTATCATTCAGACTGTTGTGGAAGAAGGGGCAAATGATATGAAGATCAAAATATAAAATCTACAGGGCTTTATGGGTTCCTCTGCTAAGAAAAGCAGCCATGGGTTTGTTTTTCTTAGGCAGCTAGAGAAGGGCTGGAACAGCCAGCATTCAGCAATCTGAAAGTGTTGTCAATCTCTGAGGGCAGGCAGCAGCCCTGTTCTCTGGAGACCTTTCAAACAGTCTGGCTGGTGCAGCAAGTGGTGGAGAGCAACCTATATTTGCATCACTGACTTAGTATCTCTGCAGGCTGCTCATGGATTTCCAGACAACATTGAAGGGGCTGATAATGGAGCTGGTTTCAGGCTTGGGCTGCTGTCTCTGCTTCCCTGCATGACACCTTTGTGATACAGGTTGTAGAAGGAAGAGCTACAGACAGCTGTCAAATGGGAGGGGAGGAGAATTTCCTTTAAGGAATTCCTTTCTTACTGCACCTGTTAGTGCCTTGGCATGTATTTCCGCAGTAAGGCAAGGCAGGCTTTACATCAGGGTTTATCTACATCATGCAATGCCGTGGTGTGCATAGGTCCTCCTGTTTGCTCCATACAAGAGCAACATTAGTTACTTCAATACAGGTTTATATGATGGTATGTCAGAGTGCAGGACAGCTGCTCTACAGAATTTTATAAATCAAGCTAATAATCTGTTCTCTGGAGAAGATGGGGTAGAAGTCTAATTTCCTAAATAAGCCTTCAAACTTTTCCATACTTTAGCTTTATCAGGAAACGTAGCAGTTTCCTGTGAAGATATACTTCTCCTCCCAGCATAATGATCACTTAGCATTCTTCACAGGAATAACTGCTCCACAGGAGTGGTGTTTTTAAGAATGAAAATCTTCAATTGACCTAGTTTTAACACAGTGTCTTTTTTTTTCTTCATTGCACTGTGCAGTCTACATGGAAGCTTGTAGCTTACCAAGCTGCAGTCTGCACTGACTTACCCTATCAAAATGGTTGAAAGAAGCCCGGAACTCGTTCATCTGTTCCTGGCTGATTCCTTTGGCATCACGGGTCAAAATCTGGTTTTCCACTTCGTTGATGGTTCTAGCAATTGTTGTTAGTAACTGCTCCCAGCCCACTCGGATATGCTGGAAAAAGAGGACAGGACAATTTTAAAATTAAAAAGTAGCTCTTCTGCCTCTGAGGCCAGTGGATTGAATGTGCCACTTGTTGCAAATTAAACAATCCCGGTGGCCAAGGCAAGAGAAGTCCATTTGCTCAGAAAAGCTTCCTTCTCATCTGCAGTGTGAGACAACAGGCCAGTTCCTGATCTTAAGAAAGTCTTGGTCCTATTAAAGTTCCTTTGCCTTGTCAGAGCAACATATTGGGGGCCTTTAACACACATGAGAATCAAAACCAGTGCTTGTAGGATTTAGTTGGGCAGAAAACTCTCCTTACCAAGAAAATAAATAAACCACAGTCCTTAGAAGACACTGGTGCTCCACTGCCTCTGCTGCTGCTTAATGGAGAGCTGGCCAGAAACCAAAAGGCAAGTTTCAAAGCCCATCTGTGTTCTGCTGGACTCATGTTGAACTCAGATTGCTTCCAGGAAACCTCACGTTGTCAACAGAAAGCCAGACTCCGATTTTAAAAAGCTTTTGTTGGACTTTTTTCTTCTGCCAGGCTGTGGCAGCTCAAAATCACCAGCACTCCCTTAGTCTTTCTAATCCAGCTAATAGGCTGCCACAATTGGGTGGCAGGAGAAACAAGACCAGCCAATTTTTCAAGCAATACTGTTGGTCTCATTCAGGTTATTTCTATTGTCTATATTTGGAAGTACATTGGAATGAGTTGGCATGAAGTACAGCAAGGCAAAAAAAAAAAAATTCAGCGACATGTTGTTGCATGCTTGGCCACATTGTCAAGCTCTCCATTTTCCTGAGAATCACAACATGTTGCCAGAGCTAGATGTGGCTGATGCTAACTGGCCACAGCAGATGAGGCTGGCTGATCTGCAGCCAAAACTTTTACCTCCATGGTGTAGTTGGTGTGCTTGTTGTCAAAGATAAGCGCTTCCTGGATCTGTTGGTGGTCTCCTTCCAACTGGTCAATCTTTGGTTTGTAATTCACAATGCTTTTCTCATACTGCCGCAAGTGGTTGAGCTGGTCCTCCAGGGTCCCATGCATCTCTATTGAAATACGGCCAATCTCCTGCATTAGCAAAGACAAAGGAGTTAGACCCCATTGGAAGGACAAGCCTCAACGTGCTTGACATTTATTGCAGCTATTTCACGCTCATATAGAATGATGATTTGAAAAAAAAAAAATCTCATGGAGCAGTTACTTTAAATGAACCGAGACAGTGTCAGCAAAAATTTTAGCAGAGCCCTGAACATTTTCCAATTGAGGTGAGTCACATGAGATGTACCTAATACAAGGATATAAAAAATAAGGAAACTGCAGTTCATAAGCTAGTAACGTACCAAGCCAGATCTTTTTCTGATGTATTGTTTGCCACTAACTTAGTCCCCTCATACAGACGTATTTCTGCAATTTCTCTCTTCTTTACAGTTCCTGCCATCAGTAATAGATTCATATTTTTCCATTTTATCAACTCCAATTCCTTTAACTCAAATCTTACCTAAGGAGAGAAGATCTCCCTTAAAAATGTCTCTTCTGCTGATGTTTGATATGTTAATTATATTTATTTTGTCATGTGTATCAAGACCATTGCTGTCAAAGCAGTTACACAAAATATGCCTCTGATGTAGGGTCTTTAACTTGCTGCATATAAACACAACTCTATTAAAATATCAGTGTTCCCCATTTTAAGTCATGGTTTTTATCTCTGTAGTAAAGAGCATGGGGAAGAAAAGTACAAGCGCTTCAGTAACCAATATCAATCTTGAGACTCTCCATATTTTCTATGAAAGCTTTTCTTGCTGTAACCTGAAGGAAGAATGACCATGACAGTGGTCAAGAAAGACCAAGGATAAGAACATCAGTGAAGATCACAGAGGAAAACAGACGAGCAAAGCACTACCTCCATCTTGGTCTGGATCCAGGGTCCAATGACATTGGCCTGCGCGCCAAACTGTTTACGAAGTCGCTCATTTTGCTGCTGGCGAGCATGTTCTTCCATCAGGGCTTGATCCCTTCTGGGAACCAGTTGCCGCACCTACAGCAAAGAGTAACAAAGTGTGCAGTTTATACATACAAAGGCACATGTAAAGGAAATGTAGAAATGCAGAATTGCAAGGAAGGGAGGAGTGGGTGTTCGCACTGACAACAAGCAGTCATATGGTTTAGGACACACTGGAAAGGCTTGTGGAACATGAATCCTATCTGCTGTAGGGTACATGCTGCAACCTCATCTCGGGCCATGGAAGACCAGAAGCAGCTTCCATTCACTACTTGGGTTCTCGGTGGCTTATGTTAACTGAATTGCAGGACCCTGTTCAGATCTCACTCTGGTGATCTCATTTAGTAGTAAGAACCATCAGCACAGCTGGTATGGAGAGTAGCTGCTCTTTTAGGATTACAGCAAGGGAATGCTACTTAGTTGTGGAGATAAAACATCTGAAGGGTTGAATGGTGAAGAAGGATACTGACTCACATGCCATACTTACTTACTTATCAGGTCGACTGAAGAGTGAAAACCCCAAAGCTTTTAATTTAGCATCTTTCATTACAAAAATAGCAAGCAAAAGGAATCTGACACCCCTTAGGCATTTATATAAAAGATCTCTTCCACTTCCCAAGCACTTGGCAATTGAGCCAAAAACAAACGACAAAAAGAAAAAAAAGCTCAGCAGTAGGCATGAGAGGGTAACTGAAGAGTAAATAATCCATCTCCTGGGGCACCAGTGACTGAGCAGTGGCATCCTCCCACACCAACTTGCAAGGTTGGAAAGAACTCACATGTTCCCATTTGCCATTGATCTCGTGTGGGGTGATCGTAGTGTAAGGATTCGTTCCTGCCATGTTGACATGGTATGTCTGGACAATCTTTGAGACTTCATTGTGGATTCCCAGGATGGCCTGTCGCTCCTTGTCGGCATCTGGCAAAGTGGCTTTGAACTGTTCGTGGGCTGTGGTCAATCCCTGCAGAAGGAAGGCAGCAGCAAATGGAAGGTAAGAGCATTAGCTACTGGATAGCCTCTTCAGCAAACATATTCCTGCAGAAGTGACTGCAAAAGCTTACATATTCCCAGCTACAAAGCTCGAATACGCTTTTCAGGTTCTCTCAGCATTACTAAACAGGCTGTTGAAAGTAGTTAGATGATATGGTCTTGTTTTCCCTCTGTTTCTCTCCCATGTTGATCAGTGACAGAGATCACATCCCAGAAAATGGTGGAATAATTTTGGTTCATAATTTAGGGGGAACTATTTCTCCAGCACTGCTCAGTGACTGCCTGTCAGCCCCTTTGGGAAGAAGATCTGACTACTAGCATTACTATAAAGCAGTCACATCTCACTAGAGTAAACGTGCCACCTTTCTCTTCTCCCACTAGGTATGCACTAGTTCTACACCTAAGATAGCTCTGGATGAATAACAAGAGTCAGATTCAGTCTGATCAGAGTCAGTTACAACTAGGTGAAGGTCTTCCAGCCAACAGCAAACTTGCACAGGCAACATATGCTCCTGCTGCTGAAAACCAGCTCCTTCTCCCTGAACACAACAGGCCCTTTCTGTTCCCCGTCTTGCTGTGGTGCTCAGACTGTGCTCCAAGGACCGGTGGTGGGGGCATGCTTGCTGGTAGTTTGTGGACAGCTGACAAGCCAGTTGGTCCTGGCTCATCTCCCACGGCTTCTACAGGCCTTTGAGGTACTTCATCCCAGAAGCCTGGAAGATCAACACTAGGGAAGCAAAGGCGGGGAAAGAGACAGCAAAACGAATGGGGGACAGAGAGGCGTGTGCAGGGATAATCGAGGGAGCAGTGTGGACAGAAGAGGGAATGAAAGTAAACTGCATGATTGACCACTCTTACAACACACACACTATAACTACTTTTTGTAAAATTGCTTCCTTACATGGTGACTCATTACTTTGCAGCTGCTGCAGTGGCCATAGAGATGTAATGCAAGTCTGGGGGGCTGGGAAAGATACTGCAAACAGTCACAAAGAGATGATGGAAACGTTTAAATGCTCTTCAGATTTGTTCTGCATTATGAAAGACTTAATGAACCCCTTTGTTCAGGAGGGAAGGGTGGAAGAAACAAGTTGCAGCTCAGTGACAGAGCTGATACCAGGCTGATAGCAGGGCTATTTCACTACCCCTCTGCCCCACTGGCTACACAGCGTCCGCTGTTGGGTCTTCCATTCGCTGCCTCACTGATGGCCACGTTCCTGTCAGCCATTCCTGCAAAGAGCTGACTTGGATTGTTTTCATGAGCCCATCAAGCAGGAGAAATAGAAATCCCCACAACAACCCAGGGAAGAGTAATTCCCGCTCTCAAAGGTCTGGAAATTACCTGTCGATACCTCAAGTTGCTTTTGTAACACCCTTTCAGAAGGGGGTAAAACTAAGATACTGTCTTTATTGTCTTGCAGGAGGCAAGATGACTTTCGCTTCAAATGATAATCCAACACCAAAGTGGGCAATTCTGATTTTTCTTGTGCTCAGCACCAAAACCCAGCTGGCAGCTTGACAGCTGCCCTCCTCATGGCACATCCTATCACACAGGACCGAATGACCTGGACATGACATGGGACAACTGACCTGCAAAACCTGTGAGCAGCACTAAGCTTTGCTCACGTGAGTTAAAAAAACCCCACAGGGCCCTGAAAGAGTGTCTCAGTTTTCAGGCTTTCACTAATAAGACTCTGGAGTTACACTGAAAAATCCACTTTCAGTTCTCTGTGTCCAGCTAGGATTCCATGAGGATGTTTCATACCTATTCAGAGCCAGGTTTTTGGAGGAAATCAAGGAAAAACATACTCCTCCTTGTTTCCCTTGCTAAGGCTCACTCACTAGAGCAGAAGCACCAAAAAAGACCTACAAATCTGGCACCACTAGGAATCCCGAAGACCCTCGACTTGTCTCTATCCCAGCCTGACTGGTGCAAATGACTACTCTGTACCTGGATCTCCTCAATGGTGTGAACAATGAATGTGTCCTGCAGGTCCTCCATGGCTCCTTCCATCCAGTTATTGAAAGGGGCAGCTCGTTTGGCATATTCCAGGTACAACTGGTCAATTGTCTCCAGTAGCTTCTCTGTCCTCTGGGCATGCACAAAAAGAGAAAGAAAATCAGGAAAGATGGTTACAGAAGAATAATCACATAGATATGCGGGTCGTCTGAGCTGCTCCTTCCTTTCCTGGTGCTCCCAGGAAGGCACTACAGTAAAAGTCTCTCTGCTGTTAAGAGATTACATACAGGATGGATTTTTTCCTCTGAGGGAAAAATCTGAGGTCCTTTGAAATAAAACAAAACAAGGACAGTCTTTTCAAGCAGAATGAAATTACAAAACACTGAAAAGTAGAAATAAATCAATAGCCTGAGCAAATGAATGGCACCATAATTGGGCTGGAAAGGGAAAAGCAGGCTAAATATACTGAAATGCAGCCCTTGTTTACAGTTCAGGATGTTCTAGGAGCGCACAAAAGAGCTGAAGTTGGTTGTTCGTGCCCACTGCAGCTTGCTTCCCACAAACAGCCTACCCGCATAATCCCAAAGGTCCAACTTGTAACATGTCTCACCTCCAAGGCTTCTCTACGTTTCTGGGTTAGGGCACCCAGATTATCCCACTGATCACAGATCTTCTGGCACCTGGCATTGACACTGGGAGAGTCGTAATAGTCCAGCTCACTATAAGGGGTGGGGGAAAAAAAGGACAAGAAATCAAATAAGGACCTTTTGGAGAGGAAAGAGAAACCCATTAGAAATCTTTATCAGCCTTGAGGACAGATTCAGACAAAGAGCTCATGGTCTCTGCAAGTAAAGTGAGCCAGGAAGACAGCAGTATCTAGTTTTAGACACACTCTATGTTATGGTATATCAACAGCACAGAACAGGAAGAAAAACAACCACCACCCAAGGCCTCAACAAACACTGGTGCTGGCTGCCTGATGGGAATAACTTGGTATTGGGGGAAGGGAGTATAGACTTTTGCTCAAACTGGGAACAAACAGATTATGAGCAATATGCCCCTGTATTCTGCTTAACAACATCATGCAGGCTAATTACCTGCATCTTGTACAATACAATGGGCAGCAAAGATTTTATTACGAATGCAAAGAAACTGCTGAAGATCGTTCTAAGAGTTGCATAGTATGGGTGCCAAGGAATAGCTGAATTACACAATCCATTCATTTATTTAAGACAATCTCAGAATTACAGTGTAGGTTTCTCTCCTACATGCCTGATGGGGAGTACTTTGCTGAGATGTATACAGGCTGGCACTCATGGAACACAGACTGGTAAGAGTACGGCTGGGGAAAGGGGAGCATGGGGGTAAGGTGAAGCTTGTGGTTTTATATTGCTTTGTGCTCTTTGTTCTGCACATGGTCAAAGAGGGAGAAGCCTGCAGGCAAAGATCAGCCAAGCTTGGAAGTATCAGCCTCGAAAGAGAAAGCAGAATAACTCATTGGGCTATTGAGTGACCCTGGGCCATCTGATGAGCATTCCTCTAAGCAGTAACGCAGGTTTAAACAGTTTCCTCTTGCCTCCCCCAGCCTTGTTTCTTCCCACTATTGTATCGCCCTTCTGAGGTGTGTGGGCACAACTGTTGGTGGAATCTTGTGGTAAACTAGTCAGGAAACTGATTTGGGCTAAAAATAACTTTTTCTTTACTGGGTTTTTAATCCAGATCAGTTCCTTGATCTGCTTTGCTGCAGAGCCAGCACTGCAGATGAAGGAACTGCTTCTGAAAGCCTGGCTTGTAATGCACCCGTGCTGGACCACTACTTCAGGGGAGTGGAATGTGCTGTGCCCCCAAACACGCCTGGCATGGGCAGCTGCAGTGGCTTCCTCCAGACCATCTCCATCTCCCTGGCAGTGTATCTCTGGGGAAGAAAAGAGCTCAGGCATGGTTTTTCAGGGCATGGGCTCTTTGCTGAGATGGAAGATGGCTTTTGGAAGGATGGCAGAACCTGCTGTTCTCACACTTTGGAAGAAATTATCTCTCCCCCCAGCTTAGGGCCCAGCCTTCCCTGTTGCTCTTAGAGCTGCAGCTGCTTTGGCTGGCACGTAGCATGTGCTTTGGAAGTGGCAGGTCAGCTAATGCCTGCTGACTAGCCAGCCTTGGTTTTAATATTACTGACATGGAGGATTGCCTTGAACCCTCCTCCTGTTCCAAGGTCAATCCTCCACTGGACAAGGGAGCAATTCTGTAAATCTGTGTTATTAAAGGAGATACTGATCTTGATCCAATAATCCTGATTTTTTAGAGAAAAACAGTCCTTCAGACCAAAAGTACTGATCTTAGCCCAGACACTAACTTGAGATAGGCCAGTGTGATATATAAATATTTTTAAAATAGGAAACAAAGTCAAAGACAAGTTGTTCAGACTGTTTTTGCCAAGAAACATGCAGGGTTTCAAAACCGCTCTCCCTGTGCTGCAGAGGCCAGCTCTTTACCTGCCTGCTATTCCCAGCAATCAACCTCCCGCCCTGAGGAGACCCCATTTCTCCTGGGAAGCTGCATCACTCATCACTCCAGGAAAAGGAGTGGAGCTGAAGGCTTCCAAGCTGGGGGAAGCAGAGAGGGAGCTGAGTTGCTGTGGGGATGTCCCAGAGCAAGTGCCAGCCAGTGTCCACATGGTACAGTACTCCCGGGGCAAAAGGCCCCAGGTGGCAGCAGAGGCCACAACAGGCTCAAGCATCAGCAGATTTTTTTCCTGCCAGAATCAGGAGGATTTTTTTGATAAAAGAGAGCAAACTGACAGCCTGCTATCTTCTGCTGTTTCCTTCTGTTCCTGGAAAAGTATGATGGCATTGCAACTCTGAAACCTAGCAGGCACCAGCGGCAGGTCAGACTCTTTAGGAAAGGGTTCACAGCAGCGTATCAAGCTGGAAGAAGATGGAAACTTGGCTTGGGAATATAATTTTGCCGCCCCCTCATCAGCACCCACGACTCATCCGTTTTCTGGCCTGCTCTTCTGGTGCATCCGGATACTGGAGAGCAGTATCCTAGATACTGTTTGGAAACACTCGGACTTCCCAACATTTTTGTATGGGGATTGATTTATGGCTCTCCAGAGGGCAGAGAGCAAAGCTGATTAAGCCTCTCTGGCTCCAAGGATGGGACATGTGCCGGGGTGCCGTACTTCAGCTCTTGTGCAATAGCAGCAATCTGTTCCACGCGGTCCTGGTGTGCAGCCAGGTCGCTCTCAAAGGCCTCATGTTTCTTCAGCAGGGCCTTTATCTCCGAGAGGGTAGCAGTTTCGTAATCCTTCTGCTGCAGCATTGCTTCCTTACCTGGGGAGGGAGCCAAAGGACAGGAGAATGAAGGGCAGGACCCAGTGCCCCCAAAGCCAGCTCCCTGTCATCGAGGCAGCCCCCACTCCAAGAACCCTGCCCGAGGCCTGCCCTCACGTGTGCTGGCCCAGAGGTGCACAATCCTCGCTTTCAAACCGCAGAGTGTGAGTTTGCCATTAACAGCAGAGAAGGGCACATCGTGCAGCTCAAGCCAGTGCTGTCAGAGTTCATACTGGACTTGTCTCAGTATGTGCAGACTGGGCTATGCTGGCCCTGTAAACGCCAACTGTAGCATTTACTGTACGGTAAATTTTCCTCTGCTCTGTAGCTCTTTTCTATCCAAAGTTCTCACTTTGCAACAGTTAGGGAACGCCAGTGCGGCCACATGATGTAGCAGAACAGAGATCAAGCTGATTTTCATGCATTATTTTCTAATAAAGTAAGAAATTAACCTATCATTCTCGAGATGAAAATCTCATGGAAGGACCTATGCATGATCCATCTCTTCCTCCCTCCATAACAGACAGCACCATGTCAGGCAATAGGAAGCACATAGGTTGGCATTACCATCTGTCCAGGCCTCATGAATGGATGCCTTCTGCCGGAACTTCTCTGCCAGGTGATCCAGTCTCTCTAGCCTCCGGATCTCATTCAACAACCACTCCTCATAGCCCTTCTCAGCCTGCTCTAGGCCACCCCAGGCATTGTTTATATCCTAGGGACAGAAGCACGTGAAGAAAAGACAGGTTAGGAGATGGGGGGGAAGATGTACATCAGCAATAGTTTCCCTGAGCTACATGGTTTCAATTGGTTGGAGGGAGTGGATGTGGGCTTTTAATCTCACAGGATTGTGCAGACAGCTCAGGAAGATGAAGTGTCAGACTCAAGATAAGCAGGACTAGCAGTATCAGGATATACCTGTCTGCACAAGAGTCCCTCTTGAAACACTTCCTCCACATGAAACTTCAACAAAACCCAACCATTTTTCAATTAGAAAAAATGTGAGGTACCCAGACATCTCCTCATAAAGGCATGCAACTTGTGAAGAGCCTCAGAGTCTGGTTTAGATACAAGGAAGAAACGATCACTTGACCCTCTCCTATTACGGCCTCACTGAACTATATTCTGTTGGGTTTCTACCAAAGAATAGCTCACACTGAAGGCGAGGCATGCCCTGCCCACCCATGGACAGGAAAAGAAGCCCTGTTTTTGGGGTACATATGAGCAGTTACCCCCACTCACCGAGACCATTTTCCCTTCTGAAGGCATGAAGGCTGGCCTGTTGCTGAGCCGCAGCTTGGTCTGCAAGGTGTTGAAATTGATCTCAAGTTGGCACTTCTCTTGGACCTTGGGGGGCTTGTGCAGGCGGCGGTAGTCCCGGAAGTCCTCCAGTTTCTGCTGCATGGCTTGCATGGTGTTCTCTGGGGCCCGGTTCTCCAGCCAGGGGATGGTGCGACGGATCCACTCCAGCAGCTGGAAAGAGCAATGACAAGCCTTGAACTAAAAACTGTGTTAGAACTACAGCTGTTGCTCTGATCTCATTAGGGACCACTTACTTTTATGTTTGTTGCCAGAAGGATTCTGCCACCAGCAGGGCTTGTAAAGAAAAGTTTGCCGGCTTTTTTGGAAGGGCTTTTTTTTTTTTTTTTTTTTTTTTTTTTTTTTATGAGCAGCCCCTTCCCTACCACACTAAGTAGTACTGCTAGTTGCAGCATTGCCAATCCAACATGCTTAAGGCGTAGCTTTCACACAATCAGGACCAAACTATGTCCTCAGATTACATTAGAGCCTTAGAGTTTTGCTGGACTGTTGCATAACTAAAGGATGTTGTAAGTCATATTATCTCTAGAAGGGTCTGACAGAAGAAATCAAGTTCTTGCCTCCAGTTACACTTTTTCCACTCTAGCTTCCCTGAAGTCAGTGTTGCTCTTTGAATAGTCCTCCCCTTCACAAACCTATTTGGCAAGCCAGCAAAATGCTACTGCAATGGGCAGTCTATCATGTAAGTGGAACAGTGTCCTATGCTTTCCAGACCAGGCTGAAACCAGGCTCATGGGCTATGTTTGCCCTTCTGTTCTCCATCTTCTCCTCCCTATTATCTTCCACAAACACGCTTCAGTCCACATTTGGCCACTTCTGTAGTTCAGAGCTGTCAGTCTGTCAGCCTTCAGCTTTCTCAGTTAACCAAAGCAGCCTCCAGCTTGTATCCTACACAGATTCTTTCCAACTATCAGCAAATGCATACTTCTTTCCTCAATTGTCTTTAACTTCCATTCTCTCTGATCCAATTCCTGACTTCTGCAGTATATCAGCATACAACGTGTATGAAAGATGTTATGAAGTTGCATAGTCCTGAGGAATGCGAGTTAAACTGTTTGATTTTTCCTTTAATTTTAATATTCTGTGGCTGCTCTTAATAAGCTGAGAAACTCACAGCTCCTCTATGGAAGCTTTCTGTTTTAAAGCAGATTGCTCTTGCCTTTAATATAAGTTCGATCTTTAATTTTTCTCAAGCTACAAGGGGAAAAAAAATAATTTTCCAGGGAAACATGGGCCAATATCATTCCCCAGATTAGTTATCAATGTTAAATGCAATTCCTTTCCACATACCACCACCCAGAACCCAACAGCACCATGGACACCTACATCACTGGCCAGTTTTTCATAGTCTTCCATGAGCTGTTCGTTTTCTTGGTTGACTGCCAGCACCTTGCAGATACGGTTTGCTGCTGTCTCTGCCTGACAAAGAGAAGAAAAACAGAAGACGGGAAAAGCGTGAAAAAAATATATAAGCCAAAGCTTGCAGCTTAGCTTCCTGCTACATACCTGTGGGTAAAGTCTCCTACCCTTGGCTTTAGCAACCTGTCTGCACTTAGAAACATCTGTCCTGACCTCTTTGCTTTCCACCTGACCTTCTATAACAATTTATTTTCCCTTTCTCAGGTGAATACATTCCTTCAGAGATTCTCAGCTCTAATGATCCCACCCTATGTGTTGTGAGATGACCACATTTCTATACCTTTTCTGAAGCTGCTATTATGAGAGGGCCCTGTTGTTTGCTTCCTACCAGAGGGATCCTGGCTGCCTCTTTACAAAGACAGGGGGTTTCTGCCACCACCTCCACTCCCATCACCAGCATTCAGAGCTGCAACACCAGGAACTAAGTCCTGTCAAGTTGATGAGGCTCTCTACATGGTTTCACCGCAAGGAAGTACTACCTAAACAGAGTTAATCCATAGACTGGTCTCTGGAAAATTCCTAATTTTGTTTGGAAGATAAAGCGGTGGATACTCCTCTTAACCTTAAATTCTGCCCAGTGGAGCTGTCTTCCAGCTTTCCCTGTATTTCTGCACTCGTTACAGGGCCACCTCCTACAGCATCTTGCCACATGACACCTACCATGTATTCAGGGTCTCATGATCCAGCTGAGAATATTTTTTTTTCCCTTTCTGGGTAATCTTTCTGCTTACTCTCCCAAAACAAGTCTCACCAAAAAAGAGCCTGCTGTTACTATTTAGTGTTGGGTTGGTTTGTGGGGTTTTTTTTCACTGTGGGACCAAAACCTTGTTCTCTGCAGGGAGCTGAACATGTTAAAACATGAATTTGGAACAAAGTAAGGATCAGAAAAATCCCAGCTATGAACTCAAGAGCAGTCAGTCTGCCCTGGAGTGTCAAGCATGTGTTTGGCATGGGGAACATACAGCAGGCTGATCCTTGCACAGCATCTATCCATGGCTATCAGCTCCCTTTACTGTTATCATGGTAGTTGCCATGCTACAAAGCCTTGGAGGATGTGCCCCTGTGATGGGTGTCAGGGGATTGCTCAGCACCCTCTTACCACAGTACAGCTGTGGCCCTGATGCCTGGTAAGGTGCTAGAGCTACCCACAGGACCCCTGTGGAGTAGTTAGTCCTCCTTAGAGAGCCTAAGTGGGGATAAAGAGGAGAGGGTACATGCCAACGCTACAATAGACCAATTGCAAATGCTGTGTCCTGCCTTAAAACTATGTGTGGGACTGATGCCAAAAGAAGTTTTGCTGAGCTTATAGTTGGCAAGTTTCAACCTTTTTCTATTTTTAAAAGGCCTTTTATTATCTGTTTATTCAATCTGCAAGGCCATGTGAGAAAAATCCTCTTAATTTTTGCAGCTGATGCAAGGCAACAAGAATAGCAGTAAAGTCATAGGCTATACAGTGATGTATGGATTGCTAAGGTCTCAAGGGATCTGGCAATCTTATTCATTTGTAAGAGGCTGTAAAAACATATATTCAGTCATCTGTCCCTTCACTAAAGCAGACCAGCTAGCAGATACACAGATATTAACTAATTTAAAACACATCAGAGGGACTTATACCGAAGAAAGAGCAATTTCACTTGGAAAAAAAAATAACTGCAAAAAGGGCAAATGATGGTTACATCTAAGAAAGCTTGTACTTCGATCTGTTTTTAACTAAAGTTTGTACTTTAATGGAGTGCTTTTTGATATTCAGAGAAAACTTTATAGACATGGGACCAAACAGTATGTCAAAAAGACATTGCCAGAGCCCTACCATGATGTGCCTAGTGACTGCAAGGAACTGGTAGTGCCAAATGTTTATCTCGGTCATCCCAGGAGAGGAGCTCCCTGCACACTCTTAACTTTCTTCTTATACCCCAGGAGCTCACTGCAGCAGCATCTAGCTGTGCAGGAGGGACCCCATTTTGCAGAGGCATATTTACATGTATCTGACAACAGATTTCCTCCAGCTGCCCAAGCTTTTCAATATGTGTGTGTATACATGTGTGTTGAACATCTGTCCAAACACAGAAGCCCTCTGAATGTCAGCAATTACAACATTATTTGTATTATCCTAATGGCTGAAGTGTAAAGCCTTCTCTTCCCTACTAGCACTTGCTTCCCGATGGTTCTTGCCTGCTCCAGACTGCTCTATGCAACAGCGGGCTGCTGCTGCAGCAGCAGGAAAGGCTCTGTGGCCTCTGTCACCATTAATGTAATGAGCAATGTGTTACACTGACTTGCTCTGAGCAAGGTAGGACAAAAGAATCCCAGTGCTTTCAGGTAACCTCCACCAATACCTCCCACACTGCTGCTAATAAGCTGATCTGTGGTGATGGCAGCCTCAGAGAAACACTTTCAGGCTCCAAACAAGCCAGGATGCCCACAAGACAGGGAGCAGCACTGAGAAGATGCACCATCCTGGGGTCTGGAAGCTGCATACCTGTATTCTTGGAGAACCTGTGTGAGCTGATCAGCTTCAGTGCAGCATCATGCTGACAAACTATACTACTTGCACTCAGAGACTGTGGGGAGGGCAAGCCCAGGGCATTCTGCTTGATACCACACTGCTGTGTGATATGCACGTGCATAGTAGACTCAAAATGGAAATCTGAATTAGCCAAAGTAGCAGTGATTTCTCTGCCTTTTGTCTTTTCAGTTCTTCTCAATCCTGACTTCGACTTGCTTAGGATGGAAGTGGAGTTAACTGTCTCTCTAGCTCATGGATCCAGGTCTCTTTGCTGAGGAGGATCATAAAAAGGAAGGCATTCCCACAGTATGCTACATGGGAAAGATGCCTGCCTGTTGCTGTCGTCTGGCCTCAGAGGACCACTCCAGAGTACTGTATGCCAAACACAATCTCTTAATAAAATGGTAAAACATTAGTTAAGAACTTTCAACCCCAGAAATCAAGTTTACAAAATATTAAGCCAACCAGTAGTTGCATGCATTTAGTGTGAAAGTCAGAAGCAGTTAGAAAACAAGCAAACCAAAGCAAGTATACCTACATATATATATATAAATGGCATAAAGAAAAAGCAGCCATCTACACACACATCAGGCTGGGGACCCTGTACCTTCAAAGGTTCAGTATAAGAGAGTGAAAGAAGCAGAAAGCGGCTCATGGGACTTCCCCTTCAGGACTGGTGGCAGTAATGAAAAATCTGAATGAAAAATGGAGCGATATCACAGTAAGTCACCTAATCGTGCATGAGGTGGCAACACATTACAATCTGGGCTGGGGCTTGTACTCAGTAATCACTTTGCCTTTGCCCGGGGGTTTGAATCTGTGTAACTCAGCAGCTGGCTAATGAACGGCTAGGGCAGCTCCAGAAAGGAGCTCTGCCCCTCCTGTTAGGGCACAGTTGAGTTGCTGGCCCATTAGGACTGCTAAAAAATTAATAAACGATTAAATCTTTAATCTTCCCTGTAAGCCAGTTAGACTACATGCGATTGAAGCTTTAATAACTAAGAAGCTCCATCTCTAGTTCTTGCCCCAACTGCTTGGTTCAGGTCCCTGAGGCAGTAAAAGGTTGTTTTCAGTTACTCCAGGAGACCTAGCATCCACCTAAATTGCCGATGAGAGCATGGGACCTGCTGAGCAGGCTTCCAAATCGTGGAATGGGTGCAGAGAGAAGAGGAAGGGATGGGCAAGGGGCATGGCTGCTCCTGCAGCAGGCCACAACACTCCTCATATTGTGGTTTGCTGTTTCCTCAATCTGGAGTTCTTCAAGTTAAGGAGACAGCATGGAGCAGTCCCTCAGGGGCACCTGGCAAACAGTGGGCCTTATCACCAGGCTGGCATGAGTTCTGAGACTACAGTCTTCCTGGGCAAGTATCGGCTGGCCAGAGCTTGCAGCCTGGTCTTAAGGGATTCAAACTATTCACAAAGCAGGATCCTAGTAGGGAAGTCATGACTACAAAAATTATGCCAAATGGGCAAGTCTACTGCAGTGCTGTGGGACATATTCCGCATTCCTTGGAAACAAGACAGTATCAAGTAATTTATATGAAGCAACGCAGAGAACAAAAAGCTTGAACTAAAGAGCTGCTCCCTGGAACCTACTGCCTGCGTTTGCCCTCTGAAAGCCAGCATCAGCGTGGTATCCGCACCAACGCTGCGACTATCAGCACTGCTTTGTACGAAAGAGATGGACTCTTCCTGGAATCAAGTTAGCCCTCAAGCTGGGCAACACATGGACTGTGTCTCAAACAGAAAAGGCCTAGTGAGAGAAAGAAGTTGTGGCTGGGGGAAACAGGGAGATTTTATATCTGTTTGTAACATGAAGAATACAGTCCTGAACTTGGATTTTATTGTTTCAAAGCCTACAATCTGAAATTAGCAGTGATCTTGTGGAAAGGCTGCAGCTGAGCCAGGCTATGGCATGGGTGGAAAGGATGGACTTTTTTCTTCTATTCAAAGCATTACAGCGAATTTGCTGTTTTGGAGGAAGCTTGCCCGAAGGCAAACTGTGACTTTGCTAGGCAAAGAGACTTTGGAGTAAAGAGGAAGCAGAGGAAGGAGGACTGAAGTTATGGAAACGTGAAAAGCAGAGGCAAGAGAAATAAAACATATAGGTGGTTTGGGAAACAGAGGAGAATGACCAGGAAGAAACAAGGAATGAAGTGTGTGAGTTTGGGAAAGCTCAAGGCCTGGTAGGAACGGACTTTGTGGCTGGAGCACAAAGGTGCTATGTAACCAGCTCACAGATGATTCAGCCTAGGAAAAGACCACTGACCTAGCAGGGGCTGAGCATGGAAGGCAGGATGACAGCTCAATAAGGACAGGCTGTGATTTCCCAGAATAGGCTAATTTGATTGTGGCATTTCTGGAGGCGCATCACCTGGCCAGGATGATGCCCACTAGTCACTGAAAGGGTACTGACTCTGTCAGGGCAGACATTCATTCATCTTTCGATGCCAGCTTTATGAAATGCTTTCTCCACTGCTGGGGTGTGAAGCTGGCGGGAAGGGGCAGCTCAGGTCACTGTTGCTGAGTAACAACATCACTTCTCCAGCAAGACTACAGATGGCACATCCAAGCACACACCGCTGGATGCACTGGGCTTCCCTGAAAATGCCCTGGGGTGGACGGGGGATCTGGTGCGTTCCTCAGTGGAGAGGAGCGGTGGGCAGGGCAGGGACAGAGGAGGGAGTTGTTAGGGGTAAAGTCTCACCTTCTGCGCCCCTGAGAAGGCGTGGTAGTAACATGAGACATAGGTCATTATGGCCTTCTCATCCGGCCTTAGCGTGCCTATAATATCTGTGCAGAGAAGGAAAAGAGGTTGAAAGGATAAAGTAAGAAGCAGCACATAGAATAAAACAAAACAGTCATGGGTGGCGTGAGAGAGGGGGAAAAAACTTCCCATCATGCATTGCAGGACAGGCCAAACAGATTTCCATGCGGAGAGCTGGGAATTCGGATCAGAAGGTGGCTAGCAGCGTTGGCTTGTGGCTCAAAGCGGCACCCCTCCCTCCCACCCCCCCCAATCCAGGGGGATCTGGGCTCTGCACCTTTATGGCTGTGGTCTAGGGGCCTGGCCCAAGGATGCAATTAGGCTGTTTGGAGGTTTGAACACCCGTGCTCAAGGCCTTTCTGTACATCGAGGAGCTAGAGATCAGAGCCTTCCTACGCAGTGCACTTCCTACACACTATCTGCTCTGCTGCAACACGCACTGCCTGTTCCTACGGTACTGAAGTACAGGCGGCTGCCTGGTTTTGGCAAGAGATGTTTACAAGGTTTCATCCACAAAATGTTTCCTTAAGTGACTCCATTATCAACAGGAAAATGGCTAAGCCAGACACAGCAAGGACCCAACTGCCCGATTTCCAGCATGGTGGGTGAGCAAAGAGGAAAAAAAGGAACAAATGAACAAAACAGGCATCTCAGTCATGATAAGCAATGCTCTGTTTGCAAAATCACCACGGATGTACTTGTTAGACATGCTTTGTAAGCCCCAGGTGAACTGGGACTGAATTTGTGGCACAACTTGAGAAAGCAGAAGGTTCAGACCTTGAAGCAAAGGTGCGGGAACCTGCAGCATATATAAGGTAAAAGATAAAGCTTTGGGTATTCATTGAACCCTTCATAAAATCACTAAGTCAGCTCTGTTTCTCCATCTTTGAAAAAGGAAAAAAAAAAGTAAATAGGTATCAGCATTCTTTCCAGTGGGGGCAGGCTGCAGTGTCCTGCTGAGCAGAGCATCTATGTGGTAGTCTCCCTCTTTGTGAAACCAAGCATTCTAGCTCAGATTTCCCAGGAACTGGGGGTGCAGGTCCTTGGCCATCAGGACAGCAGTTCGGAAGGCAAATGGAGAAGGCAGAGCTCCCCACTCCCTCGGATTTGTGTGCGTGCCAAGGTGCTGGCATATGTTAAGTGCCACAGGAAGTACCACTGACTATAGGGAAATGGGACTCCTGGCTCCCTTGCCCCACATATTATGTCTGGGGCACCACTTTGAACCAATAGCCAACTCTACCAAGAACATAATAATAAAGATGCCCGTAGCTAGAGAGGAGAGAGAGAAAGAAAAAAAGGTTTGGACATTAGCAACGGCACCAGGTGTGCTCTGCGGAGGGAGCTTGGGATCCTGCGATACCTTCTGGGCTCCTGAGAAGGCGTGGTAGAAGCTAGAAACATAGGTCATGATGGCTTTCTCGTCAGGACGGGCAGTTCCAACAATGTCTGTCAAAAAAAACCTCACGTTAAGAGCATAATCAACTGACGGGAGGATAGCAAAGGAAAGGGAGCACCACAACTGTCCAGGAGGCCTGCTGGGATATATGCTTGTCATAGCAACTCCACAGGGCTTCCCAGCATTTCCCAGAAGATGTGTCTGTCTCAGCAGCCAGGATCACCCTCCTGGTTTCCCTCCCTCATGATAAAATTGCTTCCAGGGTCTGGCCAGGTTAATGCAGCCATTTGTCAGCATGCCTCATGTCACAGCACTTCCCTGTCCCGAGAACATTACTGCGAATGGTGGGTTGAATCAATCCAAACTGGCAGCAGGTTGACATGGCTTTTATAGATGTATTATAATGCAATTCCTCTGTGCAGTTCTTCAGGAAAGATCCTTTCTCCCTTCCTTTCCATGCCCCCATCCTCCCTTTCAACACAATGATGGCTTGAATTTCAAAAGGCCCTTTCATTAGTTTCAGGGGAAACTCAACACCTCCAGATCAGAATTAACGTGTGGAGGAATGCACATTAGCTCTACTCCATGAGGGAGGAGAGTGATCAGAAAAGAACAATGGGAGCTCCTGTGAGGGGCCCTCTTCATCACTGCTAGCTTTGCTGAGATGTGAAGCTAGATCCACTTATTTTGGAGGTGACTGTATTTCCTACATAATGGCAGGAAGCACTTGAATCTACTCCAGAAACCTCATGGTTTTTTGTGACCTCAGCATGATGAATGCAGGGAAAGCAAGACTCATCCCTGGGAATGGGAAATACTACCTAATATGAACATCCTAGTTATCCAAATACAGGTTCACTGGGTTCAGCTGCCCTATCCCCACTTTTCCTCCCTGTTCCTGTCAATCCCTTATTTAACAAGTCTTTAACTGCTTCCCCTGTCCAAACCAAGCCTGAAGTACAGCTTCTACCATTGAAACCAGCTGGCTTCAGGCAAACAGCCAACAACCACTGAACTATTTCAGGCTGTTATTTGTACTCCAGAGTTACAGTTTTCAAAGTCTATTGCCAAGCTGACAAGGCTCTGAAAAGTAATCCTGCTGTCCCAGTGGCCTCAGGGAAGCAGTCACAGTCAGTAACAAAAGCACCTCTGAACAACATGGATCGCTGCCTTGGTCTCCAGACCCATCCAGTGAGGGATCTTCATGCCCAACATTTCTGAATAGTCAAGAAGCAGTTTATAATACAAATATTATCCCCCCAAAAAGGAAGCTCACCAGCAACGTCAGAAAGAGACCAGAAAATAAATACTGGGGCAAAAGGATTGCAGTCCTACACCATACATTAACTCAGTGGACATGGCCAGCTGTTACTCATCTCTGCCTAGCGTGTCAACCCCAGGTTAAGTTCTCCACACCAGACTCAGAAGACTGAGGGGCACAGGAGGAAGAGGTAAGCAGAACATGGGATTCATTATTCCACTGTAACTTTTTCCCTATATGTTTAATATGTGGTGATGGCAGGAGCATTCAGAGGTTACTGAATTCTTGTACAATACAAGTCCACCTAGAAGAAGTGGGAAATTTCTTGAGAAAAATCAAGTTAAAAGCCACTGCGTTCTACTTTACCTTCTGCATCCAGCATCTTGGGAATATCCAGGTATTTCTCAGCCACATCAAAAGCTGTGTTTAGATTAGTGAGAGGATCATCCTGGGAAAGAAACAGAGCCAGAGCATCAGCATCAACTTGTAACAAGGTACACAGTATTTCTCTCAAAACAGAGCTATTGTGCTTGGCTTGATTCAGGTAACTGTGCTGTCCAGACAAAATTATGTGTGAATCCTCATGTAGCAGGATGAAATAATTAGCTTCCTTTTGAAAGCAGAGCCTGGAGACTCATGATATGATAATTAACTTATAATCCATGCACCTGCAACAAGAAGAAATAATACATTTTGTCTTCAGCCTAGTTTAAAGTAAAATTAGCTTCACATCATACTGATAGTAAATGGTCATATCTCACATTTACATCTCATGCTTATATTAGGTTTGCAACTTCCATTTTAAAGAACTGCAGAGCAGTGTATCTGTTACAACATCTAAGCAATACTAAAATAGTAACAACATCTGCAATGGGTGCTGTCCTTAGCTAGCGTACAGTTTGTTGAACACCAGTTGAGTGGGAGGAAGAGAAATGTTTTAACAAATCTCTACAAAATAAATATATATAAAAGTACACATTTTGTCTGAGTATTGCTTTTCCTTCTAGGCACTGCACAGGACTTGTCATTTCCTTAGTACATTTCTATTACTCTCAATATAAACCTTCTGCTGCAGCAGGATGCACTTCAGATACTGACATCAATACACAGTAATCAAATCCTAAACAAAGTTAAATGCGACTTATCACATCATGAGTCATATCACAGAGGTAACTAGATTTTAAAGAGCCACACAAGAGAATATGAAATGCAGATGACACTGGAAATGAAAGACCTCTGCAGATTGTTTCCAGCATTCAAATATAATGATCAGCAACAAGACATCTACCAGTACCTGTAGGAGACCCCCATACAAGCCTGATTCCTATATTCCTGTATATCCACGATACTTAGTTATTCTGAAGGATCAAGCCACTTCATGGATGACAAATGCCATTTGCACTGTCAGTTTCTACTGTTGAGACAGGTGGCTTCTGCTGGAGGAAAGGTTGTGCATAAACTGCTAGTGTTTAGTCATCTTGTTTGCTAAGTGTCTTTTGGGAGAGAGGAAGGATGGGCTAGTACTCTCCATATTGTCATTTGTGCCACTCGCACTGAGACCCACCTTAAAAATTTGGAAATAAGGAGTATAATTATTTCACCTTCTTTCTAGAGTGGCATCCATATTCTGTTTCTTTTCTATTTGAGATCATGTGCTTGCTTATTCCATTGACTTGGAAGACTAAGCTGTGCCTAAACTCTAATCAACAAGTAGTTTCCTTTGAACCCACCCAGCATGCAACATGAAGCTAGGCAGGCTTGGGCAGACAGGGTATGGGGCAGGCAGAAAAGCTCCTTTATGGCACTGGCTATTATGTATTCCTCAGATTACAGCCTTCATGAAACTAGGAAACTGAGCTATTCTGAAAAGCAGTTTCCTGCAGCATTTCCCTACAAATTAATGCATGTATTAGGTTGGCATCCCATATCAGTATCATATTCCTTTGGGCGAATGTCTCCAAGTAGACTGCAATGTTTCACCTACCAAAATAAATTGCACGCAGAGGCCATCAAAACAAACACGACCAGTGATCTGTATTTAGTCCACTTGGACAAGTTAATATTAAGCAAGGAAATGTTGCACAGGCATGCTGTGATGAAACCAGCAGCTGCCACACATGGTAACAGGCCCCCCTCTCAGTGTCAAAGAGTACTTTATCCCTATATAAAACACTTTCAATGGTGACTACATCAGATATATATGTCTATATCCACCTCTTTAGAGATTAGCAGCAGTGCAGGCAGGGGATTTTTACTCTCCTCCAGCCACAAGGAACCACCCCATGCCATGGAATTAGAGGCTGGTACCATTTCAGCTTCAGACTACTTGTCTCCTGTACCTGCTGTGGAGAAACCTCCATGAACCCAAAGTGTAAGCAAAAGTCTTACTTGAGGAGATGAGACTAGCTGGTAACATACCTTGTTCACTATGTGTAGGCAGGGCCTTCGCTCCATTTAGGAAGGAAGAGTAACAGCTTTTCTTTCACTCAAGTGCAGGAGCATCCAGAAATGCCAAGAGGCAGCTCCCTAGCCAGTTTTCCCCTAGCCCATGTGCCATTTTATACTTCTGTAGAATGTCACCACTATGTACCAAATTTCAGTCTCTGCTGACCATGACCACTGGGGCATTGCTAACGCAGACCCTTCTTTAACACAGACACATCTGAACGAGCTGACTGAAGATCTGTCAGCCTCTCCTGGAGGAAAGGGAGGAACAAACTCACTGCAGATAGCTTTCCTATCAGTTTGCAAGTAACAACACCAGGAGCAATGTTGCCAAAGGTTAAAAAGAAATTTTAAGCTGGAAGTTGGGAGAGGTTTCCTGATGGGAAAGCTTACTGGGCTTGGGCACTCCCAAAGGAAGGGCTGGAAGTCTTAACATGCAGGAAACTGGAGACTCACCTCGATGAAGCCAGCAGACTTCTATTTCTTAAGTAAGAAAGATGTGTGATCACATAGTCTCTTCGGAATGAAGTTAAAGCTAGTGCTACTGAAAACAAGCTACACAAGTCCAAGACTAGCTCCGAGATAAGCAGAGCGCTAAACCTGAGTAAGACCCTGTTCCCTGTGGGACAAGCTTCACCCAACAGACAGTGGAGCTGCTCATCACAAAGGTGCAAGAAATAGGGTTTCCCTGGGGGCTTGTCCAAGAATACAACAGGGTCTCAAGTCCTACGAAATTCCTCCAAATTCCACCATTTTCAGTTCCACCCCACCGTACACCAGCTAATCATTATTTCAAATTACGTGTTTCAGTTGATTCCCATGAAAAGGGATAAAGTAGTAAAGACTGTCCTGGCAGCTCCAAGCCTCACAGTGCAGCACCACAGCTGCAGGCACACTTTAGGGAGCCAAAGGCAGCAGAGCAAACAAAAGCCAAGTCACCTGCCCCTCATTCCTTCCCCAGCTGAAACACACACCCCAGAAGAGCACTGACCCAGATGAGGTTCTGCAGAGGTGCCTCGGTTCCCACTCTGCTTGCGTGAACGTAGAAATGGCAGACATGAAGAGAAGCAATAACTTGCCAGGCTCTAGCTGGGCCAACTGCGAGGAAAGCTAGTTTTACCATGGAGGAATTCTGTTGTTTTAACAGTGTCAGACAGCAAACCTGTCCTAAACAGATGCCCACCTGGCATGTTCTCTGCTTTTGCTGACTAAAGACTACTGCAGCTCCTTGTCTTTTACCACAACCCAAACTCACATGGGGAGTTGTCTTCTCTCCTCCTCCAGCTACTTCTAAGTCCTTGCAGCACACAAGGTTGCTATGGCAATTATTGCAGTGTGACATAAAAAAAATAAATCTATTAACTAGCAATCAGGGAAGAAGATGGAGGGGGAGGAAAAATCAAGAGAGAGCAAGCACTTACTATACCTGCCAGAGTTGAAGACACTAGAAAAAAAATCCAATTGGTACAACCTATGTTTTCAGGAATATCTGTAATAAATGCATCCAACAGGGCAGTACACAGACCACATTTCTATATGGATTGCAGTATATGAGGGGGTGTTTGAGCCATTGGTCAACCATGGTACATAATAAAAAGATCACAGATGTGGCTCACGGTTGAGCTACAGTTGGGGTAAAAGGAGAAAGTGAAACCCCATCTTCTGCATATCCCTCACATGCACACCATGAGCTGAATCTCGAGATCTTGTCTACAGTGAGCTGAACAATAGCAGACAGAGCAGCACTGAATAGAAACCATCTAAGCATCTAAGTAGCTGTGGTGTCAGAGAACCACTGACACCAAGCTAGGTGGACTTACACGTTTTATTTTGGGGCCTGGACTATACAAGCAACTTCGGCTAGGCAGAGCATGTAGGCAGAAAAGAATTATGCTTGCCCTACTAAGGTAGCTAGACTAGGAAAAATAGATAGGAACATAAAACTCAATACAAAACTGAACTGACAAAAGAAGTTGCTAACTTTTGGGAAGACAACATGCAGCTACACTGGCTACATTTTGCTAGCATACACTGCCAATTCAGGGTCTGTAGCACAGACACAGCCTCTGAAGCAGCAGGAAACACGGAAACTGCACAAGAATGCCCAAACAGGAGGTACAGTGCAGACCTCTTGGCAGCTTGGACTGATGTTCACCTCTCTATCTTACACATTTGATGTTTGTGTGTGTTCACAGAAACACACACAATATCACCAAAGGCACATACAACTAAGATGCCATTAATCACTTCCTATAGTTGGAAGAGACCTGGAGGTGGACCTTTAATCTACTATCCACTGTGATGGCTGCTTCTCAGCAGCCTCTCTCATGTCCTTCTCTGCAAGATAAGTCCCCTGCAGAGCCAGGGATGATTCAAAATGTTGGGGATGGTTGGTTTGTTTGCTTGGTTTTGAGGGAAGGGGGAGAGGGGAAGTAGGCTTCAAGGAGACAGGCAAGAATCCATTGAGTTGAGCCAAAGGGACAAGAAAGAAGTGACAAAGGAGGAAACAAGTGACAGAAATAGTCCAGGCAAATAGTGGGTTTAGGAAGGCGTCACGTTTATACATTCTACAAATGAGTTCCAAAGATCTAGCATAAAAAAGGCAACTTCCCTTCAGCACACATCAACTGCCAGAGCTAAAGGCTAGGCTCTGAGCTAAGTTCTAAGTTCCCAGCTATTTGCTCAAGATTTCAGCTGTGGCAGAGTTCTCAAACGTGCATTTCATCCCAATGCCTTTAGAGTAATCAAGGCAGAACAACAATAAAAATGATACAGAAAGAATCAGAAGACTGCAGGAGGGCAGAGGGAACCTGATGAAGGATGGGATCACAGGCAAGTGGAGAACAAAAGATGCTGGTTCCCTTTAACCTTACTCCAAGGAGGACAAATCCATTCCCATCTACATTTGATTTTGACTAGGTAGGACAATCGCCCTCTTCTTCACCTCAAAAAGCCTGCAGGGATTATGACCAAGTAACTAACTTCACCCTCTAGATTAGCTTGGGTTTGGCTTAGGGCTTTGTTGATAAGAGAGCGCTGTAGCATTTACCTGGTGCAGACAAAGATTGCTTAGTTGCCTTTATTTTCCCAAGATCAGGCACTGAAAACATAGCTCTAATAATTCCTTTTATTATTTTTTTTTTTAAATTGCTGCTGTTTATGTAAACAGGTACAGTCTCTCCCCACTGTTTATTCATCATGTGCTAGCTCCAGACACTAAAACTGATCAG